>NW_024070187.1:5673671-5682246 GCF_014754425.2 Oryx dammah
GTGTGTGTGTGTGTGTGTGTGTGTGTGTGTGTCAGGGTTCCACGACCTGCCATTTTGAGGAGAAGAGTGTGTGTGTGTGTGTGTGTGTGTCACTCAGTCACATCGGACTCTTTGCAACCTGATGGACTTGGGGTTGCAAGCCATGGAGCTTGCTGGGCTCCTCTGTCCATGAAGGAGCTGGGCTCCTTCTCCAGCTGGAGAGGGTTTCCATTTCCTTTTCCAGGGGATCTTCCCAACCCAGGGGTCGAACCAGGGTATTCCACATTGCAGGTGAATTCTTTACTGCCTGAGTACAGTGCTGACAGTTAATGAAAACAGTCAGATACATTCCAATTAAATAATCTAGGAACCAACCTAAACATGAGGTGGCTTAGATATACTTCCTTCCTCCAGAGAGCAAACATCGTTTAGTTGTGGAAACACCATATGACTTTTAAATTAGACAAATGCGCCTCTATGAATTGTCAGATCTAGGACTCTCAGTTACTTTCCTTTACTGAGCCGCAGGTTCTCTGTTTGTAAAACTATAAATAATGATTCTTACCTCACAAATCTGCTGCAAAGAAATCAGATGACATACCTAAACTGCCTGAGAGGGAGCATGCAGCTTACAGTTCGTCAGTCAACACTAGTGCCTGTTCCATCTCCCTGCTTTGTCATGGAGGAATAGCCATGAGAGTGTGTTCTGTGTTTCAGTACAAAGTCTGAGTCTCCTAAGAGTATAACTAACATTAACTGAGGGATTACTGTGCTAGGAACCACAGTGAGTTTTCCAAAGTATTATCTAATTTTAATAACAAGCCTATTAGGTAGGTACTTTTACTATCATCTCTCTTTTACAAATGAGGATGCTGTAAACGGGTTTTCCTTGTCTTCTCATGTATATAGGGAAGGACAAGGAGGGAGTCAAAGCTAGGTAACTGGGATCCAAAACTCACGTTCGTGACAATACACCATCCATTTTCCAATACAGACATTTAATCAAAAATTTAAAAACCTAAGGGAAAAAACAGAATTAAGAAAATAGTCTTGTCTTTGCAATGTGTTTAAATATTGGTACTACTGGCATAGGATCAAGTCTTCTATTTGATATTTGGGGCAAAATTTCAATGTTCAATGCATACACCTTGTCACTGTTATTCCATTTAGTTCTTTCAAAAATTAAAACAACTAGTAATGGTATTTTGGTAAAAATTAAGCTGTAAAGTTAACTACTACATGACTAAGGAAAGCTCCCTTGATCTGAGAAAAAAGTTTTCTCTCTTTTGCTTCACTCCAAGGGAAAGATGATAAAAGAACACTTCTTTCTCAATGGATACCTAAAACACAACCACAACCCTGGTTACATGCACGGTCACACAAAACGCTTTTCACAGATACAGGTTCTTGGGATCTGATGGCTCAGAACCTCTGGAGGAGGACAGCCTAAAAAGTCTGAAACAGATCAAAACTGATTACCAGTGAATAGATTCCAGAAGGGGAGAAGTTTTCCTGGCTTGAAGTGCTCCAAAAGAGAAAGACAAGAGAGTGGAGATAATCTGGGAATTGGGGAAAGTGCAGAGATATGTCTGTCTACATTTCTTGCCTTAAATAGGTTCTGCCAGACCCTTGACGAGAGGCCAGAAAGTGTTGCCCGATGAGCCTCTCTGGTTCTAAATACCGTCAAGCGTGTCGAGTAGCACCGTCCCTTTAAAGCGGTAAGCAGTCTCTGGAGGCCACCGTCTGTCTGCTGCTTCCACGCTTGGGTCTCCCCGGTGGTGCGAGTGGAGAGGAACCCGCCTGCCACGCTAGTTTGGTTTTAAGGTGATAGGCCTTAACAAGGTCAGAAAACACTACAAAGACCTTTCCTTCTGGCCTCCACCACCTTTTCAGACTTACTTCGCCTTCTTATACCTCTTGTTTGTGTCTCCACCCAGTAAACTCTTTCCTGTCTCTGAAATGTCATAGATCCGAGTTCTATCCCTTTGGCATGAAATTTGAAACACCGTCTCGCCAAACACTTTTTTCTTCCTCTTCTCTCTTTTTCCCTTTCTCATTCTCCCTCTTTGTCTCTGTCCCTCCCCCGCCTCACTAATTCTCTAATTAATTCCAAATTAACTTAGAAGCTCATTTTGAACGAGTCCTCCAAAGAAGCCTTCCTCGCCTGCCCTCTCCACAAAGTCAGGTGTCTAGTCTCAGTGGTAATTGCTCATCTCACTCTCTAATTTTTCTTTGTAGTACCTACCAGAGTCTGGCATTAAGACTCACTGGTGAGACTGTTTAATTTCTATCTCCTACACCTAAATCTAGAGTTGAGCTAGAATCCCTTTTGCTCCCTCTGCCCAGACCTAAGCAAATACCTTTCCTATAGTGCAGGTTTAAACACCATTGAACAAATGAAGTGAAAGAGAGACCACTTTAGATGACCCTTTGTCCCCTACAACCACAGCAGAAAGCGGTCTCACTGATTTAGTCAATCAAATGTTGTGAATTCTTCCCATGTCCCAGTGCCTGTGAGAATTAAATGATAAATCAAAAATAGACTCATTCCTTGAAGTCCTTAAGAGTCTGCATGCATCCTCAATCATTTCAGTCATGTCTGACTTTGTGACCCTATGGACTGTAGCCCGCCAGGCTCCTATTGTCCATGGGATTGTCCAGACAAGAATACTGGAGTGGGTTGCCATGCCCTCCTCCAGGGAATCTTCCCCACCCAGGAACTGAACCCATATCTCCTGTGCCTTCTGCATTGCAGGTGGATTCTTTCCCCACTTTGCCACCTTGGAAGCCCCCTTAAGAGAAAGCTGTGGTACATATACACAATGGAATATTACTCAGCCATTAGAAAGAATACATTTGAATCAGTTCTAATGAGGTGGATGAAACTGGAGCCTATTATACAGAGTGAAGTAAGTCAGAATGAAAAACACCAATACAGTCTACTAAAACATATATATGGAATTTAGAAAGATGGTAATGATGACCCTATGTGCAAGGCAGCAAAAGAGACATAGATGTATAGAACAGTCTTTTGGACTCTGTGGGAGAAGGCAAAGGTGGGATGATTTGAGAGAGTAGCATTGAAACATGCATGTTGTCACATGTGAAACAGATCACCAGCCCAGGTTCGATGCATGGGACAGGGTGCTCAGGGCTGGTGCACTGGGATGACCCAGAGGGATGGGATGGGAAGGCAGGTGGGAGAGGGGTTCAGAATGGGGAACACATGTACACTCATGGCTGATTCATGTCAATGTATGGCAAAACCCACTACAATATTGTAAAGTAATTAGCCTCCAATTAAAATAAAAGAAAATTTAAAAAATTTTTAAAAAGAGTCTAGTGGGGAATGTAAAATATGTATTCAGATAACTATTATAAGAGCCGACAAGAGAAACCACAAACTGCCTTATGGTCAAATTTCAGTTCTCCACCATCGTCAAAGGAAACAGACCGTCCTCAGGAGAAGAGGTTAAGGGCCTCGCTGCCCAGAAGCCGTGTGACCCCTGGGTTGGGTGGAGCTGATCCTTCATTACTATTATACTGGGCTTCTTGACCTCACAGGTACCCAGACTAACTGAGCGGCAGCCTCCTCAACTGTACAATGGTCAATTTTCTACTGGAAAGAGAATACCGTCTTTACATCAGATGCTTTTAGCAGAAGACTGTAGGTTCCATAACACTGAAGAAGACACACTGAAGGCAAATAAGCACATGAAAAGATGCTCAACATCATTAACTATTAGGGAAATGCAAATTAAATCCACAATGAGATGGCACTACACAGCTATCAGAATGCCTCAAAACGACACCACCAAATGCTTATGTGGGGAAACTCAATCACTCATACAGTGCCAGTGAGAATGTGAAATGGTACAGCCACTCTGGAAAACAGTTTGACATTTTCTTTAAAAACAAGATATCACCGCTGTTGTTATTTGCGAAGTTAGGTCCAACTCTTCGTACCTCGTAGACTAGACCACCAGGCTCTGCTGTCCTTGGGATTCTCCAGGGAAGGATCGTGGAGTGGGTTGCCTTGTCCTTCTCCAGGGGATCTTGCTCACCCAAGAATCAACCCCTCCTCTCCTGCATTTGCAGACAGATTCTTTACCCCTGAGTCACCAGGGAAGACCTACAACTACCATAAAATCGGGCATTTACACTCCTGGGCCTTTAACCTAGAGAAATGGATACTTTGACACACAAAAAAGTGTACACAAATGTTTGCTGCAGCTTTATTTGTGATGGCCCCATGTTGTGTGTTCCACAACATGGTTAAACAAACCGTAATACATCATTCTCATGGACTGTTGCTGAGAGTTACAAGGAAATGAACTGTCAATACCTGCAGCAGTCTAGATGACTCTCCAATTATGCTGAGCAAGGAGCAAAATGGGAGCAAGTCCCAAAATGTTACATCCTGTATGATCCCATTGATATAACGTTCTTGAAATGGCAAAATTAAAGAAAAATTAGTGGCTGCAGGGATTAAAGAGGTGGCAGAAGTGGAGGGGAGTCTGTGTGGCTGTAAAGGACCATCGAGGTGATGGAGATGTGCTGTATCTGGACAGTTTCAATGTTAATATCCTAGTTATATTGTACTATAGTTTAGAGAGATACTACCATCATGGGAAGCTGGGTAAAAGGTTATAGACTCTGTGTTATTTCTTGTAACTGCATGTGAATCTGCAGTTATTTCAAAATAAAAACATTACTTAAAAAGAGTAGAAAGGCAGACATAAAGTCAGGGGAACAAATATTGAAGCTTGTCAGTTATGGCATGAGCCTCAAAACATTGACATCATAATGGCCAGTCACCTGGATTACTACAGAATCCTCTGGCTTCATAGGTTTGTTCACAGTACTCTGCCAAGTGCTGGAGACAGACATACTCAGCTTTCAGTGCCGAGAATTGGAGAAAAAAGGATTTTCAGGGCAATCAAAAAGCACTTTGAGCTTTTTGGTTGTCATTCAAGGTTTTACCACATCAGGTAATCCTTTAATATACTATTTTTTTTATCATCAAACAAACTGTTGGTCACATGATGAATTTTATTTTGTTTCTTCTAAGACATATGAACTAATTGTTAACTTCAGCATGGGTTTCATGAAAAGCTACGGGTGTTCCTAAGATTCATACTGTGGAACACAAGTGAGCAGCTTTACATCTTCAGGGTGGGCCAGGGTGTAGGGGGACATTTTCTTGGCTTCAAGGCTAGAATTTTCTGTAGATCTATGAAAATATCTCCTCTATTTATCAAAGAGTCTTTATGTTCAGTGCAATTTAGTTGTTTTGATAAGGCAGTTCTGTGAGACCTTAGTCATAGCTCAGTCAACTAATAACTAGGCACTGCCTAGTATTTAGAAACTTTTTTGATGTTTTATCCAGTATTATTTAGCTGATCTTAGAGAATTTTCCCCAAAATTTGAATATTGATTTAGATATGATTGAAGTCCATTTTCCAGAATCCTCGGTTATCTAAAATTTTAGGCTATCATGAAACCAAGTTGTAATTCCTTCTTGGCAAATCTCCATATCTTTTTATCTATAGTAGGCCACACATGATCCTATTTTGTGCGGTTATTGGATTTCTACTGTTGTCTGTTTTTGCCTTCCTGCCGTCTTCTCTACCTTTGGCCTCTTGGTTCTCCTCTTCCTAACAGTTCATGACCAGCTCCGCTCCTTTCTCTCTTCCCTGCCTCGAAGAGTCCACACGCCCAAGGGCTTTGTCCTTGAACTTGTTGCCTGTCCACATCCACTCCCCGAGTGACCTCATTTCTCTCAGTACCTTTCTATAGCTTGCCAATTCCTGGATTTGAGCTGTGAAGCTCTGTTTGGGAGACTGAGGCTTATTTTCAGAGTTGTGTCAATCTTGACATGTAACATAAACCCCATCGTATATCTGACCAGTGAGTCGTTGTTCTGTGGTGTTTGATGTTTTTCAGAAGCCCTTCTGTTGAAGTGGACAACGAGAGTGAGAATACGTCATCATCCGAGGGAGCTACTGGTACCCTGCTGATCCACAGCCCCGCAGAACTCAAAAGCGGCTCGAGGAAGCAGAAGCGGTACCTCCCCTTATTTAGTGATTTGTTGCTTGTGTCTAATCCCAAGTGTGTACATATTACATGCTTTCCTAATTATTATAAAATGGCACCTTTGCTAACCTTGAAGAAAATATGACAGGCAGGGTCTCTCTTCTCTGTGGCTTACAGACAGATGATAAAAAATAAGGGGGGGAAAGGAGAGATTGACTAGTGCTTGTGACACAAGGTAGATACCATGAGCGTCATGCAGGGGACCGTGAAGAAGATGGGACCATATTAGAAAGGGGTTGTCCAGGAGGACCTCTCCAGAAGGCAGCCTCTAAACTAGACCTGTGCTTTGAGAAGCAGCCGCCATTCCCAGCCAAGGCAGATGAGCCTTCCAGGCTGAGGGAGCAGCAGGCTTGACTGGGTGCAGCTGGGCCCCATTGATGGGGGTAGTTCTGGGAAGGCCAAGGTGACTGGAGCCTAAAGTGAGGGGCGTGACATTAGATATAACACTAGTCAGGGGTCCAGCCACACAGGGTCCCCACAGGCCACAGTAAGGGGTTAAAATACAATGCTGAAAGATGTTTAACTAGGAGAGTAACCGTATCTGGCATATACTTTTTAGCAAAGCTTTCTGGCTATTGGTAGACTACAGATTTTGGAGTAAGCAAGGGTGGAAGCAGGGAGACTAGTTAGGGAGGCAACAGTCCTGTGAACAGTATCAAGGACTCCACCCTGGGGTTGGCAGTAAAAACAAAAGATTCAGCCACACAGATGTGGAATATATGTTGGAGACAGAACCAGCGGGGTGTACTTTCCTCTCAACCCTCAACATAGATGCAACTAACACCATAGACTTGGTGGCTTAACAAAAGAAATGTATTTTCTTATAGTTCTGGAGGCTGGAAATCCAAGATCAGGTACCAGTATGGTGAGGCTCTAGTGAGAGCTCGCTTCCTGCCTTGCAGATGGCTATCTTCACATTGTGTGCTCACAAGGCATTTCCTTGGTGCCAATAAGCCCACTAATCCTACTGGATTTGAATCTTACCCTTTATGACCTCATTAGCCTCCATGACATCCCCCAAAGCTCTATCCCCAAATATAGTCATATTTGCACGGAGGGCGTCCCTGTATTAAAGACTTTAGCAGCCAGTGGGGGGGACACAATTCCCCCACTGCATGCAGTAACTACAGTACTGAGTACTTGTACTTCACCACAAGTTTTAGAAAAAGACCTAGAAGATCATTCCCACAGTAACATTTAGGTATATTCATGATCATTATTAATATAAAAAAATTTTTCAGAAGGAAACAACTAAAAAGAAATCACTTCCTGTGATAACAAACATATCTCTTCCCTGTCATGCTTCATTCTTAGATGGAATATTATATCCTGCCTTGAATCAATCTGTTCAAATTAATAATCTGAGTATAGCACCTAATTTTGCCACTTAGCCATAAGAAGAGGTAGGGGCACTGAAGTTCCCTATTGCCTCAGCTCACCTTCAGACTTCAGCAGAAAACTCACTCATCTTGAGGTTGATACTATAGAAATTAACACAAATGGAATAAATAGTTTACTAACTTCTCCCTATGGATTTGATCAGAATAAGTACATTTTAGCTTCTAGTTAGTAAGGGGGATTTAAATATTTATTTCTTCACAGAGAAATTATATTTCTCCAATTGTGGGATGTTAATATTCAGTGAAAATTATTTTAAGATTTTTTGGTCATTTTTTCCCATACTACAAACATCAGAAACGTCTGTTCTCAAGAATGCTTCAACATCATTTTGATATTCATTAGAATGCTAATAAGCTATCTTTCGAATAAAATTATTACTTTTATTTTTTATAACAGGGTCTACTTTATAAATACTAAGATATTAATACTAGTAGAGGCCTATGAAGAATTAACAAATAGGAAGGGACTATACATAGCCAACACCATTTTTAGACATCACTATCCTCACATTTAGTTGTTACAGAATATAGAAACAATAAAAAAATGAATTTACTTAGACCAAAAGATGATTACTATTAACTTATCTGTGAAACAGCAGATACTTACACAGTATAACACAATCTCTATTTCCAAGCATCTAAGTGGAGAAAAGTCTTGTGTTAGAATAGGGGAAGTCTGCCTAGAATCCCAGAAACTCCACAAACCACTGGGGTTTACCCTCCAGCATAAAGGCTGAGATAGAGGAAAAGAAGAAGGGCAAAGGTGAACAGAGTTTTGTCAAGAGAACAAAATGATCATAGCAAACACTCTCTTCCAGCAAAACAAGAAGAGACTCTACATATGGACATTACCAAATGGTCAATACAGATCAGACTGATTATATTCTTTACAGCCAAAGATGGAGAAGCTCTGTACTGTCAGCAAAAACCAGACATGGAGCAGACTGTGGCTCAGATCATGAGCTCCTTATTGCAAAATTCAGGCTTAAATTGAAGAAAGTAGGGAAAACCAGTAGACCCTTCAGTTCAGTTCAGTTCAGTTGCTCGGTCGTGTCCGGCTCTTTGCGACCCCATGAATCGCAGCACGCCAGGCCTCCCTG
>NW_024070187.1:5682746-6070833 GCF_014754425.2 Oryx dammah
GTCACAGAAGTATTGGCCAGAGAAAATGAAGACAAAAAGTAAAGGGGTCAAGGGAGAGAAAAGAGCCAGTCTAGGCTGTCTAATAAAATGGTTTGAGGAACAATGTGGGTAGGACTTGGGAAATAACTCCTTATCCTGTGGAAACTGTTCAGAGGACTTGATGCCTGTTAGTTCTTTTAAATCTTTGTCACAACCAGAAGAGGTGATCATTATTTTATTCCCGCTTACAGAAGATGAAACTGAGATACAGGACATTTAGGGAACTTGGCCAAAGTCACATAACTAAAACTTGGCGAATCTGAAATTGAAACCTAGGAAAGAGGGTTTTTTAAAATTCCACTGTGGACAATGACTGCAGTCTCTTTCTTCCTCCTCATTGTTTTCTTGAGCTGCTGCAGTAAATATTTAGATTACTTTTGATTTGGGGGAGAGAAGTTCCCTGATGTGATATATGACCACGTAGAAGCAGGGCTTAAAGGTGGAGACAAGGAGAACTGGCTATATTCTGGTGGCTTTTCAAAGTTGTGTTGAAACCACTCTGCCAACAGACTTTTTTTTAATTGGAAAAAAAAAAAAGAAGAAAGGGAGCAGATGGGGAGGGGAGGAAGAGGGGTCCGAGTCTGCCCTTTATAATGTATGCGGAGTGATACATCCAGTAAGCATGAAGAAATGTTTTCCAGGGACATGAGCCGCAGGAGCATGGTTCACGTGAATCCGGGTGTCAGGAAGCCTCATGAAAACATTTGCAGCAAGTGTGTGAGTTTTTAGAGCTGCTGTTAAAGTTCTTTTAGGCTTAACACTGGATTTTTCAGACCTGGGCACTTGGATCCATTTTTTTAATTTTTGTCACGTGCATTAGTTATTACTATAACTAGATGGTTCTTTTATGTTTAGTAAAGAAACGTAGGGAAACTCAGGAGGAGGAAGTGGCAACTCACTCCAGTATTCTTGCCTGGTGAGCCCTGTGGACAGGGGAGCCTGGTGGGCTGCCGTCTATGGGGTCACACAGAGTCAGGCACGACTGAAGCGACTTAGCAGCAGCAGCAGGGAAACTCAGCTCTTTCTCTGTAGCTCAGCTGATTTGTTCCTGAAATACTACCCTCTCTTGAAGTATTGCTTGTTATGGTGTGTGGAGATGAGTGCTTTGGTTTATAATGGCTGCATCAGTGAGGTAGAAGCCAGGACACTGTGAAATAATGCAAGTTCTAGAAAATGTTCATATTGATCTGAGGTGGAGATTATATCCAATAATGTCAGGTTAGGCTGACACCTGTTTTCTCTTGGTTGAATGTCAACTCCGGTTATTAAGTAGAAATCTAATTTGGAATCAGAGCTTTTATTCTCCTCTGTTTTTATCATCTTGCGTTTATCTTATCATACTTGATGACATAATTCTTCAGGGCAAATGTAATAGCCATAATAAAGTATTTATGGTAAGGATTTTTTTTTTTTGCAGTGTGATAAAGGAGCAATTTTAGCTAGCTATCTAACTGTTTATATCTTCTTTTAAAAGAAACCTGAAAATTTTCAAAACATATCAGCTAATTTTATGAGATATTTATAATATAAATATTTTGATGAGTCAGAGAGATTTGTTGCATGCCAAAAATCATAAAGTAAAGCATTAATGGAATCAAATGTGTAAATCTAAGTGCAGTATACAAAAGTAAATGTTTTCCAAAACTTAGGCTACATGACTTGATCTGCTCATTTAAAAATTTTCTCAGTTCAGTTCAGTTGCTCAGTCATGTCTGACTCTTTGAGACCTCATGGACTGCAGCATGCCAGGCCTCCCTGTCCATCACCAACTCCCAGAGTTTACTCAAACTCATGTCCATTGAGTTGGTGATGCCATCTAACCATCTCATCTTCTGTTGTCCCCTTATCCTCCCGCCTTCAATCTTTCCCAGCATCAGTCACTTTTCATATGAGTCAGGTCTTTGCATCAGGTGGCCAAAGTATTGGAGTTTCAGCTTCAACATCAGTCCTTCCAATGAATATTCAGGACTGATTTCCTTGAGGATGGACTAGTTGGATCCCCTTGCAGTCCAAGGGACTCTCAAGAGTCTTCTCCAACACCACAGTTCAAAAGCATCAATTCTTCGGCATTCAGCTTTCTTTATAGTCCAACTCTCACATCCATACATGACTTCTGGAAAAACCATAGCTTTGACTAGATGGACCTTTGCTGGTAAAGTAATTTCTCTGCTTTTTAATATGCTGTCTAGGTTGGTCATAACTTTCCTTCCAAGAAGTAATCGTCTTTTAATTTCATGGCTGCAGTCACCATCTGCAGTGATTTTGGAGCCCCAAAAACAAAGTTCGCCACTGTTTCCACTGTTTCCCCATCTGTTTGCCATGAAGTGATGGGGCCGGACATCCCCTCCTAAATCATCTAATCTTAAAAGTAATTGTTGAATCATTGTAATATGTAAAGCACTGGTCTAGGCAATGAGGTGTGTTTTGTTTTTTTTTTTAATGAAGCAAGGAAGATACTTAAAAAATTTTTCTTTTCAGTTTCATTGAGAAGATTTTGTATCAAAAATTAAATATCAATACAAGGTAACAGAACAAATGTTAAAAAAGTTCGTTATTCAGTACAGAAGTTGAAAGTCTGGATTTTAAGAGCTGGAGAAATCACAGAGGAAGGATGAAAGCTGTGGTTTCATACAGCAGATCCCTGCTGTGTTTATCCCACAGCCTTGAGAGAGGAAGCTGGGAGATGGTGGAGGCAGGCTAAATGCTTGCCTATGACATCCTGCTCGCACTACCAACTGAGCTTTTCTTAAACTGGACATGTAAGCTTTGAAAAATAAATGTTAGAGCTTTATACATAATCCTACAATTCCAAATCAGCCTAGATGAAAACATAGCTACACGAATAAGGAGAGTTTAATTGTAGACGGGCAGTGGGTCTAGATCTATTTTAGTCCTAAAGAATTGGCCGGTTATATATATTTTTTTAATTTATAAAATGTCCATTGCATTTATTCCCCTGTGATATTTTCTCATCGCTTTGTTTTAGAAACAAAACAAAAATACTCTGAAAAGTTTCCGATGGTTCCAGACTTGAGATCTTGATGTTGATGGTCTTTTCTTTGCCTTTTCCACATTGCCCTTTAAATAATAAACAAGTGTATTTTACAAAGAAGATGGTAACTATTTTCCTCAGGAAAAAACATTTCTTAAGAGTATCAGAGGAACAATATAGTACTAATAGGTTAGATCCCTGAGGCCACACTGCTGATCCAGGAGAAGAGTGAATAAACCCTTGAGACTGAATATTACGTTAATGTTAGGCTTTTACACAAATTTTATTGTGGATGCTCAGAAAATTTGGTTCAGAGTGAATGCTGTGTTTTATTCAATATGAGGTTTATCTTCATTGTACTTTTAGAATAATCATTCTTGCACTTCATTTTAAGTTTGATAGAGCATTTATAAGTTTAATTTTGAGATGTTTTATATAGATCCTGAAGTATGACTAGTAGAGGTCTGGAACCAGCTGCTGCTGCTAAGTCGCTTCAGTCGTGTCCGACTCTGTGCGACCCCATAGACGGCAGCCCACCAGGCTCCCCTATCCCTGGGATTCTCCAGGCAAGAACACTGGAGTGGGCTGCCATTTCCTTCTCCAATGCATGAAAGTGAAAAGTCAAAGTGAAGTCACTCAGTTGTGTCCAACTCTTCGAGACCCCATGGACTGCAGCCCACCAGGCTCCTCCGTCCATGGGATTTTCCAGGCAAGAGGACTGGAGTGGGGTGCCATTGCCTTCTCCGGGAACCAGTTGCAGTAATTTCTTTGTATAACATCTGACCCAGAGCCACATAATTAGACCTTGGGATGGATTTTTATTATTAAATAATTTTTGTGCATTATTAATTTGTATACATTCTTAAAGAGTTAAGATAGTTGTCAGTGACATGGCTGCTATCAGTAGATATATATATATATATGAATACCTGTATCCATCTAAAAGCTAAGATTATATAGGTAAAATGCTTTATAAACTATGTATTTTATATTCCTTCTTATTAAATCCACATTGAAAAGTTCCTACTTATTACTCTTCTACCACAGAGTGGAAATTAATATTATATGCAGAGTTCAAATTAAAGTGTAAGAGATGATATTTAAAATTTTTTGAATCATAATCATTTTTGTGTGGTTCTCTTTTTTTGGCATCACTTGGCGAAGTAAAGTGAAAATGGTCTGGATTTAGAATTCCAGATCCATTTGATTATTACTAATTAGTTGGTGATCATGAGGGTGACATTAATGATCTCTAAGCTTATTTTGAGTAGCAGCCTCTGTTATCTCAGTTTCCGTGGTTCAGGAATGCCAGAGCAGCCTAGCCAGCTGGGTGGCTCTGGCCCCAGCTCCCTGCCCGTGGCTGCACTCAGGATGTTGCAGGGACACCTGCCTCGTGTGTGAGCATGCGCTTCCCAGAGGGCACTCGCCCTGGCAGGAGACCCTCCCATATCACGCCGTGTCCTCAGCACGTGGCAGAGAGCGAGCACGAAGGAATCAGCAGCGCCTTGGATGATCAGGTCCCCAGAGCTGCTCACTTTTGCCTCATAGTAACTAGTCACTAGAAGGCAGGTGTCTGGGACTTCGGGGCTAAGGCTCCACACCCCCAGTGCGGAAGGTCTGGGTTCGATCCCACATGCCTCAACTAAGAGTTTGCCTGCTGCAACCAGAGCTCACCTGTTCTGCAGCTAAGACCTGATGTAGCCAAATAAATAAATATAAAAAAAGAAAAGGAAAGAAGCCAGGCATCAGATCCAGACTCAGGAGGAGGGCAGTGAGGGTCCCGCTCTTGAAGAGAGGAATGTCAAAGGGTGGGTGGATATACTGTGAAACCACCAAATATACCAAGTGTATTTTGAGGCTTTAGTATCCTGCCTTAAAAGTGGCCAGATGATAAATGAGGAACTCTACTTGTTAATTAAAATAGTATCTTGGGGGACTTCCCTGGTGGTCCAGCAGTTAAGAATCCACCTTGGAATGCAGGGGACACAGGTTCAATCCCCGGCCAGAGAACAGGATGCCACCTGCTGTGGGCCAGCTAAGACTGTGCACGGCAGCTGCTGGGCCGTGCACCACCACGAGAGCGTCCTTGTGCCTCGGCAGAAGTTCCCACCTGAGGACAACCAAGACCCGATTTAGCAAATAAATAAATAAAAATATGTTTAAAAAATGAAATAATCTTAACAAGGACCTACTATGTAGCACAGGAAACTATATTCAATATCTTCTAATAATCTATAATGGAAAAGAATCTGAAAAAGAATATATTTGTATATAAGTAAATCAGTTTGCTGTACTCCTGAAACATAACTTACCTATACTTCAGTAAAAAAAAAAAAAATCTTAAAAATTATTGTTTTTCAGCCTCTCATGTACTAAAAAAGTAATATCTACCAGAGGCAACACAGATAAGAGTTTTCAAAAATGTGGCAAGTTGGTATATGTGCTCTTCCAGACTGGCTTGAGTCACAGAGAACGTAGATGCAGAAGAGGAAGCTTGCACACGTGCTAAGTCACTTCAGTCATGTCCGACTCTTTGCAACCCCATGGGCCATAGTGGGCCAGGCTCTTCTGTCCCTGGAATTCTCTAGGCGAGAATAGTGGAGTGGGTTGCAATTCCCTTCTTCATAGAAGAGGAGGACTGAGGAGACAAGAGGGAGATGCCTGCTGTTTGAGCTATGGCAAATGATTGAGGTATTAAAAGTCTTAAAACATTATGTCACAAATGTGAGTCTCTGTGAGATCACTGTTTGCATGTAGCTTACGTACTTGGCTTCTTAATACCCATGGGAAAATACCCACTGGGGTGTCTTTATTATCTGTTATCTTTCTGCACCATATTTTCTGCCTCCCTCACAGATCATGATTGGAAGCAGTGTGTCCAGTACTTCAGCAGAGTGTTAGCTTGAGTGTAAACTGGAGATGAGGCCATACAGGCAGGTCCTGGCAAGGTCACAGAGTCCTTAAATTGCCATGCAAACGAGGTCCTGGGTTTTATTTTTTAAGCCAGGAAGCATTTGCTATCATTTAAAGATCTGTGTGGCCACAGCATTAAGGATGAACAGTTTCCTTTGTTTATACTGTAACCCAGAGCCACATAATTTGATGCTTGATAGATTTTGATTTCCATATTTGTTCATACGCCGAGAAGGTTCTGTCTGGAAGCAGGGCAGTTGGTAAGGAGGAGTTTACATAATCCAGACTAGAAGTGGACTTGTTACACCTCTGTTTATGGGGGTGAGGGGTTGAATTTGATGGAGAGTTGAGTGGAAGGAAGAATGTAGAATACTTTCTGGGTTTTTTAGGTAGATGTAATGAGGGAGAATTGTGATATTTCCTAAAATAGAACATGCAAAAGAGAGAATTGGTTTGTGGGGATGAAAACAGTTGGCTCTTTGGGGGGCAGTGGGTGGATATGTTGTCTTACTGTCTGTTATTTTCTCCTCTCTCCTCAGATCTCAGTGCTGTGTCCCCGTCCCCACTTTGAGCTGGTGGTCTTGCTTACTATTGCAGTGAAAAACAAAGCAATTAGAGGCATCCTCCCACAGAGCACTTCCCCATCTTTCTTCCCCCCTCTTGAATCTGACTTTATACCCTCTAGATTCCTGCCTCCCCCTTTTTTTTTCTTTCTTTTTTAAGTAAAAAATGGTTTAGGGTTTTGGGGGTTTTGCTATTTTTTTTTAATTAAAATTTTTTTTGGCCAAGTAGCATGTGGGATTGTAGTTCCTCAACCAAGGACAGAACCCTACCCCTTGCATTGGAAGCTCAGAGTCCAACCACTGGCCCATCAGGGACGTCCCCTCTGATTCCCCTTTGACTGTAACCGTTTGTGAAGTAGCAAAGGTCAGCCTGGCACTTGTGCTGTCTCATCCATCTCATCTGCTCAAAGACAGCCCAGCAGCTCCTCCTGCTGTGTCCAGAATCACCAAGTCGCCTCCTCCACAAATTGGTTTGTCAGCATCAGTTCAGTCCAGTCATTCGGTCCTGTCTGACTCTGTGACCCCATGGACTGCAGCACGCCAGGCCTCCCTGTCCATCACCAACTCCCAGAGCTTACTCACACTCATGTCCATCGAGTCGGTGATACCATCCAGCCATCTCATCCTCTGTCATCCCCTTCTCCTCCTGCCTTCAGTCTTTCCCAGCGAGTCAGCTCTTCGCATCAGGTGGCCAAAGTATTGGAGTTTCAGCTTCAGCACCAGTCCTTCCAATGAATATTCAGGACTGATTTCCTTCAGGATGGACTGGTTGGATCTCCTTGCAGTCCAAGGGACTCTCAAGAGTCTTGTCCAACGCCACAGTTCAAACGCATCAATTCTTCAGCACTCAGCTTTCTTTATAGTCCAGCTCTCACATCCATACATGACTACTGGGAAAACTATAGCTTTGACTCGACGGACCTTTGTTGATAAAGGAGTGTCTCTGCTTTTTAATATGCTGTCCAGGTTGGTCATTATTTTCTTCCAAGGAGCAAGTGTGTTATAATTTCACAGCTGCCATCACCCTCTGCAGTGATTTTGAAGCCCCCCAAAATAAAGTCTGTCACTGTTTCCCCATCTATTTGCCATGAAGTGATGGGACCAGATGCCATGATCTTAGTTTTCTGAATGTCAAGTTTTAAGCCAACTTTTTCACTCTCCTCTTTCACTTTCATTAAGAGGCTCTTTAGTTCTTTGCTTTCTGCCATAAGGGTGGTGTCATCTGCATATCTGAGGTGATTGGTATTTCTCCCAGCAATCTTGATTCCAGCTTGTGCGTCATCCAGTCCAACATTTCTCATGATGTATTCTGCATATAAGTTAGATAAGCAGAGTGACAATATACAGCCTTGACGTACTCCTTTCCATACAA
Organism: Oryx dammah; assembly: GCF_014754425.2. Classification (NCBI taxonomy): domain Eukaryota; kingdom Metazoa; phylum Chordata; class Mammalia; order Artiodactyla; family Bovidae; genus Oryx; species Oryx dammah. The sequence goes on from NW_024070187.1 coordinate 5,690,626, forward strand.
ACATGCTATTATTTCTCCCATCTTAAAAACAAAAGTAAATGCTCATTGGACTGCACATCTCCTTGCAGAGACCACCATTTCCCTGATGACCAAAAGAGCTAAACTCTTGGAAAGAGTTGTCCCTGTTTGCCGTTTCCATTCCTCCCTCTCACTGGAGCATAATCCACCCCAGCCTTGAGCCTCACCACTCTATGGAAACCACTCTGTGCAGGGCCACAAGACATCCATGGGCAAGAGCTAGCGATGAGAACTCGCAGTTCTCGCCTTAGCCTGTAACGTGTCTAAAACATCACCCCTGATCTTCCTTCCCTCTCAACCTGCTTTGTACCAAACCCCATCACAGTTAACTTTTCTGTCATCCCAGCCATTCAAGCTAAATTCCTTACAGGCTAAAATCAGGTGAAATTCATCCCCCGCCCCCAGTATATATCCAGCTCATCAGGAAAACCCTCAATGGGCCCTTCAGTCGGTGCTCTCCACCTGCACTTCTGCCTCACCGGCGCTTTGGCATGGAGCACCTGAATTATAGCAGCCTTTCCCACCCCAACTGATGCCCCTACTTCCAGCCTTGGATTTCGTGCAATCTAGTCTAAAATGCACTTTATAAAACTTGTTAGATCTCATCTCTCCCCTGCTTTAACCCTTGCAATGGTTTTCCCCTTCACTCTCTAAGGAAGGTCCCGCATGATCCGGCCCCTGAAGCCCCTCTGATCTCACCTGTTATCTGTCCCTGCCAGCCCTCTCTAGCACAGCTGTTTTCTCAACAAATCAGGTAAGCTCCATCCCCAGGCCCTCTGCACTTGCTGTTTCCTTGTCTGAAGTCCCTTCACTTAGTTCTCCACGTGGCTCACTGTCTCATCTCCATCAGGCTTTTTTGGTTTGTTTTAAAATATTCATTTATTTATTTTTGCTGTATCAGGCCTTCGTTGCATCCGGTGGGATCTTTTGTTGGGTCACGCAGGCTCAGTAGTGGCAGCACATAGGCCTAGTTGCCCCATGGCACATAGGATCTTAGTTCCTCAACCTGAATCGAACCCACATGCCCTGCCTTGGGAGGTAACCACTGGAGCACCATGGCACATAGGATTCCCCAACCCGAATCGAATACCACATGCCCTGCCTTGGGAGGTAACCACTGGAGCACCACAGAAGCCCCTCCTCCAGGTTTTTACTCAGATGACCTCTCAGTATGAAGTTCTTCAGCCGTCCGTATTGACTGCTGCTGCGCTATGCTATGCTCAGCCGTGTCCGACTCTATGCCACCCCATGGACTGGAGTCAGCCAGGCTCCTCTGTCCATGGGATTTCCTAGGCAAGAATACTGGAGTGACTTGGCATATTTCCTTCTCCAGGGGATTTTCCCAATCCAGGGATCAAACCAGTGTCTCCTGCATTAACAGGCAGATTTCTTTATCTACTGAGCTGCCTGGAAAGCCCTTCCTTATTGGCTATCAAACCGTTATTTCCATCTTTGCTAGTCACCATTAGACATACTATGTATCAGCTTACTGGTTTCTTTGTTTCCCTTCCCTAGACCGTAGACTCCATGAGAGCAAGGTGAGACAAGAATGCTTACCGAGGAGGTGAAAGGGTAACCTAGTTTACGTGAAATCTACTTTAAAAATTTAAAAAAAAAAATGTATCTTTGCCATTTTAGAGCCTAGAAACTAAAACAGACAAATAAAAGGGGTCTCAAGTCGAAATTTAATCAAGGCTATGTGGTTAATAGCAGTAGTACTTGGATCTTCCTGCCAACCTTTAGAGATCAGAAATAAGTGTTTTATACTGACATCATCATCCCCATCTCAGATGTAGAATTAAGGACTGGGTCAAGTTAAGAAAATGTCCCAATATTTCATATCTGTAAAGTGGGAGGGCTGGAATTCAGACCCAGGTCATCTTATTCTAAGGCTGCATTCTTCTCACCATGAAATAGTTACCTTGTTCATCTTTATTCATGATTGTACCTGAAAAGCTACCAACCAACTCTTGTACTATTTTAGTTTTGGAAAATGCAAAATTATGGACTGGAATAATAGAATGATAAAATCCAGACTTGCCAGCAGTGAGTCCCAGTTAATTACTCGGTGTATTATGTGCACAGCTGTGTGGAGCAGAGCATGCCTCTGTGCTGGTAACGCCTACTGCTCCGAGTTCTGCTGGTGAGACTGGTGTCTGTGTGCATCTGAGCTTTCCTGTAGGTTATCTTTTAAGGCTCATCTTCCATCTTGGAGGGAAAAACACTTAGAGATAAAATACTATAAATTATATTCTCGATTTGTTAAATGTAAAAAAAAAAAATGAAAATCACACACAGATTTTCCCCCTGGATCTCTTCAGTTAAATGTTGTGAATATCTAGCTTCTATGATGTGAATATCTAACTGGCTGTGATGCAGTTCGATGGGCTAGTAGAAACAAGGACACTGATCTAAACACTTGGTTCAGCTCCCATTAAGAAGGTGTTCTCTCAACCCTGTGATACCAGCTTTAATTTGTAAATGAGGTTCAGCCTGTTCAGTGTTCTGGTGCATGAAGCTCGCTTTTTGCCACTTTTGCTGTGTTACTTCTCTTCTGTGTGTATTGGGTACACATTATGGGCACACCCCTTTACCCTGTAATTATCAGAGAGCTTTACTAGAACAGCATCCAGCCAGGCTGCAGAGCACAGACCTGTTGTAAGTGTAGGCAGTGCCGGAACAGACTCCATCCTGGTTTTACGGAATCCAAACCCAACAGTACTGTCCGAGTGAAGCCTGTGCTTTTGCAGGCCAGCACCTGGCAGAACGCAGGACCTCTCCCTGAAAATAAATCTTAGTTGGTCAGTAGATCGCAGGCTCTGAAGTCATTTTCGGCAATGACATGTGTCAAAGTGGGCTTAGACAGTGATAGGATTATTCTGATACAAAGTACAAGTGTAATTTGAACAATATATATTGAGTACACAGATTTTTTATTGTTACTTTGGACTTGCTCCAAATTAGCCAAGCAAGAGAGAGTTCAAAGGAGAGAGTTACAACTGTAGTAAAAACAACTCAGTCTTGAGGGCCGGCTCAAAGTCAGTGATTGCTGAAGAACCTCTCTTCACCCCTCTGTGCTTAAGGTGACTGGTCTGTGAAGTTTCAGCGGGAGGTACAAATAGTGGGATGTTTGACGGGGGTCGTAGTGAGACAGGGAGTGTGACAGTGCCCACCACAGAGCTCGTCACCTAACGGAGGGTCAGACAGTGTCCTCATCCTCCTTGTGCAGTGATGCAAGGGCAGACAAATGGAGGAATGGCAAGTTAAATAAAAACAGTAAGGGCTGAGCGTTCCCTGTCATGGAAAGGACAGCAGGCTCTTTTCTGCTACGTAACCTTTGTGTCTCTGCAGTTTGTAAAGGGCAGAGGAGGAGACAGTTTGCTCACAGCGGCTGTGTGCTGCTCTGTCTCAGACCTGAATCTCTGTATCCCTGGGGTAGAGAGGTCTAATAAGAAGGTGGCAGGTCCCTGTGGGTCTAGGTTTCAGACCTTCACCTCATCACTTAAAAACTGGTGTAGCAGAGTTTGGCTTTTGGCAGGGAAGAGATTTTTTTTTTTTTTTTTGGTGCAAAGGGATAAGAATAAATACTCAGATCAAGAATTATGCCCAGCATCCCCTTGTCTGGAAGGAATCCAATCTCAGGTTGGCACCACTCCCACTGGATGTTCCCAGGGCGGGACAGCTACTGACCCCCAAAGGTGGATGTGTTCCGGCGCCATCCGGGAGCACACGGTTAGGACCTCAGTGCGTCCCTCCATGACCAGGGCAGCTGGGAGCTCAGCACATGGACCGCCATCTGACAACATCATAAGCAATCACCAGCTTCCTTTTAAAAACTAAGGTAAAGTTTACATACAGTAAATTATGTGTATTATACAATTTGATGAGGTTTGACAAATGTTTATACATCTGTGTAACACCCCAATCAAGATAGTGAACACTTTAATCACCATTGTCCATTGTCAATGCCCAAGAGCCATGGGCTACCCAGTTCTGACTTTTATCACCATAGGCTTATTTTGCTTTTTCTTGAATAATCTGCTTATTTTTGAAATTGCTTATTATCTAGTTCCCCCTGAAACATAGGACTTCTATGTTATGTAAGTAGTTCTTGGCAATACAAATAATTTATAATCAGGAGTCTAAGAAAACAGAACTTTAAGCAGCCACTTTGGATTTGGTTTTGTCTCGTTTTAAAACTGTTCCATTCCCTTTGAGGAAAGCATGCATTAACAAGATAAGCATATGTATGGGGTCTGAAAACAGTCCTGGATATACTGGGAAACTGTTGGTCTTGAGGATTCGTCTCGTTTGAATCCTAGTACTTAGGAACCTGTATTTTATATTAGTTCTGGCTTCACTCTCCCCTGCAGGGGAGTAGTGGAAAGATCATAGCTTACAGGGTTATACCTGGAGAAGCACTGGGGTCTCCACATTCTTGCACTACCTGGTTTACTTTTCTGAATATCAGCTGCTCTTGTGATGAAATAGGAGTAATCATATTGACCCAAAAGTGTTGTGACAAAGATTAGAAGGATTAACAGAGAAAGTACCCATTACATTGCAGACCCTTCCTTCTCCTTTTTTTAAATGGCAAACTTTTTGGCATTATAAGTTTTCCTTTTTTTTTAACCAGGAATGGGTTTATTAACTATATTAGAGCCACTGGCCATTGATAATGTATTTCTGATGCCAGTTATCTTCAGGGTACTGCTGTTTATATCTTGCAACTTCCTAAAAGTTTCTCTTCACCCTGACTGCCTCTTCTTGGCCACCCAGGCTGCAAGAGTAAAGGCATCCACTCCTGTAATCTTTCTTGTCTTGTCTCCCAACCCTGGAAGATCCATAAACATACTCTTGAAAGAAATAGGTATAGTAGGACTTGTGCATAACAGTTGGATAAAATGGATTACAACCAAGTAAAGTCAGTCTCACCAGCCATTTAAAGAAATAAGAAACTTTGATTCTCAAAAAGGCAGACAATTCAAAACAACAATGAAAAGGTCAAAATTGGCAAAGATACACATTGGCAACACAGAAAAAGAAAACTAAGGTAGCCAATAATAATTAAAAAGTGTTCATTCTCTGTAGTAATCAGGGAAATACAAATTAAAGCAATAATGAGATACATTTCTACCAACAGATTGACAAAGATTAAACAGCCTAATCATACTAGGTTCTGGTTAGGATGTGAGGTTAACAGAACTTTTCTGCACTGATGATAAAGGTGAAAATTCTATAATCCTTTAAAGATTTCATCAAAGAAACTCTCACGTGTGTATGTGTGCATACTGTGTGGCTCAGTCGTATCTGACTCTGCAACCCCATGGACTAGCCTGCCAGGCTCCTCTGTCCATGGGATTCTCCAGGCAAGAGTACTGGAGTGGGTTGCCATGCCCTCCTCTAGGGGATCTTCCCAAACCAGATATCAAACCCAGGTCTCTTGTGTCTCCTGCATTGGCGGGTGGGTTCTTTACCACTAGCACCAGCGGGAAGCCCCAAAGCTCTCACACATGTACAAAGAGTCCTATACAGATATGTTCATTGTGGATTGTTTGTAATAGCAAAAACCTGCAAATATCCCAGACATTTTGCATAAAATACAATGAGACTGCGAAGAGAAAAGTCCAATGTGATATTTTCGTAATTTAACTTAAAAAGAGGAAACATTACCAAATATTAACACTGAATAGTTCTACATCAATGGCTATCAAAGCGTAGTTTGTCCCTAGACCAGCAGCATTTGGTGTCACCTGTCTCGGGCTTTTACGACCCAGGCTCTCGCGGAAGGTGAGGAGGTTGAGGGCACGGGGCGCGCCTGCGGAGGGGCGCCGGTCGTGCAGGGAGCGCGCCTGCGGAGGGGCGCGGGGAGTGAGGGGCCAACTGGACCGGGCTCGTGCGCGCGCATCGGGCGAACGCAGGGCGGGGCGCATGTGCGCGCGCGGGGGACCGCGCTTTCGGCGCCCGTCGTCCTTCTGCGCGTGCGCTCGCCCCTGCCGTCCGTTGTGGAGACCCTGTGCCCTAACTGCTTCCGCTGTGCTCAGGCCTGGGGTCGTCGTGGTCGGCCTTCCACCTCTATGCTGTCCATTTACAAGCTGTCCGCCCGCTTTGGGTGAAAACCCCCAATTTTTCTGTACGTCTTGTTTGTGCGCGCGCTCGGTCTCTCAGTTGTGTCCCACTCTTTGACCCCATGGATTGTGGCCCTCAGATTCCTCTCTCCGTGGGATTTCCCAGGCTAGGATGCTTGAATGGGTTGCCATTTCCTTCTCTAGGAGAGTTTCCCGACGCAGGGATCAAACCCGCATCTCCTGCATTGAGAGGCGAATGGTTTACCACTGAACCACTTGGAAAGCCCTAAAAATTGATAATCTGCTGATACTTCGGAGAAGGCAATGGTACCCCACTCCAGTACTCTTGCCTGGAAAATCCCATGGATGGAGGAGCCTGGTAGGCTGCGGTCCATGGGGTCGCGAAGAGTCGGACACGACTGAGCAACTTCACTTTAACTTTTCACTTTCCTGCATTGGAGAAGGAAATGGCAACCCACTCCAGTGTTCTTGCCTGGAGAATCCCAGGGACAGGGGAGCCTGGTGGGCTGCCGTCTATGGGGTCACACAGAGTCGGACACGACTGAAGCGACTTAGCAGCAGCGGCAGAGAACTTTTAGTAAATTTAGTAAAACAGATTCTCGGGCCCCAACCTAGATGTCTGACTCCGACACTCTGGGGCTGGGACCCACCAAGCAGTGTTTTAAGAAGCCTCACTCTCCTGCCGTTTTAGATGACAAGGGGTGGATGTTTATTGTCTCATTCTCTGTGATTTTCTATATTTTTAAAATTAAAACAATCTCAGACTTTTCTTTCACGCCTTTCCAAAGTCCTTTTAGGCTGTAAGTTTCAACTCCATAGCTAAAGACTTATTAAGTGTGCATATTTCTTGCTGCCACATAAGTTTCATGTGTGAGGACAGAACTCTTAATATCAAGGGAAGAAGAGAAGAAAAATGGTCAAATATTATTACCTGTTATTGAGATGTGAGTTGTCCAGTAAGTGCTTGTGTGCTAAGTCGCTTCAGTCGTGTCCGCCTCTGTGACCTTATGGACTGTAGCCCTCCAGGTTCCTGTGTCCTTGGGACTTTCCAGGCACAATTACTGGAGTGGGTTGCCATGCCCTTCTCCGGGGGGAGGCGGGGGGGGGGGTCTTCCCAACCCAGGGATCTAACCCGTGTCTCTTACATCCCCTGTATTGGCAGGCAGGTCCTTTACCACTAGCACCAAAACTTCAGTAAGTACATCACCCTAAAAAACTTTGATTTCTCTGACCCTTCTTCCCTTATCATCAACAGCAAGTATCTATGAAGCATTGAGAACAATGTCAAGTATTGATGCTTCCGTAGGCATAGATATAAATCATGTCCTTAGGAAACAATTGTGTTGCAAGTTTAGGATGTAAGTAGAAGGAATGAGGTTAAAAATGAGAATACCTCGTCACCAGATTATGGCACGCTTAACTGCCACACAGAATTTCAAAGGACTTTGAAGGCAAGCTTTTTGGAGACAGCCTCAGTTGAGAAAGTGGAAGAAAAATTTTCAAGGGATGATGTACGCCAAGGTCATTGTGGCATTCTGTGTCAGAGACCCTTGTAAGTGATTTTAGTTTATGTGGAGTGTATGGAATCAGAATCTTCAATTTTTTTGTCCTATAGATGGATGGATGGAACCATTAAAAGCTTTGAGTAGTGAGATCATTTTTGCATGCAAAATAGTGTTCCAAGAAGAACACTATAAATTTGGCAAAAGTGTCAAAGGTAGACTGAAGGCAAGAAAACAACAGCAGTGAGATGCCAGGGCTTTCAAAGGAGGTGAGGATTTAAATGGTGAAGCACAAGATATGATATGGGGTGAGAAAGAGTGCACAGGGACAGGAGCAGGTGAGAGTAATGCGAATGGAATGTGTTAGTTTCTTATTGCTGCTGTGAAAAAACCACTGGAATTTCATGGCTTGAAACAACACAAATGTATTATCTTAGAGTTTTGGAGGTCTGAAATAGTTCTCAGCAGGCTGGCACTAAGTGTCAGCAGGGCTGTGTTTCTCTGCGGAGTCTTTGGAGAAGAAATCTATCCCCTTACCTTTCCTGCTTCAGTGGGCTACCTGCATCACTTGGCTTGTGGCCCCTTCCTCATCTTCAGAACCTGCAGCTGCATCTTAAAATCTCTAATTTGACTTGCCTGCCTCAAATCCTCAAATCCTTATGACAGAAAGTGAACTTTCTGTCATAAGGATTCTTGTGATTACATTGTATGTGCTTAGTTGCTCAGTCGTGTCTGACTCTTTGTGAACCCATGGATTGTAGCCCACCAGGCTCCTCTGTCCGTGGGATTTCTCAGGCAAAAATACTGGAGTGGGTTGCCATTTCCTTCTCCAGGGGATTTTCCCAACTCAGGGATGGAACCTGAGTCTCCTGCTTTGGCAGGTGGTTTCTTTACCACTGCGCCTTTGGGGAAGCCCTCTGATTACATTAGGATCACCCAGATTATTCAGGATAGTCTCCAGATATATAACTTAGTCATATCTGCCAAATCCCTTTTGTCATTTGAGGTCACATAGTCGTAGGTTGCAGGGAGTAGGATGGGACATCCTTGTAGGTCTTCATCTTGCCTACCACATGGAACATGGCCATCATTTGCCGATTGCCTAGGATTTGGAAGAGAGGTGAAAAAGCCTGGAGTGGTCAGGTCAACCTGTCAGTTTCATTTTGTCTGTATAAGAGTGTGGGCAAGGGCACGGGAGTAGGATTCCCTTCAGAGGGTAACAGCCTGACTAGAACGTCAGCTCCGTGAAGACCAGAGCTGTGTCTGTCTTGTCCACTACTGTGCCCTCTTCATTGTCTAAAATAGTGACTGGGACATTCACAGTGCTTATTGATTATCTGTTGAATGAAATATTTGTTGCTGAATGAATGACTGAGTTGGGAAAGCTTGAGGAAGAGCACTAGGGAGAACCCTCCACTGTCTTCTGTCTGCATTAAGTTCCTGTTTTCTTGGTGAAGTTAGGTTTTCAGCTCAGGTTGTACATGGTCTGGAATCGCGTCATAATGATAGAGACATTCTGCTGGTGGGAGAGAGAGACAGCTAAGATTGTAGAGCCTTTTCCTTCTCTCTCTGCCTTTTAGCCTCCATGCTGAGCATCCCCTGGAACGAGGAACAGGGAGAAGCGTAGAAACGGATGCATGGCCTCAGTGAAGGGCAGGGCAGCTGCTGATGGAGGAAGTTGTTCGCTGTGGCAATGATCACTTGTCCCTGCAGCGACCAGCTGTCACAGTCCTCATTGTCACCCAGCCAGAATCAAGTCTTGCCCTTTGCATTCCTGAAAGAACACTTGACCCTGTGAGGACGTGATGTGCATTTATGCTGTGAAAAGTGCCAGTGAAATAGAAAACCGAGAAGCTTCTTGATGCTTTACAAAATAGCATACAGCATTGGTGTTTGAGGGCCCTGCAGGTAGCCAGCGGGTAAGCAGAAGCGATTGGGTTTCTGATATGGAAGCTAACATGTTTAGGGGCTTCGCCTCTCAGATATGAGGTCTGACAAATACTTTGAATAAAAGCTGTCCTTGTAAACTGACTTTAAAAACCTTGTCTTGAAGAAAATTAACTGATTTGTTGAAAGGAGCAATAGATGGTAGAAAAAGGAAAGACTTTTTATTAACACGAGGAGGACATGGGGTACATGTTTTGCTGGGCTCTATGAAATTTGGAGAATCAGTCTTTTGGTGTTTTACTGTCTTAATGTCACCTTGGACAAACACTGCACCTTTGCTCAGGTTTTTATCTGTTGTCTTTATCAGTGCTGTTTTAAAAATATCATTCATCTAGGTATTGAGGCACATGTGAGTATTATATTTTCCTGGTCTAATAGTCTCTTGAAAGAACTTGCCTGTTTTTTTGAAAGAATATATTAATTATATTTAACTTATCATCCCTTAAATTAACCTCTCCATCTAAATCTATAAAATTATTAGTAAGAGAAATAATTCGTTACCACAAAGGATGGAAAATTCATCACTGGAAGTCCTTATTCCATAAAGTGGCCTAATGATTAATATCTTGTTGTAATGCTAAGGAAACAAAATTAAATACAGGAAAGAGCTGGTACTTATGGTGTACATGGTAGGTTTTAAAGCCTGTGAACAAGATTTCTGGTCAGTTTGCTAGACAGAACAAATGCAGAACACCCCCCCTACCCCATCCCTATTCTGCAAACAAGTGGAGGATAAAATTTCACCAAAAGCAATTTTTAAAATATAAGTTTATTTATTTTAATTGGAGGTTAATTACTTTACAATATCGTATTGGTTTTAAAGTCATCCAGTTTTACTGGTAGCACTATATATTAGACCCCAGACTTTTTTTTTTTATCTCTTTATTTTTTTATTATTTTTTTAAATTAATTAATTTATTTTTTATTTTACTTTACAATTCTGTATTGGTTTTGCCATACATTGACATGAATCCACCACGGGTGTACATGCGTTCCCAAACATGAACCCCCCTCCCACCCCCCTCCCCACAACATATCTCTGGGTCATCCCCGTGTACCAGCCCCAAGCGTGTCGTATCCTGCATCAGACATAGACTGGCGATTCGATTCTTACATGATATTATACATGTTTCAATGCCATTCTCCCAAACCATCTCATCCTCTCCCTCTGAGTCCAAAAGTCCGCTATACACATCTGTGTCTTTTTTGCTGTCCTGCATACAGGGTCATCATTGCCATCTTTCTAAATTCCATATATATATGTTAGTATACTGTATTGGTGTTTTTCTTTCTGGCTTACTTCACTCTGTATAATCGGCTCCACCCCAGACTTTAAAGAGGCTCCCATCAGTTGTATTTAAGTGAATGTGTCTGGCTGCAATCCTGATGTTTTGACCTTAGACGAAAGCTTTTGTAAGCATTTAGTCATCGAGATTGGAGCCTTGAGAAGTCTGTTAGCCAAGAACTGACGAGTGTAAAATAGGTACGGGATAATTGAATGATTCTGCTTTTTAAAAGTCAACATCCTTGTACACTGTCATGGGGTGGGGAAGAAATGTGTTGAGAAGAACAGAAAACCGCATCAGACAAGAATATCTTCCTTGCTCTACTGTGTGAGAGAGGAATTTTGTTTCCATTTCTTAAAGCTAAGGGACTAGGGTGAGCTAAGAAAAAAGGATGAACTGTCCACACAAAACTAAGGACTTTATTCCTCAGATATAATCATTTAGAGAATAATAGCTTTTTCCACTAATTAAATTGCAGAAAGAAGGAAAGAGTGGAACTTTTAGTAATAAAGAGGAAGCAAAAGTAAGTTGAAGGTCTTTATAAAACTGAGGTAATATGGAAACTAAGTTGGAACTAAATGGGTAAGTAAAATATACTTTAAGCAGAAAGATGAGAAGGTTCTTAGGAGTCTTGGTAAGTGTTTTGTGGAAATGTAAGGCACATTTCCAGAGTTTAGCTCAGTCTTCTTAAGATGTAGTTATCTTTCAAACACCTTCTGATTTGAAATCAGGCTCAGTCTGTTAATTTCTTGTTTGATTTTTCAATAAAACTTCTTTCCCCCTAAATAAGTCTGTTGATGGTAAGATAATTTTCAAGTTCAGAAATTTCCAAAGAAGTTAGACAACATTCCTACATGAGGAATTATTTTTACCCTAATTGGTTCTCCTGTATTTTAAATTCTGTGACTGGGCCGTTTGTCGTGTTTCATTTGCAATAAAATAACATTTAGCCCATTTGAAATATTATAGTTAAAACCAATGTAAAATGTTCATTTTGTCATATATTTTATTGCAATGTAATATAAATTGTGTTTATTTTTTATCAAAAAGCCATGAAAATTATTCACAATAAAAGTGATTGCTAATAAATTTCTTTCACAGAGCAGCATGGAATTCCAAAATAAAATATAGTCTGGGACTCAAGAAATTAGAAACATTTGAACACTTATGAGGAAAAAAAATATTACAAAATGCTAAGGAACTAGTTTAAATGCTGAGGGATTTGTTTTAACTTTGTAGCTATTGTTTTAATTTTATAGCTTATTGTTATTTTAAAGCACATGTAGAAATTCTTCTGTAAATATGCTTTGGTGAATTTATACCAATAATTTCTGTCAATGAAATTATCAATGTTCTCTTCTTATACTAGGTTGTTGGCGTTGCCCAGGCTATCAACAAGAAATCAGGAAATGGTGGGACATTCACTGAAAAAGATGAAAAGGTACCAAAACTTGTGCCTGGTATGATCTCAATTTAGGAAGATGCTTTCTCTTTAGAGTGTATAGACCTTTGGAATAAGCAGTTGTCAAAACTGTTGATCACAAAAGCAGTATGGTTTGAAAGGATCTGAAATGTTCAGAGGGGTCTCTTTCCTCTGGCTAAATCACTACTGACCTGTGGTCTTCAGTCAACAGAACCTGCGCCCCCAGCCTGACCCCTGCCTCGCCACGCCCTCAAGCCTGCCTCAGGGCCCTGTGCATGCTGGGGCTATCCAGAGAGTGACGTGATATTTTAACTCTCCCGTTTACTTTTCATCACTGCTATAAAGAAATTCAACGTTAAGTTTAAAAAAAAAAAACCCTAAAGCACTGCTCCAAGTTCAGCACTCCAGGACCGCTAAAAATTGGAATTGCCTCCTGGTGAAGCAAATTTCAGAATATTTTATAAGCTTTGCACACAGACGATGGGGCGCCAAGGTGTGAATTCAGGCTGGATGATGTGAATTTAGCTTCAGAAAGAGCGGCATTCAGCATTAGTTTATCACCTTTCTCGTCCAGCTCTGAAGGGATAGTTTCCTTGCACCACATCAACGTGTTTTCCGTTTAAGGATGGAAGCGCTTAAACCTGTGTATAACTTCATTCTGTCAGTAGGCTTTATTATTTCTCTTCCTGGATATGTAATTATATGTATATCATGGAGCCCTCTGAATTCTTCCTCTTTAAGCCCACTGCTGTTTCTGTCCCTCCACTGAAAATTAGTAGGAACTTTTGGAAGACATTCCAATAAGAGAGTTATTTTTGTCTCCTGCTGTAGGCTGTATTGGCACTGGTGTTGGTCCCCATGTCTTAATTGCTTGGGAGCATAGCAAGTACCTTTTTAAATGTGTAGTAGTCATCTAGTCTCCTATTCTGTTAATGACATCTGAGAATATTTGGTGGGAAACATGGTCCTAGATTGGCTGTTTATTCCATTATTCGTCTATAATCCATTCAGGTAAACCCCTCTTGAAAGATTGTCATTCTTAGTCTGTATCATCTCTTGGCAGAATAAATTCATGATTGTGAATAAAATATGCCACTTCTTTTAATCAATAATTAGTGTAACTGTGAACACATCACCTTGGTATAGTATTGTGAGGGTGATAGGCCCGTGTTTAAAAGAATATATTTAATATTTGCAATTTAGTATGGGACTGCTGTTGCCAGTATTCTCCTATCAAGTATGTGAGCTTTCAGTTTGCCCCAGTAATAAGGTACGTACTATTTTTATAGTCTTAGCTTAAATCCAAGTCTTAATATCATTTGGAGACTACACCAACTTTTGCATAAAGTGAATTTCACTATCAAATCCTATAAAGAGATCTGTCTCCTCTCTTTATCCTTGCTTATTTTATAACTATTTTATGATGTTGCTACTGCTGCTGCTGCTGCTAAGTCACTTCAGTTGTGTCCGACTCTGTGCGACCCCATAGATGGCAACCCACCAGGCCCCCCGCCCCGTTCCTGGGATTCTCCAGGCAAGAACACTGGAGTGGGTTGCCATTTCCTTCTCCAATACATGAAAGTGAAAAGTGAAAGTTAAGTCGCTCAGTTGTGTCTGACCCTCAGCAACCCCATGGACTGCAGCCTTCCAGGCTCCTCCGTCCATGGGATTTTCCAGACAAGAGCACTGGAGTGGGATGCCATTGCCTTCTCCATTTATGATGTTAGGCAACTTTATTAACACTTGTCACCTACTGATTGTATCATTTAGCTAACACTTGCTTTGCATCAGTTTCTAATTTTATGCAGAATAAACATCTACTCTGTTTATTTGATGCTGTTGGTTTTTTAATGTTTATTTGAACTATAAATATTTTTGGATGCTGTTCGTGTTTCCAGCAATATAACAAGACAGGTTTATTGACAGTTCTTACTTGGCTGTTGTCTGTTTTCTAGGACTTTGCTGCTTACTTGGCATTTTGTGGAATTGTTCTTCATAATGCTCAACTCTATGAGACTTCACTGCTGGAGAACAAGAGAAATCAGGCAAGTCTGATTATAAAGAGAGAGTATAGAAATTCTTTTTAAGAAAATGGTTAAATTTATATATATATATATCACAGATTCAGTTTCTAAATATTTTAACTGTTTCTACTATTTGTTCTAATAGATATTTTTTCCATTTTGTATTTTTCTGTGAGCTATTGCTTTATCACTGTTAACAGATAAAGATTTACTTTTAACTTTATACCACCCTTTGTCATCCTGGTACCAGTATTTTGATGTCACTGTTTTAAGTTATTGAATGAATTGCACTTGTAATATTAAGGATTTAGTTCTTATTTTATCACTTAGAGATGTCATCTCTTGATTTTTGCTTTATAAGATAAGGATCTTAACATCCCTCATCTCTCCTTCCCAATTACTACTCCTTACCTCTGCTTTTCTTATCTGGACTTTTTCTTTTATGTTGCCCACACTGATAACATGTACACAGATGGTCTTCAATTTACACTGGTTATTTAGACATACATTTTCAACTTTGTGATGGTGCAAAAGCTATTCACATTCAGTGGAAACCATATTTCATATTTTGAATATTGGTCTTCCTGGGATAGTGACACATGCTCATGACTCTGGGCGGCGGCAGTAGCCAAAGCTCCTCGCAGCCACACCATCACGAGGGTAAGCAACTTCCAACCATTCTGTTTCCCACACAGCCATTCCAGTTTTCACTTTTAGTACAGTATTCCGTAAATTCATTAGATATTCAATACTTTATTATAAAATAGGCTTTGTGTTAGATGATTATGCTCAGCTGTGGGCGAATGTAAGTGTTCTGAGCATGTTTAAGGTAGGCTAGGCTAAGTTGTGATGTTCAGGTGGTTGGGTATATTAAACAGATTTTTGACTTGCAGTATTTTTAACTTACAATGGATTTATCAAGATGTGACTCCATCGTAAATTGAGGAAGAACTGTATTGTTTTACTACCATGATTAACTTTTCTAAAGCTTTGTCTGGATTAATTCCAAAGTTGCAATTTAAAATAAAATATTTATAAGTATTGTGATATAAATATTGCTCATATTACCTTTGTTATATAACTTAGTTTTTCCTGTTGATTCTGAAATTTATTCCTTTTTCCTTGAACTGTTTGCACTGGTGTAGCCTCATGTTATTACCTTCCCCCCACAAACTCTCCATTATTTAGGCATTCTCTGGAGTTCTTTTTCATGTAGAATCTCCAGATTGAGGTTCTCTTTCTTTTTCTTTTCAACCAAACCTATTTCTCCTCGTGCCTGCTGTGCAGGGTTCATGGTAGAACCCTACCTCACTGCTTTCTTAGGAAGACTCCATTAGTTATCCACTGGATCCCAGAGCTCCTCCTTTCTCACTTTACTCCCTTGTTCTGCTGTAGCACATTCTTAATTAACTACTTGCAACAGGTATTGTGATGTGAGCGCCTTACATGTATAAAAATATTTATTATACCATCCTGCCAGTTTGGCTGGGTATAAAATTCTGCATTGAAAAAATGTTTCTCAGAATTTAAAGATTATGCTTTGTCTTCTGCCAGCATTGATATTGTTCTGATTCCTGGAGTTCTTTTTTATCTATAAGCTTTTGGGATTGTTTCTTTGTCGTTGCTCTTGTAACTGAATTTCACAATATGATTCTTGTTTTCATTCATCATGCTTGTACCTGGTCATTCCTTTCAGTCTGGAGATGTAAGCCCTTAGATTTTATGTATTTCTTTTTCATTATTTCTTTGATAATTCATCCCCCCGCCCTTTAATGTCTCTTTTTAGAACTTGTGTTAATAAGACAGTGGACTTTCCATGGCTTTCAACTGCAGCATCTTCCTAACATCTCCCTGCTCCAGTCTCACCACTCATTAATCCAGTCTTCATTTTATGAAAATGAGGTGATCTTGTCCCTTCTCTACCGCAATCCATCACAGTCCAAACTGCTTCAAAAGACAGACAGGGCTTTTGGGATTCTCTCTCTGTTTACCTCTGCAATATCATCTGCTTAGTTTTCCCCTTTACACTCTCTATTCTTAAAAAAGTTTGATCAAAACATACAATATGCCACTTTCTCTCAATGCAGTTCTTTTTGACTGTGATATTTTCCTTCCTAACTTCAGCAACTATTCTTCAATAACTATTCTAACTTCAATAATTATTGCTAACTGAATAATTCCTGCTCATCTTTCAGACCTTCCCTGGCATAGTATTGCTTTCAGTAAATCTTAAATAATAACCCTTTCTCTCCCCTCCATGCACAGATACTCCTATGAGACTAGATGAAATTCTCTGGAGTTAAAGGAAAGAGAAATTATCAGGAAAAACATGAAAGGAACTCTGAAAATTTTGTTTATTTAGGAAAACATTTATTTTGTGAAAATGTTGGCAGTGTTGGTAAATGTTGATCTCAGAAGTTTGGATCAACAAAAACAATAGTGTGTTTTACGTATTAGACACTGTTCAATGTTAACTTATTTAGTCTTCACAACAGCCCCATAATTTTGGTACTGTTATTCTCATTTTCAAGAAACTAGATCACAAAGCCCACAGGAGGAGAAACCAGAATTAAAAACTCTTGGCTCTGACTTCAGAGTCTGATCGTAACCACTATACTAATTGTACTAACAATCAATAGGGAAGTTTTCTTTTTAAACTTGGTTGTAATTTGTTAGATTATATGTAAACCACTTAGAACCCATATAAGTCATTGTATTGCTTTAATAATTACTAAATCAGAACTCTTAATTTTTTTGTCTAGGTGCTGCTTGACCTTGCTAGCTTAATTTTTGAAGAACAACAATCATTAGAAGTAATTCTAAAGAAAATAGCTGCCACTATTATCTCTTTCATGCAGGTGCAGAAATGCACCATTTTCATAGTGGATGAAGATTGCTCCGTGAGTACAGAGTATGACTTTTTTATTTTTAGAAAGACAGAAGCTTACGGTCCTTAAAGCATTGCTTTTAAACCTCATCTTGGCCTCAGAACTCTCTCTCACGTCCAACTGAACATGGTTGTTTATCTAAAGCTGATTAAAGAATGAGTTGTTTGGTTGAAAAGGGGTAGAGGTGAGGTTGGAGGATGCCCGGTGCACCCTCACCTTGTTGACCCTCTGCTGAGCAGTCACCATGGGAATCTCAGTGTGCTGCTTCCATCAAGGCTGCACTACCCTGCACTACCCTGATGGAACAATGCTTTGTCATTACAGCGTGCAGGCCTTTTTTGCCCAGAAATAGTGGTGCCCTCTTGCTGTAAGCAGGTAGACCTGTTCTGCTTGTTTATTCTGAGTGGAACAGGATTGTGTGGAAATTATAAGGCACGGCCCAATGGAGGCAGTGCTGTTAAAGGTACCTGTTAGTCCCAAATTCTTCACCCACCAGGGAAAGTTGCTTAATTATTCTAAGCTGTAGATTTCAAGCCGTTGATTTGCATGTAAAGAAGTAAGATCTGTGTGGAAAGAGGGAGTGTTCTCATAGAGCGCTGGTTACTTACAGGCCAGCTGACTTTGCTGTTAGCATCAGCACCTTTAGCCTAAGGCCATTTTCTATTATGCAGTTACTTTTCCTTCTTAACTGATGAATCACTGCTTTTGGTATATTTCTTTTTGATGTAGTTGTTTGTTTTCTTTTTCCTTTAGACCCAGAGAACATGCTCTTCATTGGTGGGTTAGGAAAGAAAATAGGGATTTTTACTTGCATAAAGTCCATTACAATCTGTATAGGATATTTGAATTGATTTTGGGGGGTGGGTGGAGAAATGGGCTACAGTCCATAGGACTGCAAAGAGACATGACTGAAGTGACTTAGCATGCATGCATGGGGGGAGAAAAATAATAGTTTTTTCTATTATTTTATTGAAAAATTTTATTATTTTTTATAAATCAAATATATTTTATTTATAAAATATATTTGATTTATAAAAAGATTTTTAATACTTATATTTTAAATTTTTAATTATTTTATTAGATAGGAAGACAGGACTGTGTGCTCTAGCATTATTTGAATCATTGTGTTTGTGTGTGTATAACTCTCATTAATAGGAAATCAAATGAGAATTCACTGTGCTGTAAGATAATCAGTATTCTCATGGAAATTATTTAAAATATTTTCAATCAATTATAAATTCCTTAATATAGAGATAATTATAAGATTGTAGCTATCCTTCTGAAGTTCAGGTCTGAATTTAATGCAGTGTGTCAGTTCTTCATTTTTGCTCTGTGACTGCTCTTTGTCATTTAATTTTTGAAAGTTACACACAAGTGCACTCCTTTTTTAGACCATTTAAATATCACTTTATTTAACATTCAGCTTATCCTTCTACCAGTTAACAGTTATCATGGCAGCAACTGACTGGTATCAGAGTTGCTTTAAAGTATAGCTCAGCAGTATGCCCATTAATCTGTTTTGCTCACTTTTTAAAAACTTAATTTGTTGGGGGTAGCAATTAAGTGACTTGATGTTCATTTATACTGTAATTATTTTTTGATAAAAAACATTTCAACACATGAGCAAAAATCTAAATGTGAACAAGAAAAAAATGTACTCATTTCTTCTGTTCCCACATTAAACTGATATCATTGTTTTATTTGTTTCCTTCCAATTTTTTATTCAGTTATAGTATGGGTGCAAATGTGTATGCTGCTTTTCAGTTTAACTTCAAAAGTACGTCTCTTTGTTGCTAAAATCTTCATAATTTAATAATCTCATAAATAGTATTGAATTGTGTCTTTTTTCCCCCCCAAAAAAAGACCCAAGAATAGCAGTGAATGTCTGCATAAAAGCTACAACTTGAGGATTTTTAATAAATACAGAGAAAATTTGAAGCTGACATGTTTATTAACAGCTGGCAGAAAAGCAAAAACAAATAGTACTCAAATAAGTATTTTTGTAGGTCAGTATCAGAAACAATAGGAGCATGGTTCTTAGTAATGGGAAGAAGGTTTGAGAGTGTCATGAAGTAAGTACTTGGTTCAGTTTTGTCTGAGAAAGTGAAAAAATACAGGAAGTGGGGTCTCAGTTCCACAGACTTGTATGTCTGTGTCTAGATAGTTTTCAGTGTATTCTCAAACATATTTCTCAGTATGTGTTGTTGCTCTGTTTCCAGGATTCTTTTTCTAGTGTGTTTCACATGGAGTGTGAGGAATTAGAAAAATCGTCAGATACTTTAACACGGTAAGGACTGCGGTCTCTCTGTTGTTTTCACAAATACATGATACTGATTACATAGCTATTTCACGACCTGTTTAAGACGCAGAAGCTGCAGTTGCTTTTTTCCTCCTACAAGTAACTTCATTTGCAAAAATACTTTACTATTTGACATTATAGTTCCAGGCTTTTTCCACTGCAGTTGACCTGTTGGAGAATTCTTTCACAGTGAATGGTGTCACAATTAGTATAGGCCTGGGTACAGTGTTTTCTGTGAGCTGATTCATTCAAGACCCACAGACATATATTTCAGATATATTTTTTCTTTGTACTTTGGACCCTCGGTGAAAATTTGATAGGCTTCTGAGTCTGTTCTGATTTGGAAACAGCCCTGGGATTTAACTGACCCCAGAAGGGTGCCTGCAGTCTCCATCACACCGATACACGTACACATGGCGAGAATCAGAAATCTACTGCAGTTCATTTCTTTTTCATGTTCTTTGTTATTTTAAAGTTTGTATTCATTTTTTGTTGGCTGGTACACAGAAAAAATAGAAAGTCAAGGTTATATGTATCAAGGTTATAGACGTCCAATTTTATATGTGCTTTCTGAAGAACTTTAAAAAGGATTTAGAGTAAACTAACGAATGTTCTTTCTCATATTTTTGTACCCTTAGCAAATTACTGGTGGTGTTTGCTTAAGCAATCGGATAATCCAAGGAATATAAGTCTGCCAGGGTCAAGCGTCAGGAATTCTTGGGCATAATGCCATTTGTATTTTTCACTATTTATTTCTTTCACTTATTTCACTCCCTAAAATAATTCATGTCAATTTATACTACCCCTTATTAGTGATAATTAAAAGCCGCATATGATCGTGGAAATAGAACATTATTTAACTTTACTATTGACATTAAAGTTCCAGAGTTTTTACTCTACAGTTGACCTATCAGAGAATTATTTCATGTTGGTGAATGATGTCACAGTAATATCTTCAGGAACCGAGTCCCTTGGTGGTAGTTCTTTAAAAACAACCTCTGTGCAAATCTATGGAACATTCTGTAAGATAACTGGCCTGAAGTGAAGTGAAGGGAAGTCGCTCAGTCATGTCCGACTCTTTGCAACCCCATGGACTGTAGCCCACCAAGCTCCTCCGTCCATGGGATTTTTCAGACAAGAGTACTGGAGTGGGGTGCCATTTCCTTCTCCAGAGGATCTTCCCAACCCAGGGATCAAACCCGGGTCTCCCGCAGTGTAGGCAGACGCTTTACCATCTGAGCCACCAGGGCATAACTGGCCTAGTCTCTTCAAAAAGTCAACAGTCATTGGATAAAATGGAGGGAGGGGCTGTCCTTGGACATAACAGCCAAATGCAGTACATGAACCTTGATTGGATCCTAGTTAAAAACAAATAGCTATCAAAGACATTTGTGAGGATAATTGAAACTCTGCATATGGACTGGATACTGGATATTGGTGTGGAATTATTGTTACCTTTTCTTTGGCATTACTAAGTGGTTAGTAGAAGAATGTTCTTATTTTTAGTAGATACGTGCTGGTTTATGTCAGGATAAAATGTTAGGATGTCTGCACCTTAGTTTAAAATAGTTCAGATGGGCCAGCTGGGGAGCGAGTAAGGTGTAGTGGGGTGGGTGGGTGATAAATTAGGAGGTTAGGACTAAGCCTGTATACACTGCTGAATATAAAACATAGTCAACAAGGACCTCCTGTATAACATAGGGAACTGTACTCAATATTTTGTAATAACCTATCGGGAAAGAATCTGAAAAAGGGAAAAGATTCAGTTATGTATGTGTATACATAACATATATGTGTTATACATGTATATATACATATATAACATATATACATATATGTACATTGTGTTGTACACCAGAAGCTAACATGACAGTAAATCAACTGTACTTCAATTAAAAAAAAAAATTTCCTTCAATTAAGAAAAAGATATTTTCAACAAAAAATATGGTTCAACCAAAAATAAACAAAACAGTAAATATATCTAAATATAATGTAAATATATCTAAATTTAGTATAAGTAAATGAATATATTTGCACATATGTAGATATAGCAAATGTGGCAAAATATTAAAAATTGTTGAATCTAAGAGTAGGATATTTATTTTGCTTTCAGCTTTCTTATGTATTTCAAAAGTTCACCATAAAAAATTGGAAGAAAATGTTTATAATAAAAAGCTGGAAATAAAATGAAAATCAAAAAAAAAAATGAAAATCATCTTTGTAGGTCATGTAAAACCAAACTGTCTGAGCTTGCAGCTGCAAGAACAAAATGCTTGAGTGTGCCACCTGGTTTTGTCCCAACCTTCCTCATTAGGACTGACCCCATGGATCAGTGTGGGGTCTGCAGAAGCTGTCTTCTGCCCTGTATACCCTTTCTTCTTCTCTTCCCTCTCAGGACATTTCCTGTCCTTTTCTGTGTTCCCCAGCAGGATGGAGAAACTGTTGACTCTAGCGGTTTAAAGTTGTTACTTTGTTAAGTGATTGTATTTAAATCAAAAAATTATATTAAGAGTATTATTTTACCAATATGATACAATGAAAGACTTTTTCTTCTATTAAAAGTATTTCAGGAAGCCACAAAGGAGCAGATGTAACATGGAGACAGATAGGGAATGTGTTTGACTTGCGGGGTACCCCTGACCTAGGCTGTAACTCCTGACCTGGCTGTGGAATGGGTAGTCAGGGTACATAAACCATGGAATCTCTACCCCAGAGATGTTTCTGCTACCCTTGAATTTTTCTTTCATAAAATTATATCAGAATAGCCGACCTTTATTTCCCTTTTGGCCTTGTTAGTCATGAACTGAACTTTATTTCCCATCTCCACATCTGTTCTTTCCTAAGCTTCTGTGTGTGTATTTTCTAGCATATTTAACATTGCTTTAGTGGATTTTGAATCCTTTTTGAATCCGTGATAGTATGCACATGTCCCAGTGAGTATGTATGTATCTTTCTTAAGTGCTGGTATTGGGCTGTGCTGCCTAGGTCAGTTATGAAGTCTTATTCTTAGGAGGAACATTAATAGATACTATTTTTAATAGACACCATACATTTTTGTTGCTTTTTATAACGAACATTTTAGAAAGCTTTTAAACATTAAATATTTGATTATTTTACTTTTGGCTTACATAAATAATGATTACTATGTAGACAAATATATATATATATACATGTTTATTTATGAATTTATATATATCCAGAGGAGAATAGGAAAATGAGATGATATGCATATTAAATGTATAAAATGATGAGAATTTCCTAGCTGTCTAGTGGTTAGGATTCTGTGCTTTCACTGCTGGGGCCTGAGTTCCATCTCTGGTTGGGGAACTAAGATTGCGCAAGCTAAGAGGCACAGACAAAAAAGAAAAAAAAAATGTGTAAAATGAGGAATTATCTATATTTACCTTTAAATGTATTTGTGTGGCAGCATATTTCTGTGTACTTTTATGTATTCACGTTGGGATTTTTTATTATTAATTCAGACAAGTCCTCTAATTCTTCTGATAGCTGAACAAGCCCAGTGACTTGGTGTAATAGTGACCTCTACTGGTGAATATGCATTAAAAAAACTAAAATCTTACTAGATGGTGACTGCAGCCATGAAATTAAAAGACGCTTACTCCTTGGAAGAAAAGTTATGACCAACCTAGATAGCATATTCAAAAGCAGAGACATTACTTTGCCGACTAAGGTCCGTCTCGTCAAGGCTATGGTTTTTCCTGTGGTCATGTATGGATGTGAGAGTTGGACTGTGAAGAAGGCTGAGTGCCGAAGAATTGATGCTTTTGAACTGTGGTGCTGGAGAAGACTCTTGCGAGTCCCTTGGACTGCAAGGAGATCCAACCAGTCCATTCTGAAGGAGATCAGCCCTGGGATTTCTTTGGAAGGAATGATGCTATAACTGAAACTCCAGTACTTTGGCCACCTCACGCGAAGAGTTGACTCATTGGAAAAGACTCTGATGCTGGGAGGGATTGGGGGCAGGAGGAGAAGGGGACGACAGAGGATGAGATGGCTGGATGGCATCACTGACTCGATGGACATGAGTCTGAGTGAACTCCAGGAGATGGTGATGGACAGGGAGGCCTGGCACGCTGTGATTCATGGGGTCGCAAAGAGTCGGACACGACTGAGCGACTGAACTGAACTGAACTCTATACTTGATTTGTTTCTAATGAATATCACATTCCCTCTCTGTAAAAGCAAATATATCTTTCCACTTTTAAAAATTATTCCAAGACAGTCTTAGTGTAAAGATTTTTTAATAAAGGATAAATATCAGTATGGTTACCTTAAAAGAGACTAATTTACATGGACCATTTTAACTGATTCATTAACCGAGTTTACAGTAATGAAAATTTATCCAACACCAGTGCCTTACATTAGCTAATAGTTAGCTTTTAATCTAATGATGCAGTACAAGACCTCATAGTGATGTATGTTTTTATTTTAATAAAAATTAGATATCAGGCTTCATTTTGTGAAAACTAAAATGGTGCTAAAGTTACTAAAATAGTAACTTTAGCTTTGTAAAAGGACTAGCTGAAACTGACCCTTGGCCAGCAGATTCTTCATTACATTTCTGAAATTTCTTATTGATAGAATTTAGGCCTTTCCAGTTTTCATTATTAAACACTTTGTCAATGCCAACATCTTTCATGAGATGAAATGCCTGGCAGTTTGGTGATGTTAGCGGTAAGCAAATCATTCTTTTTAGACAGTTATATGTCAGTGGGAAAGTATGGCTCACTTAGTACTCTTCTAACCAACCAGCTGATTAACTTTTAAAAGATAAAATAATTTATTGAAAACAGTTTTGAAATTTTAAGTATAAAAATAAAGAATAGTGAAGGTGAACATTATACATAATTATTAGAATTGTATTATCAATGGGATCTAACACAGTAAGTTCTTGGGGTTTGTAGAATTTGAGAAGTGAAGGTCATTTCCAGATGGTGGGAGGTTTCAGAGTTTCCTGTGCTTCAATTTAGAGAGCCACCTAATTAGAAGGAAAAGTGAATGTGATGTTATACTGTTTCTGTAAGCTCGTAATTTTAAGAAATAGATGTTTTAGTGCTATAATTCCATATTAGTTAACTTCATGTTAATTTTGTGCTGTGCTTAGTCTAAACTCAGTCGTGTCCGAGTCTTTGCAACCCTATGGACTGTAGCCCGCCAGGCTCCTCTGTCCATGGGATTCTCCAGGCAAGAATACTGGAGTGGGTTGCCATGCTTTCCTCCAGGGGATCTTCCCGACCCAGGGATCAAACCCAGGTCTCCCGCATTGCAGGTGGATTCATTACTGTCTGAGCTACCAGGCAAGCCCCATGTTAATTTTAAATGTATATTTTATCACATAATGACAAATACATGGAATTAATCCTTTAAGCTCATGTTCTTGGAATATATATACTACTTGTTAATTATAATTATATTGGGAAACATAGCTAAATGCAGGAACACGTACTATTTTTAAAATAGTAAAAAGATTTGTACTCCTTTAAAAAATGATAGACACAGAGTATGAGAGTGTAGACTCTGAAATTGGATTGCTTAAGTATTTGGGCTAATCGGCTCCCTCTGTTGAAATCATGATAATAACAAAAGTCCTGTGTCATCATCATCATTGTAAAAGACATTTGGACAAAGGTACCCTTTCCAGTGTACTCCTTTCTCTTTGTAGATGCTTTTTCATTTTTCTTATCTTTACTGTAGCGTCTTTTATTTTCCCGAGACTTCCGTTTTCCATGAAATATTTATTGTTTTAAAATAGTTTTGTTAACCGAAATCCTGCACTTATCTCATAACCTTTTCTTGGGATTCTCCCCAGGTAATTATGTATGAAGTATTAAGAAGCCAGGAGTATCTTGGGTCTAATGTGTCTAACATTTTTCATGCCTTCCCAGATTATCAGTCTAGGCTCAGAAGTGTTCAGTCTGAAGTTCATCTATTCGTCTGTTACCATGGTCGTTTCCCTTTCATTCTTTTTCCGTTGTATATAGTACTGGATATATAGTCATTACCTGACGTGGCCAATTACACTTAATCTAAAGTATAGGTTCATCAAAGAACTGAAAGTCACTCAGTCGTGTCTGACTCATTGCGACCCCATGGACTATAGAGTCCATGGAATTCTCCAGGCCAGAATACTGGAATGCGTAGCCATTCTCTTCTCCAGGGGCTATTCCCAATCCAGGGATTGAACCCAGGTCTTGATCTCGGTTCTCAAACCCAGGAGAAGAGAATGGCTACCGACTCTAGTATTCTGGCCACATCAGAGAAAGGAAAGACAAAAATATCTCAGGAATGAGGCCTCAACTTGAGGAGCCTTTGTGGTATCACTAATGATCAAGAACACCATTTGAGACCACCGTCCTAGAAGCAGTTTGCGCAGGCTGAGTGAGAGGATGGGAGATAGGAAAAGATTGGAAACTTGAGAACTCAGAGCAAGTAGACAGTTTTCCTGAGACACCACTTAATTTTGAAATGTTTCCCTCTATTCAGTTCGGGCAGTTCAGTCGCTTAGTTGTGTCTGACCCTTTGCGACCCCATGGACTGCAGCATGCCAGGCTTCCCTGTCCTTCACCAACTCCCGAAGCCTGCTCAAGCTCATGTCCATCGAGTTGGTGACACCATCCAACCATCTCATCCTCTGTCATCCCTTTCTCCTCTTGCCTTCAATCTTTCCCAACATCAAATGAGTCTTTTCAAATGATGCATCAGGTGGCCAAAGTATTGAAGTTTCAGCTTCATCATCAGTCCTTCCAATGAATATTCAGGACTGATTTCCTTTAGGATGGACTGGTTGGATCTCCTTGCAGTCCAAGGGACTCTCAAGAGTCTTCTCCAACACCACAGTTCAAAAGAATCAATTCTTCGGCACTCAGCTTTCTTTATAGTCCAACTCTCACATCCATACATGACTACTGGAAAAACCATAGCTTTGACCAGATGGACCTTTGCTGGCAAAGTAATGTCTCTGCTTTTTAATATGCTGTCAAGTTGGTCATAGCTTTTCTTCTAAGGAGCAAGCATCTTTTAATTTCATGGCTGCAGTCACCATCTGCAGTGATTTTGGAGCCCAAGAAAATAAAGTCAGCCACTGTTTCCACTGTTTCCCCATCTGTTTCCCATGAAGTGATGGGACCAGATGCCATGATCTTTGTTTTCTGAATGTTGAGCTTTAAGCCAACTTTTTCACTCTCCTCTTTCATTTTCATCAAGAGGCTTTTTAGTTCTTCTTCGCTTTCTGCCATAAGGGTAGTGTCATCTGCGTGTCTGAGGTTATTGTTATTTTTCCTGGCAATCTTGATTCCAGCTTGTGCTTCCTCCAGCCCAGCGTTTCTCATGATGTACTCTGAATATAAGTTAAATAATCAGGGTGGCAATATACAGCCTTGAGGTACTCCTTTTCCTATTTGGAACCAGTCTGTTGTTCCATGTCCAGTTCTAACTGTTGCCTCTTGACCTGCATACAGATTTCTCAAGAGGCAGGTCAGGTGGTCTGGTATTCGCATCTCTTTTCCACAGTTTGTTGTGATCTACACAGTCAAAGGCTTTGACATAGTCAATAAAGCAGAAGTAGATGCTTTTTCTGGAACTCTCTTGCTTTTTCAGTGATCCAGCGGATGTTGACAATTTGATCTCTGGTTCCTCTGCCTTTTCTAAATCCAGCTTGAACATCTGAAAGTTCATGGTTCATGTACTATTGAAGCCTGTCTTGGAGAATTTTGAGCATTCCTTTGCTAGCGTGTGAGATGAGTGCAATTGTGTGGTAGTTTGAACATTCTTTGGCATTGCCTTTCTTTGGCATTGGAATGAAAACTGACCTTTTCCAGTCCTGTGGCTGCTGCAGATTTTTTCAAACTTGCTAGCATATTGAGTGCAGCACTTTAATAGCGTCATCTTTCAGGATTTGAAATAGCTCAACTGGAATTCCATCACCTTCACTAGCTTTGTTTGTAGTGATGCTTCCTAAGGCCCACTTGAGGATGTCTGGCTCTAGGCTCTAGATAACCATCGTGGTTATCTGGGTCATTAAGATATTTTTTGTATAGTTCTTCCCACTATTAGGCTTTCCTATTTCTTCAGATAGTGATCTTACAGTTACTGTAGGCACAGCCTTTCAGAAATTTATGGAGTAAATTTCCATAATCTGACCATCTTTGTCAAGTTTATTCCCATCACCAGTGAGTGTAGGAAGTTTCCTAATGAAAAGACATATTCTATTCTGTTTTCCCAGCTCTGGCACTGGCATTATACTTACAAACCCTCTGACATCAGGTTAACCTTTTATGTTCTACCTGTTAAGCAAGAAACTGAAAAAAGAGTTGGGAAAATATTGTAAGTTCAGAAGCATTGTTTTTAATTTAAATGCATGTCTTAAAGTACCGAAAAGCAGAAAAATGAAGAGAGAAAAACTTAATAAAATTCTAGACCTGCTCGATTTTTCCCTTGGTCTAAAATGTGTAAAAGATTATTCTGTTGGTATGAGTAGACAAATAAGGAAATAAAAACAGACACTTGACTTTAGTCATTCTATAATCTGATGAGAAAGTAAGTCATAGAGGAAAATTCATAGGGATTTCACATTAAATGGCACAAAAATCAACATGACCATTAAGAGTGTTAATAAGATTATTTAATGACATTTTAAACTTGTTTTCAATAGCTGAAAAATTGTGAGCTTTGTTTTTTCAAAAAATTTCAATTATAGTAACTACTAAAGTTGTGCATCATCAAATATGTTTAAAGCTTCATTTTCTAATTAAGTTGTACACTTTGCTCCATAATTTCAGACTGCTGTGTTTCTCTTATAACCTTCTATATGCTGTTTTACCTGTGTTTTTTCACTGCATGGAAAGAACTCACCTCTGTTCTTTCCACAGGGAACGTGATGCAAACAGAATCAATTACATGTATGCTCAGTATGTCAAAAATACTATGGAACCACTTAATATCCCAGATGTCAGTAAGGACAAAAGATTTCCCTGGACAGTAAGTAACGTGGTTTTAGACTTGGAGCTTGACGGCTGTTTTCCTATCGGACCTGCTCTGTACTACTCTTAACTGAAGGACTGGCTCCAGAATTGGCTCTTTGGAAGTGATCTGTGTTTGCCCTGATCTGAGGAAGGGAAATAAAACAGCTAAGAACATCTGTTCAGAGGTGGTCAGCTATACTTAGGTATTTTTCTCTGTACTTTTGTCAGTTTTGAAAACATGAAATATCATTAACTTTGAGGTAGTTTTACTATTACCTACTTAATATCAGTTGACACTCTTTAGATAGTATTGCTAGAGTTCCTGAGTTTGTCTTCAAAAATTAAGTTCCATATGGCTTGAGTGTCTGTAACGGGTCATCTACCACAGTGAACACCTCGTGAAAAAAAAAATGAGTTATTTGTTTTTCTTGAGAGCAAACATACAAGGGTCAGTTTCTCAGACATTGAAAACTTTAGATTCTAGTATTTTCTCTCATCTGACTTAAGAAAAGCTTTGCAGTTGGAGGCAGCTGCCTTGACTTTGTTATTTTCATATCTAGGAAACCTTTTTAAGACTGTAGCAATATAGACAATAGAAACAGTGGTAAAACTAAAGAAAGAGACATTTGTAACGTGTAGAATCCTTGGTAGTGTAAAGATTCTGATTTCTACCCTTCTTATTAAGTTGCTTGAGACATCTACTACACAGGGATAGTTGGAACTCAGTAAATATTTTGCTTAGTACTACTGTAAGCTGCTTAAGAAACTTTAACATGGAAAATAAAAGAAATATAGGTAAATAAAATGGAAAATAAAAAATTAAACATAGGATATTTGTTATTTTTAGTAAAGACTGATTGTTTTTTATTGCATTTATATGAACTTCATTATAATTTGTGCATTTTTTACACTCTGATGTTATCTCCAGCTAATAAAAGATAAGCATATTAATAACTTCGTATGTCCAGTATAGTTTGTATAGCATCTAATGGGCAGACAATCTGTTCATAGTATTTAGCTGTTTTGCTTTTCGTTTCTTTGTTTAGAATGAAAACATGGGAAATATAAACCAGCAGTGCATTAGAAGTTTGCTTTGTACACCTATAAAAAATGGAAAGAAGAACAAAGTGATAGGTAAAGCCTTTTCATTGACCTCCACTCTGCACTTATTAAAGAAAAACATATATTCCCAGAAACTTCTTTCCAGTGTAAATTTAAAGACTAAAATACAGAAAAAAGATGAAAACTGGAATGATAAAAGAATTTTGAAATAATTTTACCTTGATAAATGTCAACAAACATTTGTTAAATATCTTGTTAAATATGATTACTTTTGTAATTATAATCCTGTTTCAACAGAGGTTTTGTTTAAAAGTGACATGTTGAAAGTTAGTAGACTGAGAGACATCAAACTGATAATGTCTATGGTTTTAGAGCCTCACGTCTTCATTTCTGATTCTCTTTTGTTGAATATGTGGTTTAGATTGTAGATTGTATGCATTGAACACTCCATGTTTTCAGCACCTGGGATAAGTCAGTGAATAAGTCAAAATCTGCCTCAGGGAGTTTACATTCTTATAATAAAGTTTAGTAAAACATGTCTACTGCAGGAATGGTGGAAGAAGGCATTCTCAGAAAAATGAGATGATGTTTCCCATTACTGACATATTTGTTTCTTGGCACTGCAGGTTATATTAAGAGTAGAAAAGGCAATTTATATGCCAATTATGGCTTCCTTGGTGGTTCAGATAGTGAAGAATCCACCTGCAATGCAGGAGACCTAGGTTCAATCCTTGGGTCAAGAAAATCCCCTGGAGAAGGGAATGGCAGCCCACTCCAGGATTCTTGCCTGGAGAATTCCATGGACAGAGGAGCCTGGCGGGCTCCAGTCCATAGGGTTACAACGAGTCGGACACAACTGAGTGACTAACACATGCGTGATTGATGCTGTAAAAATAGCCTGAACTGTTAAATATTCCCTCTAGAAATTGAAATAAAGGTTTAAACTTTTAAATAAAAACCCTAATGGTACAAGACTTAGCGCGAGACTTAGCTGTATAAATTTGCCTTAAAAAATCTGATTAGTTTCCAGGTTGAAAATCAGTTTCCAGAAAAAAAAAAATTCTTGTTAGTTCCAAGATTTGACTGTAATTTTATTAAAGAAGAGTGTCAGTCAGAAAGGTTGGGGAGGGAGGTATTGTTTATGAAAGTGGGGAGTGGGGAGACCAATACTAAAATTGCCTCTCCAGTTCTGTCCAGCAGTCTGGGAACCTTGGCCCCTTTCATGGAGATGGGTGTGGAAGGCTGTATTGGTGCACAGGCTCTTCTGACCGCTTGAGACCAGCACTTGGGTGGCCGTGCGTGCAGCAGGTGGTCCTGGCACCCCCCAGCGATCCAGTTCTCCTGCTCTGCGTCCTTGCTTAGAGACAGATATACTGACTTACACCTTTAAACAGCCCACCAGTCTGACCTCCCTTGTTCTGATTATTTACTTTCCAAGATACGTTAACTCGTGTGAAGAGAATGCATGGCTCGCTTTGCCAGTTGCTCCTTATCGTAGATCAGTCATCTGGACTTGAGGGCATGGGCTGAGTTACAGGTGCACTGCTCGCATTCCTGAGGCAGATCCATTTCTTGTTGGTACCCATTTCTTGATACTATTCTGGTTTCATAAGTCAGTCTGTGAGTTGAGGTACTGTTCTGCACCCCAAAGAGCAGGAGGTGTCCTCGGCATGGTAATCTGCTTTCCAAGCCTCCGGGGCTGGGCTCACTGGTGAATTGCCTCATCAGCCTCTGGGAAGACAGCCTGGCGACTCCCTGAAGGCTGTTCATCACTTGCACACCTCTCAGTTCTCAGAGAACAAAGGAGAAGCTAGTGAACTCATACATTAGCTCCTTCCAAGGGTATCACCGATCAGATCCCCAACAGAGACCAAAGAAAATTGACGGAGGTGCCCTACGGTATGACACTGAGTCAACGTTTAGTTAAAAGCTGATATCCTAGGGAGTTAGGTACAAACCACATGGCAGATGTTGTGCTTTTTGATAGAAGTGTAGAGCTTACAACAAGCTGCCTTTGACCTTTGAAAATGTGAAATGAATTCCAGAAGTGATGCACCATTTATTAATACTAATATGTTTTGATGAGAAGGAGGGCAGAGTGGCAGCTGGCCACATTAAGTCATGTCTGCTTTTTCTCAGCAGCATCTCTTTGGAATAATTGGGAATGGCTAAGGAAGTTATAATCAGGCTTTTTTACCACTTTACACAAGTGATAAATAAGAGTCATTTGGGAAAGCACAGAGATCCCTGGATAGGAATAGGACTCAGGATATCCACATGGTTCCACTCTCCGTTTAACCTTTTAAACAGTTATGGGCACTTATACAACTAAGTCACACCCTTCAGATCTGTTCAGAATCCACGTTCTGTGGTCCTGTCACCGTTTCAGACAAGTGAACAAGAAATGATCAGTACCAGCTAAAATAATCAGACTTCTGTTTGCATACATTTTGTGTCACTCTTATTTGATAACAAGAGTCAAAAGTAAGCAAATGTTGTTTTGGGGAAGGAAAAATTCCCTACCAGTTAAAAGAAAGAAAAATACCCTAGTGAGATTTCTGGTGGGGATTCAAGGTAATTCCAATAGGGAAAATTTTCAGTGTTCCCCACAGTTCTGTAAGTGTAACAAAACAGAGAATTTGAATTCTCAAGTGAAGTTTATATTCACAGATGTACCATGGAAAATAGCATGCTTGTAATAATTTTTCTTATATGTCACAGACCAGATTTTGCTATTATGTAATTCTAATACAAAATCCCTACAGAGTTACATGTGGAAAGACAGATGGGCCCATGTGTTTTTTGTAATCTTTCTTTCCTTCCTTTCTTTCCATTACTGACAATTAGATGAAACTGTAGACATTAGACGAGTGCAGGGCCTGTTGTATCATTAATGTTTGCTCAGTGGTCTGGCTGATCCAGAATGTTTCCAAGACTTTGTTTCCAGCACTATTAAGAGGCTCCTTTCCTCATGAAGCATTCATTTATTTTAACCAGTCATTTCCCCTATTTATTAGATTAAGTTTGTCTTTTTCTTATATTTACTAGAAATACTTATGCCTATTTTCCATGTCAGTTTCAGGGCATGTTTTGAAGAAATCAGTTCCATTCCCATCCAAAAAGAAAAGTTGTTGAGAACATTTCCACTTTAGATAACTTACATTTATATCTCTTTTTTTTAGTGAAAAAGTAATACAAATCATAGTGTTACACCACATGTTGACACAGTGAAGTATGAGAGAGATGTATTTCTTACTGAATGTATTTTCTAAACTCATACTGTCTAATTCTTTGCTCATCTGTGTGTGGCAGTATGATTCCAATGCATAAGTAAATGCTGTAAAATTATATAAATTTAAATTTTACTTCTACTTAATTTTATTTTTCATATTATATCATTTGGCAATCTGTTCCGTTGTTTGTAAAAATATTTGCTAGGATTTTCCTAATGCAAACATAATAACATTGTGCAGTGTCATACGTGGTACATATTGCCTATGTTGCTTAAGGTATCCAGTTTTTCCCAGTTAGAGAATTGTAAATTGTGTTTAATGAGAAGAAGCACCAGAAAATAAGACTGTAGGGACAGTAATAATTGGAAGAAAATGAGGAAAAAAAGAACTAGGGTATTATATCTTTAAATTATAAAAGTGAAAATCTACAGAATGAAAATAAACATAAGGATTATAGTTTCAAGAATTGATTGAAGACAGAAAAATAAGAGAAACTTCATAGTAGCTCTGGAAAACAGAGCTTACCTTTATTGGACCACCAACACTGAGGAATTTCTAGAAGATATTAACATGAAGTGTATACTGTTTGTAAGAAGATGCTGTACACAAAATGGGCAAAATTTGAATAGAGATAACAATATTAGTATCAGAGAGGGTAGATTTTAAGATAAAAGAGCATAATGTACAGAATCACTTTGCATTGAATAAGTTAAATTCACAGAGGGAAGTGTAATTGTCATAAATGCCTCTAATAAGGTAAATAACATCATTGACATATAAAAGTCAAAGCTATTAAAAATATAAAGAGAAGTGGACAAAATGGTAGTCATAGTGAGAGTCTTTAATACACTTTTCATAAAATGCTAAATAGGAAAAAAGGAAACATTAGAATTGATTAATATAAAAAATGAAATGATTTAATTGGCATACATTTACTTTTATATGTCATAATTTAACACAAATTCCTTTCAAATATCCATTAGAAATTTACAAATACACACATACAACATAAACTTAGTCATTTCTGGAAAGTAGAATTGAAAACCACTGTCATGGATCAAGTGCATTAAAACTAGAAATGCATAATAAAAGGATAAATTAGAAGGGAAAAGCTCACTTAGAAACTGGAAACATTCTCCCAAATGTCAAAGAAGAAATCAAAAGTCAAAATGAAAGTATAGTATTTCAGAAAATTAGTGGTCACCTCAATTTAATATAAAAATGCAAGGTATAAGGTCAAAAATGTACTTAGAGGGGATGTAGAGCTTTAAATGTTTTTCTATTTTAATCAGGAAATAATAAACTAAAGAGCTGCTTGATGAAAGAGGAGAGTGAAAAAGATAGCTTAAAGCTCAACATTCAGAAAACTAAGATCATGGCATCTGGTCCCGTCACTTCATGGGAAATAGATGGGGAAACAATGGCAGAATTTATTTTTCTGGGCTCCAAAATCACTGCAGATGGTGACTGCAGCCATGAAATTAAAAGAGGCTTACTCCTTGGAAGGAAAGTTATGACCAACATAGACAGCATATTAAAAAGCAGAGACATTACTTTGCCAACAAAGGTTCATCTTGTCAAAGCTATGGTTTTTCCAGTAGTCATGTATGGATGTGAGAGTTGGACTGTAAAGAAAGCTGAGTGTCGAAGAATTGGTGCTTTTGAACTGTGGTGTTGGAGAAGACTCTTGAGAGTCCCTTGGACTGCAAGGAGATCCAACCAGTCCATCCCAAAGGAAATCAGTCCTGAATATTCATTGGAAGGACTGATGTTGAAGCTGAAACTCCAATACTTTGGCCACCTGATGCGAAGAGCTGACTCATTTGAAAAGACCCTGATGCTGGGAAAGATTGAAGGCGGGAGGAGAAGGGGACAACAGAGGATAAATAAGATGGTTGGATGGCATCACCAACTTGATGGACATGAGTTTGAGTAGACTCCGGAGCTGGTGATGGCAGGGAGCCCTGGCGTGCTGCGGAAAATGGGGTCACAAAGAGTCGGACACAACTGAGCGACTGAACTGAATCAGGAAATAATGAAACTATTTCAGCTAGGTGTTCATCTCACTCCCAACACTGCCCCCAAAATAAATATATGAATAGGAAGAAAGCAAGCAGAGGAAAGAAATTGAAAAGAGAAATTTACGAAATGAAAAGGGATGGTAAAACGAGATGATGGGCAAACAGTAAACAAACATCCAACACAGATAATGAGGGAAATAAGAGGAACACAAATAGGAATGAGAAAAGAAACGTAATTATAGATGCAGAAAAAACATTAAAAGATGTTATATAATATACTGTACCAAAAAAGTGATACGTTTTGATGAAACAAACTCTATAAAAACTGGTAATAACCAATACTAAGGAGAGTTTAAAATTTCTCATGGAAGTAGTTGAAAAAGTTATATTTTTTAAGTCATTAAAAAAAAAAAAACACTATTACCCAAAGTAAATTCTTACCAAAGCAACCAGAGGACAGGAAAGGATGAAGTAAGGTGAAGTGTGGAAAAGGAAATAACAAAATAACTAACAATATGATATGATTGTTAAGTGGAAAAACCCAAGAGAATCAGCTGAAAGTAGCTATCTAAAACGAGAGTTGCAAAAGTGCCTGGCTTTCAAATTGTTAAAGGAAAATAGTTTGCTTACATGGCAAGACAAATTTGTTGGGAAATAATAATGGAAAAAAATCCCATTTACAACAGTAACAAGGAATAAACTTTGTCAGAAATAGGAACATCTATGTGAGGAAAACTATAAAACTGTACTAGATAACTTGAAAATCTTCAGTACATGAACTGACAAAACATTTCCTGATGATAAGAATTTTTTTTAAGATGTTACATTTTTGCAGATTAGGTTTTATTTCAATTTTAATACATGTCCTGATAAGGTTGTTTCTCAAAGGGGAAGGGAGTTCTTAACAAACATATAAAATATTCATCTGGAGGATAACATATAAAAAGAATTATTTATAAAATTCTTCTGGAAGGATAGTGTAAAATAATCAGAGTTGATGGATAGAGAATTGCCTTATCAGAAATTAAAATAATGCTGTATAAGTAACATAATTAAAAGTATTAAACGTGTGCTCGAAAAGATGGCAAAATTGATGGAACGCAATGGAAAGTCTAAATGCAGACCCAAGTCTGATATAATTTTTGTTGGTATGTAATAGATTATATTTCTGTTTCTAAGATTTTATTGGTTGAAAGACACCATTTTATGTACCTCAAAGAAAGAAAAACATGATTTCTGTTATACCATTACAAGCAATTGATGAGAATGCAAGCTGATTTCATAAAATTTAAATGTGAAAAAAGCACACTGTTGAAATAATATGAATTTATTATTTGAGGTGACAATTTAAATTATTAAAGGATGAATAACTAAGTTTCATAAGAATCCAGTAGCAATTTGGAGGGGGATTAAGTAGAATTAGAAGATTAAATGTGATAGAATGAATCTGTAAAAGTGCTAGAGGAAAATATTGGTTTACATGTAGTCTTAAAACAGGGAGCTTCTTTTAAAAGCAAGACACGATAGTTGAAAACTTAAAAGATGACTTACTTGAGAAATTAAATCTTTTCTGCAGCAAAAAACTTCCTAAATTAAGATAACTGGCAAATAAGTGAAAAAAAAATTTTTTTGCAAGGTTGGTCATAAGGGTCATAAGGGTATAAAAGGGCAGGTCTTGTGTGTCTATGTGTTAGTCACTCAGTCGTGTCTGACTCTGTGTGACCCCATGGACTGTAACCCGCCAGGCTCCTCTGTCCATGGTATTCTCCAGGCAAGAATACTGGAGTGGGTTGCCATTCCCTTCTCCAGGGGATTTTCCTGACCAAGGATCCAGCACAGGTCTCCCGCATTGCAGGCCAAATCTTTACTGTCGGAGCCACGAGTATTAACAGTTTTGGCATCTCGCCACGTTGTGTGAGAAAGAAGGCGTGAGACCACAAGCAGAATGTAAGCATTGACGCCCTGCTCTGCCACAAATCCAGAAGGAAAGCTGTGGTTGGTAAGAACATCTGACCTCTGGAATTATAGAAAAGGAAACCTCAGTGTGTGATTTGAGAAACTACCCAGTTCCCTTCAGCATAATTTCCAGAGGCCTTCAGTGCCAGCTAGCTCTCAGAGTTGCTGTTGTGAGCATGTAAAATAATGTCTGTACAAGTACTTTCTGAACTACTAATATTACGTAACACTGATATTTTATTATCTAGCTCTGCTACTTGTTGGTTTTCACCTAATATGTTTTTGAATATTATGATTATACATAGATATTGATTTTGGCTGATTTTGTTTTATTTTTGGTTCTGCAATAACTACTTTTTTTATTATAAGTGCTTCTGATTTTATATCACTTGCTAGTAGATGTGGCATTTCAAAGGGCCAGTTTTAAATTTCATTACTATACTCTTCATCCACTCTTCCACATCTTTAAGAAATACGTTGTGCAAACTATCTGTAAATGGGTCCAAGCTTTACATTTTCTCAAAGAACCCTGTTTGTTATAAACCTTTTTCTTCGATTTTTTTCCAGCTTAGGTATTTCTGTTTAATAGAGTTAAATTTTATGAAGGGTGTAAGGAGATCAGTGAGATTATCATGAATGCTCTATAAATGTGACTGCTTTCAAAGAAGAATCAAAGTATATTCCTAAAGGGATCACCTGTCCTCTCCCCTTTTCTTATCCTGAGTGTTACTCTGCCTGTCTGTTGAGGCGGGTCACGACACACACACATGCTTGGTGTTCTGCCCTGAGCTGTGGTCGGTACAGCCAACTCTTGCTGTGTGTGTGCTGAATATGCCGTTGTAGTACCTTTCAATTCACGAGGTATTAATTAATACCACTTACTGGGCTTCCTCGGCGGCTCAACAGTAAACAATCTGCCTGCAATGCAGGAGCCACAGGAGAAGACACGGGTTCGATCCCTGGGTCGGGAAGATCCCTTGGAGTAGGAAATGGCAACCTACTCCAGTATTCTTGCCGGGAGAATCCCATGAACAGAGGAGCCTGGCAAGCCAGACTGAGCCTTGCGATCCATGGGGTCGCAAAGAGTCGGACACAACTGAGCGACTGCACTAAACTGAGCAGCTAAACAACAATGTATTCATTCAAGGACTTGACTGAGGCTTATGATTTGAACCGTTGTCTGTCCTGGAAAGAGTTCTTTACCTCGGTCCCAAGCCTAGCAGAATGCCTGATGACCACATCTCAGCCTCACCGGCTTGTCTTTTCCTTTCCACACATGCAGTCAATCTTATGAAGTAACAAAAAGAAAAATCCTGTTTATGAAAAGTGGCCATCAAGCAGGAGAAAACTTAGTAAAAACTGAAAAGCAGTTACATTGTGATATGAAGATAAGGAATGCATGACTCAAGAACATGTGATGAGGGAGATAGCCAGTTGCCTTCATAAACAGTTCCATCTTTATAATTTGGGGATTCACAAAGGTTGGAGGACATAACCCTTGTGTTTTCATTGTACATGGTATGTGGTCTTTTAAAATGATGAATGCTGATTGCCATTTACTCATGGTTTTTACTTGCAGTGTCCAGATTTTAAATTTTTCTTGGTAATGGAATAAGTGTTGCAGACCTAACCTCTGCAGTGGTAATACTGATAGATAAGGATGGCTTTACTGTCTAAAATAGAAAAACTCTCACAAACAAAGAGCAAAAGGAGGATACAGATAATCTGTAGTGTTAAAAATACAGTGCACACCAGTGGTGATAAAGGGTCTATATGTGCAACCATGCATCGTTTCAGACTCTCTGAAATCCTTTTGTGCTTCAGGAAAAATAAGAGATAGCAAACCACAGTCTTCATGGGAAAGTAATTGGGTCAGAACTGCAGTCTTACATCCTTTCATTAACTTGGTTAACATTTTTTGAGTCCTGCTGTGTGCCAGGCCTGACTAGCTGAGGAAGTGGAACTGAAAAATAAAATCTCTTAAGCCCAAGATATGTACAGTCTAGAAAGAGAGACAGAAATAAAACTCCCCATGACCCTCCAGGTGATAAAGTTAAGGAGCTAGGAGAGGTGTCTGCCTCCCCTGGGGAAGCAGGAGGCCTCTGGGAGCTCCCTGTGAAGGACATTTAGGGATCTCCTGGGTAACAGGAAAGAGACTGGGGCCAGCAGAAAACTATAGGCAAAGGTGTGGGTGAGCAAGAGGCAGTCAGGAAACTGCTCACAGTCATCAGACGGGTAAAAGGCACAGGGCAGCTGCATGGTAATAATCTGGTCTTTGGGGCTAGGCTGAGCTGGGGTTTCAATTTTAAATGTAAGCACCCTGGAGCACATGCCTTAAGCTTCCTGAGACTCAGTGTCTTCATCTGTAAAGCGGCTGTGAGCGCACCTTTCTCAGTGTACGTCATGCAGACCAGAGTCCACAAGACACCACACCGAGTCTGCAGTGGGCACGCGATGGAGGTCTGTGTGACGTGTGTAGAGACAGAAGAGACAGGACATTAGAAACACTGTTCCCCAGAGGTACAAGGTCATCAGACTCCTCGCAGAGACCCCTTGGGATCGGAGCCCCGCAGAACAACGACTTCAATTAAGATTTGACATAGACTTCCATTTATATATACTATGTGTTTGACTTTCTAAGAAAGGCCAGGACTTGGGAGGTTAGGTTATGATTTTCTTCAAAGATTAACTCTGCTCTTAGATCTAAGTAAATAGTCATCTCTACGTGCATTTATTTGCAGTATCAAAAATGATTGGAAATATTCTCCTGGATGCAGAGGTACATATTTGAAATTTGAGACTGTCTCTGTGAACTGTCTGTTTCCTACATTCTATTTTGTGGATAATTGTGTTTTTTAACTTCTGATTTCTCAGTAAGGAAAGGCAGCCTGGGTGACCCAAAATTCTGATGTGCATCTAAATTGTTCTCTTGGCAAGAGTACAAAAATCCAGTTAGTCTCCAAAGGACAAATTGTCTTTGGGGATTCAACTTTGGGGATTCAAATTGTCTTTGGGGATATAAAATTTGTGACAGAATCTGAAAGAAAATGGTACTCTAGGATTTTTTTGCACATAATCAACATACATTTAGGACTGTGTGAAATGAGTTTGCATGTAAATTAACTCAGTTCATTGTTCTAGCTTATATTTGTGAGGATCCGTTTGCGTCTTTGGAGATGGCAAGCATTCCTAAGAGAAAAGCCCTAGACCTTTGGGGGTCTGTGTTAAAGTCAGTGCATGTTGTGATTATGAATAGTAACATTTGTTCAATTTCTTGGATTATTATAGGGGTTTGCCAACTTGTTAATAAGATGGAGGAAACCACTGGCAAAGTTAAGCCTTTCAACCGAAACGATGAACAGTTTCTGGAAGCTTTCGTCATCTTTTGCGGCTTGGGGATCCAGAACACACAGATGTACGAAGCAGTGGAGAGAGCCATGGCCAAGCAAATGGTCACGTTAGAGGTGGGCTGCCCTGCAGGACGCCCCAGGCTCCCGAGCACACTCCCGGCCGACCCCTCCCTGCGGCAGCGCTCGGTGGCTGTCACATCACGGCGACCGTACAAGAACCATGTGCTTCCTCTCTCCTCACTTAAACAGCTGAGGAAACAGAGGCCCAGCATACTTTAGAAACTTGTCAAAGGTCATAGGACCATAGCAAAGCTCAGGCCCCGGGTCCCTTCCGTCCTCTGCTTTCTCGGCCGAAAGCGGCCCTTGGACCTTAGTGACGAGCCGCTCACACTGATGCTGGTCCCCTGCGCCCTGTCCTGTCTCCATTGCCTGAGCCTCCCCGTCTCTCCTCATGAGCAGCTCTAGTCACACATCAAAAAAACAAAACCAGGTATCCCAAGCACTCAGAATCAGAAATGAGGAAGAGGGAAAACTCTTCCAAGTTACAGATTTGTGGATCTTGAGAAGATTCTGAATCAGTAAGTCCTAGGTGGAGGCTGGAAATCTGTGTTACTACCAGCCCCCTTGGCCCCCCTTGGTGATTCTGAGTGTGAACTGCTGGCCTGGGGACTGGCCTCAAACAAGACTCCCTCCCAAGCAGGATGCGCCTACCCACCTGGGCCAGCCATCTCCAGATGTGCCTCACTGACTGCCTGAAAACACTCACTTTGTGTAAGATGGAAATCTCTTACATCGTAGACCAGTCTAGGGAATTAGACTTCAGAAAGTGCATTCCTTAGTCATTCATACACTGGTGTGAAATATATTTTAGTGTTTCCCTACTCTTAGCTAGCAGAGATCAGTAGGAATCAATGTTTGAGTTACGGATTGTAACTTTTCCTCCAGCCCCTAATAAATAAGAGCTAGAAAGCTGTATAAGTCAAGATTTACCAGTAACCAAGATGGTATACTTTCTAATGTGAATATAAAACTCTTAAATAGTTTTAGTAAAGTACTATATAAGAGACTTTGGATTAGAAATCAGTAGAAATCTGTTTCAGATACACACACACACACAAGTATACATATATTTTAAATGTATGCATTCAGTTCAGTTCAGTCGCTCAGTTGTGTCTGACTCTTTGTGACCCCATGAATCCCAGCACGCCAGGCCTCCCTGTCCATCACCAACTCCCAGAGTTCACTCAGACTGATGTCGATCGAGTCAGTGATGCCATCCAGCCATCTCATCCTCTGTCGTCCTCTTCTCCTCCTGCCCCAATCCCTCCCAGCATCAGAGTCTTTTCCATGAGTCAACTCTTTGCATGAGGTGGCCAAAGTGCATACATATACATATATACAATTGTTTACTGTTTCCATGACTGTACTGAAGAATGTACTCTAAGCCAGCCATCAATTAAAAATTAATCTCTTTTTAAACATACTTCCTATTTGGAAAATTTCAAACATAATGCTGAAGTAGAGAGGATAGCTAAGGAGCCCCCATGTCTTCATTAGCTGTCCTCAGTTGACCTGTGGCTACTATCATTCCATCCACACTCTTGCCCACTTCTCTGCACTCTTCTTCCTTATTAATCCATTGATTATTTTGAGACAAATCCCAGATATAATTTTGTTCAAAATTTTTGAATATTTTCTCCCAAGGCACTGGATAAAACCTAGGGACATAAATCCCTTATGTTTTCTTATGACAGGGAATTATTTTCACCTAGAAGACATCAGTATAATGACAGTAAAACAACAGTAATAGCTGCTGCTGCTGCTGCTACTGATAAGTCACTTCAGTCATGTCCGACTCTGTGTGACCCCATAGACGGCAGCCCACCAGGCTCCCCCGTCCCTGGGATTCTCCAGGCAAGAACACTGGAGTGGGTTGCCATTTCCTTCTCCAGTGCATGAAAGTGAAAAGTGAAAGTGAAGGCGCTCAGTCGTATCCGACTCTTAGTGACCCCATGGACTGCAGCCTATCAAGCTCCTCCATCCATGGGATTTTCCAGGCAAGAGTACTGGAGTCGGGTGCCATCGCCTTCTCCGAGTAAATAGCTAACCTTTATCAAATGCTTACTCTGTGTTCTCCCATGTATTAACAAAGGTTAATCCTTACAACCCTATGAGTGTGGTGCTATTTTTATCTTCAGTGTATGGTAAAATGAATTTTTTAAACTTAGCATGTCATGTTATTCCTTTATTCATTTGTCCATGTCGCCTTGCATCGGTTTATGTTAGACTAGTTCAGGGTCGCCGTCTTAGCCTTCCTCAACAGACCACCTCTCTGGTGTAAGCGGCAGGTTGTGACCTGCCAATTTCACGGCAGCAGGAAACAGCAGTTCTGTGGTTCCTTAGGTTTCTAGTGATTAATGCTTCAAACAGTAAGACAAGTCACATGTATTACCATAGTGTAATATTCTGAATCACAGTATATAGACATATTTACCATTTGGCTTTAGATTTTTAATTGCTTACAATTTTAAAAACTAGTTCAAGGAAAACTGGTTTGGGCCACTGAATTACTTGACTCGCCGTTTAAAGTCTGAAAATGAGGTACCTTTTAATCACTGACCCTAAAACTTTAAGAGATTTTAGTAAATCTGTGTTAACTCTGTCAAAAGTGAACTTTTAAAAATATTTAATATGATAGACAATTTAACATATAATCACTACCCTGGTTTAGAAGAACATCGAAAATATCCCATCATTTGGAGTTACAGGTTTTGAAAATGGGAATTAATGATTCACATGTTAAGTTATAGGAAGATAGTAAATCTGCCTTACTATCTTCTTGTAACTCCAATAGGATGGTGAAAAGTGTACGAGATTAGGAGATGAAAGCTGGGTCCCAGGCCCTCTTCTCACTGGGTGTGAGCTCACAGCCAAGTGATGAGAATCCCTGAGCCTAGGTGTCCTCTGCTGTTAACAGATGGATTTGTAGGCCACTTCTGCTCTTCTCAGTTCTTGAATCCTGTGAGTGGAAGTATCCTTGAATCTG
The DNA here is from genome assembly GCF_014754425.2 of Oryx dammah. Taxonomy (NCBI): domain Eukaryota; kingdom Metazoa; phylum Chordata; class Mammalia; order Artiodactyla; family Bovidae; genus Oryx; species Oryx dammah. The sequence goes on from NW_024070187.1 coordinate 5,733,751, forward strand.
TGTGACATTTATCTCTCTGCTATGCAGTTTTTCCTTATGTATTCTACAGTGGTTACAGGCCTCATCCAAGAGCCACTTCCAGACTGCTTTCTTCCTAAATATCAACATTAAAATGTCAGCTTATGCAGAAGTCTTTTATCTTGATTCAGTACACCCGTAAAATAACTAAAGTCAGTATGTTTGTTTAAGAAAAGCAACACAGAATTTTCTGCCAAGTTTGAGCTAATAGTGTGACTTACAAATAATGTGTTTGTTGTATCAACGTTGTCAGAGGAAAAGTGACAGTTTTCTTTGAACACAGGGAGTATAACTTTCCGTTTCCATAAGAAGCATTTGAATAAAAATCTGAGATTTTCTCTCTGCTGAAGAAAGCAGCAAAGAAGATACGATGTTCTGAGGAGTCTAGATACCTCTGCAGGAAGGCTTAGGAGAATCCTAGGCTTGAAGCCATGGTCTGCGTTGGGTGTTCCTCTCTTGTATAACATGCATTCCTCTGTTCTCACCCCGTAGGTTCTGTCTTACCATGCTTCAGCTGCAGAGGAAGAAACCAGAGAGCTGCAGTCCTTAGCGGTAATCCTCCTCGTCCTCCTTTGTAGAAATGACTAACCAGAGGTACCTAATTAAGACATAGATATGCGTCTCTCAGGGCAGCTGCTGCTGCGGGTAGTGGTCCCCTAGACCTTTAATTAAATGTGGTAAATATTTATATGGACATTTATAAAAAAGATTGAATCAAACCTATTTTCTAGCAAGGCTAGAAATTCACTGATAACACAGAGCAAATGATAACATTGTATTGATTTTGTAACACCTTAAATGATTCTGATATTTTCCCAATAATTGTTATAATCTTTACATCTTTCTTAAGCCAAAATTACATTTAGTTTTTGGTTCCTGAGGAAGTGTGGACAGAGGATTGCAAGGTGGTTGTGTGGTTCGAGTACTAACAACAAAGATTTTATAGCTTGTTACTGTTAATGTACTCCGCATTATTAGAAATGGAGAATGGTTTTAATTTCAAACCATATGGCTTGCAGAATGTTATTTGAAATTGGGTTCAAATAAGGTCAATTCCTGAATTCTCGCAAAGTTCTTATTTAGGATGCTAGGAGAGAAAAGCACATTGATGGGTCAGAAGATTGTCTTGAGTTTGGGGATTGATTGAGATTGCCTTGGTTGAAGTTAATGGAAATTCGAAGTACTTAGACACTGATAACCAAGCCTGCCTTGTGAGTTTGCGTTCACGTGAGACAACATAAAGTGTATGTGAGATGTCATGGGAGCAAGGGACCAATGAGAGGATCACTGAGGCCACTGAGATTCCTTCTCTTTGTCATCATCATATGGCTGGCCAAATGGTCGTGCTCCATGCCCTTACATACGTTTGTTTTCTCATGTAAACTGCACAAGCTGTGCTACGGACGCCACACTGAAGCCTACGGACTTGCTCTGGGTCGCACCGGCAGGAAGTGAAGAGTCAGGATAGACACTTGCACCGTCTGTCTCCAGAGCGCTGTCCTGTCTGTGATGAGCTTTAGGGAGGGAAGAGGTTAAAGATGATTCAGACGTTCTGGCCTTGGCAGTTCAAAGAATGATCATCCCCTTCATTAACCAAAGTGGAAACATTAAAAAGGAAAAGATAGATTTGATGCAGAACACGGTAAGTTTGAGATGCGGGTGGAACAACCAGATAGACATCTTGCACGCTGGGAAGGGCAAGGAACTAGAGGCGGCAATTTGGAGGTTAAACGATAGGGCTTGGGGGGTGGAGTCCCATGATAGTGAAATGATAGGATCGGAGAAGGAAATGGCAACCCACTCCAGTGTTCTTGCCTGGAGAATCCCAGGGACGGGGGAGCCTGGTGGGCTGCCGTCTATGGGGTCGCACAGAGTTGGACATGACTGAAGCGACTTAGCAGCAGCAGGAATGGAGCAGGTGCAGGAGAATGCGGAAGGACGTCCAAGGCTGAGGGCAGAACTGTGTAGATATAAGTTCAGATGGAAGCTGTAGGAAAAGAAACCAGCTAAGGCAGAGACATGGTAGTTAGGGAGGCAGACTTAGGCTAGGGCAGGCAAGCAGAACAGCTTTTTAAGGAAAGAGATCCCATCAGTTGTTACAGGAAGTTCGAGAAATAGGACTGAGAAAAGGCTGCTGGATTCAGTGATTAGGTGATGGTGGAGAAGGCACCTTCAGGAGAGAAAATGCAAAAGGTCAGACTAGATGGTGAGAAAGTGGAGGAAATGAGCAGTAGTTTAAAAAGTATGTTTTGTATGAAAGAATGAAATAGCTAAGAAGGGTGTTGGCTGCATCATGTGAAGTTTTTTATTGTTTTGTTTTGTGCTTGTGAGCAATTTGAGCAGGAGAGGCAACATGTTTGTGGACAAAGGGGCAAGGTCCAGGGTGAGCATGGGCCTAAGAATGTAGGACGGTGACAGAGGTCTGGACCTTGAAGTGGTCTAAGCATTACAGAGACATTTCTTTGGCCAAGACCAGAGAAAAGGGGTGTTAATGATAGCTACACTTACTCTGTTAGTCACTCAGTCATGTCTGACTCTTTGTTACCCCACGGACTGTAGCCCACCAGGCTCCTCTGTCCATGGAATTCTCCAGGCAAGAATACTGGAGTGGGTTACCACTCTCTTCTCCAGGGAATCTTCCCAACCCAGGGATCGAACGTGGGTCTCCTGCCTTGCAGGAAGATTCTTTACCATCTGAGCCCCCAGGGAAGCCCCACACTTAACTGAGTACTTCCCATATACCTGGTGTGTTTGAAGTTCTTTGTGTATGTTAAGTGTATTAAGTCCACAGCTGCCCTATAAGGTCAGTATTAGCATTTTGAAAATGGAATCTGAGGTTGAGTTTAGACTGCTCTACTCAGGATCTCCCAGGTTGTGAGTAGGTCCCAGGACAGACAGTCCAGACCCAAAGTACACACATCATTGCACAGCCCTGGAGAGAATGAGCTAGGAAAGGAAGGAGGGTCCAGACTTGTAGATTCTTGATTAAATCACTGACTATGAAGCTGAGTCATCTGCCAAGAACAGTCGAAGGAACTTTGAGATGATTTCATCTGAAAGGTTAAGCTTCTCTGGGGGTTAGCCTCAGTCGAATTGGCTGTATTTCTTTTGCTCATGATGATGTTTGAAGGAATGAGCTGTTTTTCAATTATTTACAAAGGTTTAAAAGTTTAAAGTCTCTCTCACATCAGGCTTAATTGCCCATTTGTCTAATCCTCCTAGGGTGCTGGAGTTTTGCACTAACTGCATACTGTGAGCAGGAAATGTCACATGGAGACAAACATTTTGAAGTGCTTGCAAGCTCTGTGGGATTAATATTACTGCAAAACAAGGCTGGTTACATTCTTCCATGTGTTGTTTTAGATAAATAAAAACTAGCAAAGATAATGCTAAAAAAAATTCATTAGGATATTAAATTTTGCTTTTTACTTTGAAAATAGCATAGTCTTTCAGAAAAATCTGAAAATTATTTTCTCAATCATGTTTATAATTTTGGCAAGAGGAAAAGACTGGAAAAACTGAGCATTGTTGTCTTGCAGTATTGTTCAAAACCATCTGTTGTTCCATTTGGAAAAGAGATTTCTGGCAGCTGCATTGAGAAATTTAGGATAACATAGGTCAGATAATTCATTTAAATTGGTTGAAATTCAGAAAATGATTTCAACTCTGTTTTCTATCAATCTAATAAAAATTCCTTTGCAGCCCCAACTACACAGGTGCCTGCATCATCCAGCAATTACCAGAATTGCTATCTTAGTCACATGTCTGATGGTTCATCTCAATTTAAAACCTAAAATAATTGAAAAGCTGTCAAAGGCTTAATTTTTATTTTTAGAAATGCATTCTTAAGATACTATGCTTAAGTACACTAAATATTTCTGTGCTCAGAAAAGTTCTCGTTATAGCAGAAAGTATAACAAGTTGATAGGAAATTCAGAATCCCTTTTTTCCTCTTGCTTTACTTGACATTTTTGTCCTATTTTTAATCTTATTTTTTGCTGGCTTAAAATTGGGTGTAGCAGAAAGAGGGCCTTAGACAAGCATTTTGTCATACGCCCTTTAATGATCTTTCGTCACAAGTTTTGAGATAAAAATAAAAGGACCCCAGTTGACCTGGCTATGATCATTAGAAAGTCATAGTTAAGATATCAGAATGAAATAGCGTCTATTACAAGTAGCTGCATATCTGACTGATCGGTTGCCTTTCCTGCCTTCTCTCACTGGAATCACAGTGAATAAATATCTATTAGAGCTTAGTCGTTTAGACGAGCTTCCCAGTTTTGTCATGGAGTCAGTGCTGATTCAGTTCCAGTCTCTATAGCTTGCTCTATTTTATAGCAGTTTCTTTCATCACAGACGTGTATCTAAAAGCGAACAGACCCTGTTGTGATCCTGTATCAAAATAGTGAGAGAGGAAGAAACTACCCACTCAGGCAGGATTTCCTAGGACAGCATCTATACCTCATCCTGACCTTACCCTTTCAGTAACTTCACATGAGCCCTCTTGATCAGGCATGTCTGTGAATGCTGCAGGTAACAGCAGTGAGGGGCAAAACCAGACGCCTGATTCAAATCTTACTGCCGAAGGCAGTGGTAGAGGACAGAGCCAGTTCCTTATGTCAAGAGGCTCATCACATTCCTTCTTTGGGATTTCTTTGGGAGAAATCTCTATGGATAATCAAATTTTACAAATGGAAAAATTTGAGCAGATAATAATGAAGAAGAGTTGACCCTATGAGCTTGATAACCAGTGTCACTGAACCGTAGTATAGTAACAAGGCATCCAGTAAGGCACCTACTTCCTCACGAAGTGCTGCACGTATTTTTGAACAGTTTGGGTCCTTTCACTTCCTCTACATGGTCAGTTGACGCATTCATTTTTATAGATGTCTGTAACATGAATTGGGCTGTATGTCTTCCACATCGCCAGATTTAATAGATTGTTTGATTCTTCCTACTTTCATTTGATAAGTGGGTTCATTCCAGTGGCAGTCTTGGCTCCAAAGTATGGCGGCACTGCTCCTGAGCTGCTTATGTACCGACTGGATGTTCGCCAGATCTGTGCATTAGCCCCAGCTGCAGGCCTGCATTTTCTCTGAAGTTTTACTTATAAGCAGGTGTGGGCTTTATTGGAATCTTGACATGGTCATGTGCCTTCTTTACATGGTTTTGAAAACCTTTATGCTAGTTTTTTAGGGTTTTTTACAGTCTGTGCCTCTTCCATATTGCGATTTAAAGGAATCTATTTATATAATGTTAAAAGGAAGGAGAAATCATAAAATACATTGATAGAGTTATTGAAGAAAATAACACTAATCTGGTCCTGCTGTGCCTTACTCCCTTCTTCATTCTCTTTAAGATGTGGTTCCACGTGCTGAGTTGGAGTATTCACCTCTTTTTGTATTAGTAATGTTTCTTTCTCATTTGGATTTGAATCTTCTTAGGAAAGATGTAGTCTAACAGCCTTACACACTAATTGTGTGGGGCTTTTTCTTTAAGAACACATTTTCTGTGCATATTGAACAGGAGGAAGACATTAAACGTCTGTAAGTTGTGTGATGGCCATAATGTGGCTTCGTTCAAAGACCTGAACCCAAGCCGCTGTGTACAGAAGGACGCCCCAAGGCGTGAGACAGCGGCCGGAGACTGACGAGGAGAACTTCAAATACCTGACGGGGCGTCTCTCCTTGTAGCTACCAGTAAACATGTCAGATATCTTACTTTCATTCCTGTAAATAACTTCCTTAAACAATGTATCATTGAGGAAAATCTCTTTTTCTCGTTACATTTACATTGAATAAACATCAAGGAGGAATGTAACAAAATGCCTTCAAAAAACACTGAAGCTAATTGGCAGAATTTGACATTTCATGGAAGATCAAGTTCAGTAGCCGCCCTTCTTTTCAGAGTTACTATGATAAATAACTTTCTGAATAAGGAGCCTGTTCTTAACAGTTGGCTGTTAGGAGTTGTTTCTCTGATTTTTGTTTTACGTCCTGATATTTGATACGTCAGACCTAAGGCAGGCCAAGTGCCTCTGACTACAGTGTGACCTTTTTTGTCTGAAGCTCGTACAGTCGAGCACATTGTGTAGCCACATGTCTGTATTTTCTTCTGAGGTTACCAGAGACTTTGCCACAGGCTAAATATAAACCTTTTTTTCATGAGCATCCACCAAAAATATGAAACTCAATAATTTTTAAATGACCCTTATATTTACCTTACCCAAGTGTATTCTTATTTTCCTTGAGCATGTGCTCTATGGACTTCAAGGAGACTATGCACTTTTAAAATGTATTCTTTCCTATAAAGTTTCTTTTCCATGGCTGTGTAAAAGGGACTCCAGGGTATCTCCTTCTGTTGTGTAAATACTTATTTCATAATAAGCGGTAGTTGAATAAGAGAAGGGCTGTCGTGTGTCTTAAGTAAGGTACTGATAAAGCTCAGGAATGATTGTCCCTGACTTTATAAAGATAGGTGACTTTATTAGTCAGGGTTCTCCGGAGACACAGAACCAGTAGATTTTGTATGTACATGAGAGACATTCTTAGGAATTGACTCACGTGATGACGGGAGCAGAGACGTCTGGCAGTCTGCTGTCTCCAAGCTCGAGACCCAGGAAGCCCCTGGTGTTGTCTGGTGTGGTCTCAGGGTGTAAGAACAGGGCAGGCGGATGGCAGAAATACCAGTCCAAAAACTGGAGAAGGTACGGGATGGCCCCACTTCAGCAGGGTGGGAGGCAGCAAAAAAGGGCGAATTCCTTCTTTTCCCACCTTAGGTTCTGTGCAGGCCCTCCGTGGCCTGGGTGGTACCCACCCACCCTGGAGAGTACAGTCTGCCCTGCTGAGTCCACTGATTCAAATGCTCGTCTCCTCCAGGAACACCGTCACAGACACACCCAGAAGTGTTTAATTTGGGCACCCTGTGGCCAGTCAGAATTAACTTTTTGAAATGACTTTAAAACAGTAAATGTGTACTCAGGTTCTCCATCACTGTGTTGTTAGCGATCACTCATGCCAACTCTCAGCATACTTGTGTTGTCGTTACTTAAAAATCTGTGTGTTTCAATTATTTATGTATCTGTCTTCTCCATCAGACTGTTAGTCCTTGAGTCCTGTTTTAATAATAATAGAAATAGCTACTATTTAGTGATTGCTTAACAGGAACCTGGTTTACAAGCTTTGTTGAATGACTGATTCTGGAAAATTCAGGCTTTTAGAAAGTCCGTAATCTAGCATGAAATAAGCATTCAACAAGATTATACTTTCTTTTTTCTTAAAATGATTATGAAGCTAGAAATAATTTAATAGTTGAATAAAACCGCCTGCTAACTGGTCACAGAGCTGGTCATATTGAGGGGTGCTGAGATACATTTTCATTGCCAGCTTTCAGTTTCATGAATATAGCACGATGGTTAAGAACGTGAGTCCAGAGAGAAAGGTCTGGGTTCAGATTCCGCCTCTGTGATGCCAGGCAAATCTGTGCCTCTGTTTCTCTATGCCTCAGTTTCTTCCTCTGTAAAAAGAGGATAATAAAGGAACTTCTGTTAGAGAGTTGGAGTGCCCAGAGTTCCTGGTACATATCAGTTCTAATACAGGAGAAGCAACACTGAAGCCTTCATCTTCCCTGTCGTGTTCCAAGTCTTTTTGCTTAAGCTGTTCTAATTATACTCACCCAGGAAAGTTGCTGGAGGATGGCGGGAACTGAAAGTGCCTGCTGAACTGAGAAGGTATCTTTAAATGAGGCAGGCAGCTCCATATAAGCAGTGGATCATTTCACTGTAAGGTAACTTATGGGGTGGGATCAGATGAGCAACAATTTGGAAGCATCCAGTGCTGCACTCCACACCACAGGGCCCCACTGGGACAATTTTATAGCGTCCCTGGGGTTTGGGGGAGGTGCTTGGAAGCAGGGAGTACATTCCTAAGTCAAGATTTATGCATGGGTAACTAGCCTTACAGGTACTGGGGATATGTTAAGGAAGGGCTTCACCATTGTTTGGAGCTAGCAGGGCAGAGAGGTCACCTGGACCTAAATGATATTTATTAACTACAAAGCCCTTGACAGAAAAATTATTTACTACATAGTACAGTCCTGGGGAGGGTCAGTGGAAGGTCAACATGGGCCCACAATGGTGCCAGTTGTGTTAATAGGTATATAAAAGTATACACTCGTTTTCTAATTAGCCAAAGAACAACAACAGGTAGGTGGAAAACTTACTGGAAGAAAAAGGCACCATATGTTCTAAGAGAAATGTAAACCTTTTGTTTATGAATTGTGTATAACCAATTCTCTACTTGAGGGAAGTCATCTTGAGTTGACCATGTTAAATAACTTCCTACGAGAGCTGCTAAAAAGCAGAAAACTTTTGGTAATTGTTTTCCCATCCTGAGTTTCCAGTGTTCTTGCAAGTGAATGAATCAAACTTTATTGCCACTTAAACTGAGTTTTTAAAATTATAATGTGAAGTATTCATTGTGCAAATGAAAGAAGGAAGTCAGCAATAAATAAAAATTTTCAAAAGTAAATAAAGTGAATACTTGAACTGTAAGAGAAGGCACAGTTTACAGTTCGTCTGTTGTGTCTGACATAGCATGGTTCATTACCAATTTTAATGTTTGTATTATAGCTCTTTACCAAATTACATTATTGTTAAAAATTATTATATATTATTAAATATTGTATTAAAATATTATTAAATATTGTTTAAATGTTAGATATTGATGAATTGATTAGGTGCTTGATCACAAATTTATTTATACATTCATATTTATCTGTTTTATGTGAGTATTATGTTAGGTTTTCTAGATATAACAATGAATAGTCAATCTCTTGCCCTCTTGGGATTTAAAGAATAGTGAGGAACTAAATGCATAACATAATTGTATAATATTATGTAATTATAATCAGGAAGAAAGGTGCTATGACTGTAAAATATAGGCATGTGAAATTATACTGTAGAGACACTTCCAGCACGAAGGGCCACACCTTCTCAACGTCTCAGTTTCATTCCTGGTGCCTCAGCCACTCCATCAGTGCTCCAGTGTTCATCTATGAGGTGTGGCAAGTCTGATTTCATCCTATACCATAATTCAGCAACCTGCAGGATAAGATTGAGTGTGGATTTCGGCTCTATTGGTGCTTCAACAGATAGAATGTTTTAGGAAGGCCATAAAAACTCTTTACTTTTCTGATCATGATTTGGCCTCACAATTTATAGTCCAGAGCTTCTCCTTCCTTCCTGTAATCCCTCCACAGCAGCTGGAAGCAGCGTTCCACCACCGTATGATACAGCAGCCATCATGGGGCCTCAAGAAGGATTTCCTTCTTATAACTGCAAGTGATGACCTCAGTGAGTGTTACATGCTACTGATTATTAATAACCACTCTCTAATGCAGCAGTTCTCCAGCACTCACCAGGATCACCTGGAAGCTTCACTATAATACAGATGGCTGAGCTCCACTCCCAGAGTTTCTGATTGAGTAGCTCTGTGTGGCTGGTGGCTATTCAGTCACTAAGTCGGGTCCGACTCTTTGCAGCCCTGTGGACTGTAGCCTGCCAGGCTTCCCTGTCCTTCACTGTCTGTGTTCTGTGCTACAATCCAGGATTTTGCATTTTCAGCAAGTTCTCAGAGGCCACTGCAGACGCTGGAACCAAACTTTAAGAGGTGCTGCTCTAACGGAAACTTGATTCTCTTCGGCCTTCAAGTCCAAGAGAGCTCTCTGACCCAGAGGCCTCACCCTGAGAACCTGTTGCCCACCGACACTTTGCCCAAAGAGCACCATCAGGACTCAGTTGCAGATAACAGAAGCTCCTTTCACTGTTTAAAGTAGAAAATAATTAAATGCTTTCACATAATTGGAGAGGGTAGCTGGATGACCTCAGGAATTAGTCCTACAACAGAACTGTAGTTTGGCTCAGTGTGGGAACTCCCATGGAAGCCAGAATCAGATACCCATTATAGCACCTCCTTCCAGAGCCAGCCAGAGTGGCACGGTTTGGGAGTCAGAAAGCTTCTGCTGGAACTGCAGCCTCCACAGCTTTGGACACCCTCTGGAACCACATTTCAGGAACATGGGTTCCTCATGTGATAGTTTGAAATCCAGGTCTTCCTCAAGTATACCTCACGGAAGAAACCAAATTCCATCTGGAACCCTAGATGACAGGGAGTCCGGGAAATAAATTTTTGAGCTTTCTTGACTCTTAGGAAAACAAAGGCTCACTCGGAAAAGGTGGATGTAGATATTGTGTTAATAGAGTCTTGCTACAGAGTCAACCACAGAATGTTTCTTGGGTGCAGCTGAGACATACAAAAACGGGAAAGAACTAGCTATATGATGATGTGAGGGCTGTATTCCATGCAGAGGAGGAGAAACAAGGATACCCAGAAGTGAGTGAGTAGTAATTAACCTTGAAAACAAATGGCCACGATACAGACACCTCCATACCCCTACATGTAAAAAAAAAAAACACACATACACACACATAGATGGCAATTTCTGAAAACTCAATTTTCCATTTAGGGTGTTACTGCAGTAAGTATAGAGGCCACTGTGTAACCAGTCTCACCCTCCTCTGCTCTCATGGTGGAGGCTAGGATCCTGTATTCAAGCCTTCTTGGAGGAGGAATGTCTCCTCTCTCCTGTGTGAGGAGTCAGCATGAAAAGCATAGTATAACCATAACAGCTAGGATGCACCATCTATCTAAATGGTTAGAGAATTGGAGACAGAGCCTGGACCTATACAAGAATGTCATTGGCAAGATTTACATGCCACTCACAGGGTGGCCTTGGGTTCCAAAGTGAAAAGACAGTAAGGAATCCTAGTTGTGTGGTCGCAGAGATAAATTAAACCTTAGCGACGATCTGATCCAACCCCCTCATTTTACAGGTGAGAAAATAGGCAAAGGTTGTATGTCTTGTTCAGGGTGACAAAGTCAGTGGGACATCGGGACCAGAGCCCCTAACACCAAACATGGCTTCACCATGTGCTTCACCTTGCTTTCAGATTTCTCTCTTTATGATCATTACCAGTTCAGTCACTCAGCCATGTCCGACTCTTTGTAGCCCCATGGACTGCAGCACACCAGGCCTCCCTGTCCATCACCAGCTCCTGGAGTTCACCCAACTCATGTCCATCGAGTCAACGATGCCATCCAGCCGTCTCATCCTGGGTTGTCCCCTTCTCCTTCCGCCTTCAGTCTTTCCCAGCATCAGGGTCTTTTCATATGAGTCAGCTTTTCACATCATTATGCCAAAATGCAAATGTGGTGGCTGATCTGGGATGTTGCTGGCTCACGATCAATCTATTATGTAGTTCCTTATCAGTCAGATGGTGTTCACAGCAACTGTTTTGGTTTTAATATTTGTTTTATTTTGGCTGCATTGGGCCTTAGTCGTGGCCTGTGAACCTTTCATATACAGGCTCCGTAGTTGTGGTGCACAGGCTTTAGTTGCACGTGAGAGCTTAGTTTCCTGAATAGGGATCGAATCCGAGTTCCCTGCATTGGAAGGCAGATTTTTGGCCACTCAACCAGCAGGGAAGAACCTTTAAATAAGGTGTGTTTGTTTATGGCCGGGCTGGGCCTTCATTGCCGCCTGCCGGCTCTCTCCATTGCAGTGCAAGGGGCTGCTCCCTGCAGTGGTTCTCTTGTGGAGAGCTGGCTGGGGCGTGCCGGGCTCAGTGGCTGTGGCGCACAGGCTCAGCTGCTGCGTGGCATGTGGAATCCTCTCGGATCAGGACCAAACCTGTGTCTTCTGCCCTGGCAGACAATTCCTAAGCGCTGGACCACCAGGGTCGTCCAGAACAACTGGTTCTGATTAAAGACCACTGAGCAATGTGTCCAGTTTCACCGTTAGTGAATTTCACTTCCAGAGCTGTTTGTCTTTGTTTTTAATTTTTGCAAGAATGGTGAAAAGGGATCAAGGCCTTAGGAAAAGGAGTCATAATAAAAAAGGGACTTAAATGAATTTCCTCTAAAGAGTCATATGAAGAATAGTTTCTTTATTAATAGTTGATTACTAGTTTCTTTATTAGTTTGAGCGGCAGATGTAATTAAAGGACTCAGAAGAAAAGTGACATTATATTAGCAAACTGTTTGCCAGGTTAAATATTTTATCCAAGGAGCTTTGTATGTATTTTTTTTTTTACATTCGGTATTTGGTTAATTTGACATGGATTACAATGCCTGGAGAATCCCAGGGACAGGGGAGCCTGGTGGGCTGCCATCTATGGGGTCGCACAGAGTCGGACACAACTGAAGCGACGCAGCAGCAGCAGCAGCAGCAGCAGAATGCCCAACTCTAGAAAGGCTTAACTCTTCAAATTAAGCAGGCAAATATCTAATTGTTTTTCCCTAAGAATTCACAAGCATTGTGCACTCACGTGGGAGAATAGCAGTATGGAATAGTGTTGTTCAGTCACTCAGTCTTGTCCTACTCTTTTGCAGTCCTGTGGATTATAGCCCACCAGGCTCCTCTTGTCCATGGGATTTTCCAGACAAGAATACTTGAGTAGGTTGCCATTTCCTTCTTCAGGGGACTTTCCCAATCCAGGGATCAAACCCGTATCTCCTGCACTGCAGGCAGATTCTTTATCTCTGAGTTACCAGGGAAGACCTTTGAACAGTGTTAGGTGGTATCATAGTTCCAGAAGTTTTGAACTGAGTTATTCAGTCATAATACATACATATATCTATAGCACTATATGGCTTTACAGAGTCTATAAAATGTTATGTCTGTTAAGTATTCAATATCATAAGTTATATTACCCCCCAAAGATTTCACTTTGCAAATTCTGACAAATCAAACCATCCCTGAAAGGAAGAAGCTATGAAAACCCAGAATTGTATATACATAACCTCTCCCAGATACACCACATCTTTTCCCCTGCTTATTAGTAAGATGTAGAATATTTTATTTTATAAATGGTAAGTTAGAATGACACACAGTATGTTTTATTTCAAATCCCCTGTATCCCAAGCCCTTTCAGGGCAAACAAAGTTGAATTCTCTTGTGATGGTCAGAGTAGCAGTTTATGAGAGCTTTAATGATGTATGACTTTCTCATGACTTATTAGCTAGCGATCCCAAGAATCCGGAACCTCTGTATCACTGACCACAAGGTTCTGAAGGAAAATGTCTGCACACCCCACTTAGATCAGCTCAAAAGGTTGAGTCATGGTGTGTCGAGGCTGATCAAGCAGAAGAAAAGCGTCTCTTCTCTCAGAAGAGAGTGCTCAGGAGTTAGAGTGTGTAATGGAGCAAGGCACCAGGCATGTTGGCTGTCTGTGTCCCATGGTGTTTAGAATGTCCTTTGTGGAAGGAGCAAAAGACAACTTCCTGCTCTAAGAATAATGATGCCCTAAGGAATGAACATCTGTTCTCTTGTGCAATGTCTAAGAGAAGCAGCTGTTATCTGCTTTGAGTTAAAAGGTAGGTTTGCTCCCACCTCCACACTTCAGAGCTCCACTCCAGTGCCTGCTCGGTCCCCGATGCTGGAGGCTGCTGTAAACAACACAGCCATTTACCCACACATTTCAGTCCCCCTCCCTTCCCCTCCTCCAGCCCATGCCTTAGCCCATGGAGCCGGCTGGACGGAAGGCATATTGTGTCGTGAAACCTGGGCTCGGGGAAAGAGCCTTAGTTTGGAGTATGAAGAGGGTGACCTTCTTTTAAGGTTGAAACACGTCTGGTATGCATGAGTAAGAGGTGCCAGTCACGATGCACGGAGAGCACACGTGCCCGCAGCTTGGTAGGGGAAAGCTCGAGGTTGCTCCATACGGTTTTATAATTCTGTGTTTGACCTTTTCACTTCACAAAAAGGTGGAGTGAGAGCAAAGAAGTGATATGGCAGATATTCAGAGGAAACTTCAGGGGTTTAGAGAAAATCAAGGAAAAAACATTAGAAGGAACCTGGTTGAGATTTCTGTATTTTCTTCCCTCTGCCCCACACCAAGTTAAAGCCTCTTAGATGAATTTCAGCCAGATGTGGCTAAGGCCGCTCAAGTGCTGGCAGAGTAAATAGTCAAGAAGGTTGAGGAGTGAGGTTCTTACAAGTTTTCATGCCGGTGGGGGGCCTGGCAGAGAATCTGGGAGTGAAACCTGCTCAGTCTGAGGGGCCCGGGTGTGTGGGGTGGGGGTTTGGCGGGGAGAGCTGGCTGTGGCGAGTCGCTTCATGGGACTTGAAGCTCAGTGTGGCCTGATTATTCAGGAAAGACCAGAAATGCTGCTTTATTGTTAAAATCTCCCAATTTTAAATAGTGTAACAAATAATGGTGATTTTAAAAAATATTCAATGCCAAACAAAACAGATTGGAATGAATGCGTCTGCTAGTTTTCCAACTCAGAATTAATGGACTTCACCTTTCTAGGAGGAATTGGGACCTTAAAACCAGACCTTATAACTTGTAACTCAAATTAAGTGAAGAGAATGAGATCTTCCCCCTCCCATTCATTTAATAAGTATTCATATTAACAAATATCAGAACTGTATCCATCAGTAGATACAATGGATACAAAGATGTGTAAGATTCAGCACCACCTGTCAGTCCACTGTGGTTAGAAGCAGATAAACAGGAAAGTACACTGTAGTGAATTTTGTGTGATTAGACAGGTATTCCCACAGTGGGCTTGGCTCTGAAGGGCATTTATTAATAGCTCTAATTTGGATAGGAACTGTGTTTTGAAGTCCTTTAGTTAGAGAAAGTAGGAGAAGCAGGAGGTAAAAAGACTATTGATTTTTTAAAAAGAGCAAGGTGTATTTGAAGAAATTGCAAGTGTTTACTACCATTAGATGATTAAAAATCAAACCAAGGATGGAGCTAGAGTATCCATTTCAAAAGGTTGTCTTGAGAATTAAACATAAAATGCTTAGAACATTATCTTTATCCTGCTCACTACTTATTCTCAGTCCATAGTACTGGGACGGGTCCAGAATAACTACTCAGTAAACATCTGCTGAGTGAATTGACACTGAGGAAATATAAAGCGGTTGGATCACTGGACTCCTTAGATCTGCCTAGTGTTACAGGTACAGTTACCTTCTCTCCACCTGGCCTTACTTAGAAGCATATCAGTTACCCACAAGGGGCTCAGTTATTTAAAAAAAAGGAATAACTTCTATAGTGAAATATTTCTCGTGTATGACATTAAGAAGAAAAAATAAAGTCCAACGTGCCATTTCTGAAAGCAAAGCAAGGAAACTCTGCATTTGTGCTGCTCTGATCAACAGCCTCACTTCGTCTTCTTCCCCTCCCTTTACCCAAGGCTGCTGTGGTGCCATCTGCCCAGACCCTTAAAATCACTGACTTCAGCTTCAGCGACTTTGAGCTGTCTGACCTGGAAACGGCACTGTGCACAATCCGGATGTTCACTGACCTCAACCTTGTGCAGAACTTCCAGATGAAACATGAGGTAGGAATGTAGTGATGTGCTCTGGAAAGTGTGTGTGTGTGTGAAGAGAATTAGTTTTGGATGCTAGTATGGAATGAAGTTTCCGTATGAAATGAAGATGAATGAAGTATGAATGAAGATTCATATACTGTCACCTAATACAGACCCAGAATGTTTGAAGGAAACTTATCAGCCACTGAGAAGACATGTACTGGGTTCCTACACGTATCAAGCAGCAGGTTGCAGAACGGGGCAGGGTGTTCGCGACAGAGAGAGCAAGATGAGGGCCAGGTGGGGCATGGAGCACTGGTGGCAGTGAGAGTGGCAGGAGAGCAGCTGGAGGACGGTGAGAAGCAGGCTGCGTGGGTCCTCGTACACTACTTAGAGGAATCTGGATTTTATCCTGAAAACAATGGTGAGTCACTGAGGAATCTTAAGCAGGGAAGTAATAAGATCTGGTTGCAGAGGTTATGATAACACAGGACCCAAACAGAGTGAACGCCTTTGGAAGTGAGGGAGCAGAGGGGCTGATGTGAAGCCAAGCTCTTGGTTCAGACAGGGTCACGCATATGGAGTGAAGATGAAGACTGACTTTAACCCCAGCCCATTACCTTACTTGCCTCTCAAAAATAGCAAGACTGAGATCAGTCCCTTCTCATACCAGCTGGGGAGATTTCAGGGAATTCTAGTTTGTTTCATAATGCCTGTGTTATTGCATTAAAGAATAAGGGAGAATAGAAAGGCCTATATGAAAAAGAAATTTAGTAATTTTCCTTTAAAGCTGTCTTTTTTTTTTTTTTCCAGTCAGTTGAATGTCTAGTCTCCTTGTATGGATTTCCTATATGGATATGTAAATACCTTGAAGGCCTCCACTATCCAGCACTCCATTAATTCATAAAATGAAAATTTATTAACAATAAACAGTGTACCCACACTGTGCTAGGGACATGTTTTAGTGATGAGTTGTCCCTGATCTCAGAGCCTGACTTAGGTCTGAGAACTGAGCTCTAATATAGTTAAGGTTAATACAGGGTCATTTCTGTATTACTAGGGGCCCAAATCTGGTTCTTCCTTCAATTTAACCAAACTTTATATTATTCTTGGGTGAAAATACAATCTGTAGACTCTAGTAATAGTTCACTCCTATTAGAGTGTGTTGATTAAGGGATAGCATATCATTTAATTATTTCAAGAAGCTCTCAAGAAAGGTCCTTTGGTTATTATTGTCCCTGTGTTACCAATGAAGATACTGACTTAGCGTGAAAGTGAAGTAGCTCAGTCGTGTCCTGACTCTTTGCGACCCCAAGGACTGTACAGCCTACCAGGCTTCTCTGTCCATGGAATTTTCCACGCAAGAGTATTGGAGCAGGTTGCCATTTCCTTCTCCAAGAGATCTTCCCGACTCAGGAATCGAACCTGGGTCTCCCACCTTGCAGGCAGACAGACGCTTTACCATCTGAGCCACCAGGGAGGCTCCAGACATAGCATGATGAAGTAGAAGGTTCTTAGATCTGAGTTATAACTCTACTGGTGAATAGCTCTCATCTCTTTGGGCAGTTGATTGCTCACATTCTCACGTTTTGTAATCTGTTAATTGGGAATAATGGTATGACTTTCCCTGTGGGGGTCTTGTGAGAATTATACATGCATCTGTGTGATTGTCTGTTTGTATGTGTGTGTATGTGTGCACACTTGTGTTCTTTGCTTAATACGAAAGTATTAAGTAGAAAGTTAATCCCTTCTTTAAACCAGATTTGACCATGGTTATATTACCCCATAGGGCTCATATAGTAAACCTTTATTAATGGGATGAAGATCTCACTTAGAGCCAGAAGATCTAAATGTGAGTCTCAGTTCCGCTGCTTGCTAGTTATAGGACTCACAGAAATCTAGATAGCAACTCAGGTCCCTTTCCATTCCTGAGATCTCCCATACTTTGCACTGGTAATATCTCTGTTGAAAGGGCCTGGCCAGAACAGGAATACGATCCTTGTACCTATTTATGAAATTATTACATAAATTGATTTATTTCTTAAAAACATAAGCTCTAAACAAAATTCTATAAAGCAATTATCCTTCAATTAAAAGTAAATTTAAAAACATAAGCTTTAAGATAGCATTTGAGTGTTGGATAAGAAGATAGTCCTTTGAATTTCTCTCTCATTTTATTTTTAAACCTTTCGCTGAATGTTTGTCCATTAGGCAGGTATTTCTCCTTGGTGTCTTGTTCATCTCCTCTGCTTTTCATTTGAGTAACTTCTGTTCTGATTCTGGCCAGTGTCAGCTTGAATGTCTCTATTACTCTGGTTGGCCTTCCTGCTTTGGTGACTCATCTGTTTTATTTCAGATATTATTGTCACTATACATCTCAGATATAATTTTAGGATGATAATTAAAATGTTGCTGCTAGAAAAGATGTTAGCATCATAAGGTGCCCTGACAAAGAATCCTTCCTACTGAAAGATAAGGCAAGTCTTCTTGTCCCTGTTGGCTTCCAGACCTTTTCTCTCCTGCAACTCTCATGGATCTCTGAAACAGATTCTTTTACTTAACCAAGCTGCGTGTGCTATGCCTGTTTTCCTTTACCATCTGTCTTTGACAAGCCATTCCTCCCATGAATGGACAGGATTGTCCACTTCCAAGTCCACTCCACTTTGTACCACAGCATACTTTTTCCTTGAAGCATGATGCAAAAGTCTGTATTCCTGGGAAAACTTTTTCTAGGACTGACTTCATGCCACTTGGAATCCTGTTGACAGTTTATAAATTTGTGTTCTCATTTTTACGTGCACTTATTTCCTTTATATGTGTGCTTTTGTTAGTTTTGCTACTGACTGAAACTCTTGAAGGCAGGAGCTGAGCTGTGTTTTCTTTCTTTGCTTCCTCGCACAGAATCTTAAGTATGTTGCTTAGGACTTCGGAAACCTTTGTAATTGTTGGAGACTGATTCACTGTACTGAGCATGCTCCCTAGGGTCTTCCAAACTGCTCACAGCTGTTCAGGAGCTCTGTACAAAAGGCCGTATTACAAGTTTGAACATTCCAGGCATAGCCACCAAGCATTTAAACAGATCTGACCATAATTTTCCTAAATGCTGTTAAGAACATGCTGATAACAGAATACAAAACTGTACTTGAATCTGGTTACTAGATACAATGGGGCAGTCAGTTTACTCAGTTCAACAGGCCCATCTCAGTAGAAGCAGAATCAGGAGTTCCCTGGTGGTCCAGTGGTTAGGTCCACTTAGGATGACCAGGTTCAATCCCTGGTCAGGAAACTAAGATCTCACAAGCTGCACAGCATGGCCCCCAAAAAGAAGAAAAAGAGAGTAGTCCATTAGGGATTAGGTTTCATAATTATTTTGTCCATTATTTCCCATTATATGCTGCTGCTGCTGCTGCTAAGTCACTTCAGTCGTGTCCGACTCTGCGACCCCATAGACGGCAGCCCACCAGGCTCTCCCATCCCTGGGATTCTCCAGGCAAGAACACTGGAGTGGGTTGCCATTGCCTTCTCCAAAGCATGAAAGTGAAAAGTGAAAGTGAAGTCGGTTAGTCGTGTCCGACTCTTAGCGACCCCATGAACTGCAGCCCACCAGGCTCCTCTATCCATGGGATTTTCCAGGCGAGAGTACTGGAGTGGGGTGCCAGTGCCTTCACTGATCATATGCTATACATGCCTATTTAATTGTATCTACAGATTGTATGATTAGTAGAGAGAGGTGCCCATAGGGTAAATACTGGGCTTTCCTGCTTATTTTCCTTGATTCTATATTTAATCACCAGTAATGTTCTACAACAGGAGTTCCCAGGTGGCTCAATGGTAAAGAATCTGCCTGCAATTCAGGAGACATGGGTTCGATCCCTGGGTTGGGAAGATCCCCTGGAGAAGGAAATAGCAACCCATTCATTCCAGTGTTCCTGCCTGGGAAATCCTATGGACAGAGGAGCTTGGAGGGCTACAGTCCAGGGGGTTGCAAAAGAATCAGACACAACTTAGCAACTAGACAATTTTCTACAAGACTTCACTGTATACTTTCTAAGCATATCAAAAGAAAGTTAATAGTTCTTACTTAAAATTCCCCTAATACGATGAATCTATTACCTTCAGGGTCAACTTTATTCAGAAATGGTCATGCTGTAGTGTATTTCAGGTCAGCACATGTCAGTCTTAGCCTTCAAAAATCCTCTGGGAAATATGGTTACTCAAGGGTAGGTAAAAGAGCTTGGGGACATTTGGGTTCCTTTTATCAGAATTCCCTGTGAACTGCGTCATAGAACAGGAAGAAAGAGACCTGAGAAGAAAAGGGAGGATATGAAAGCACTGATTTTTCTGCCAAATCCTCTATAAGCAATTTTGTACCAACAAAGAAGAAACCTTGTTTTTGGCCTACTTTTGCAGCCAATCAAACTGTGTTGAATATTATTAAAGCAGGATTCTTTTCCCTGGTACTTTTTCCATTCCCCAGAGCAATGGCTTTTGTGTATGAAATAATCCCCATAAATATACATAGAGAGAAACACATATTTATTTTTAGAGATCCCCCAAAGCATAGTAAATCTTTCAGAATCGAGAAGAGGCAGACTCTGATACTAACACAAACACAAAATTATCGTGCTTAGGGCCCATGAGTCCCCCGGGGATTTTGTTAAATCCACCACTTAGGAGTTGAATTAAATAAACCTAGCTTGTGAGATTTTCTGAACAGTCTGTCCTTTTTTTCTCCATCTTTTAAAATATATAGATTAAACACACACACATACACACACTCAACGGGGCTTTATGTGTGTATTTTTTTTTTATTACTTCTTGGTAACCAAGCAGTAACTCTGCCTGAATATTTAAGAATCGTTTAAAGGGACAGAGACTACGACGTGGAGTTTTAGTTTGTCCCTGGATGTGTGCTTTGTGCCCTGTCTGTCCCCAGAAGGGCCTCACGAACACCTCTGCGGACGTACAGAAAGAGGGCATGAGAAGTGGAGAGTAGCTGCTTGCGTGGCCCCCTGAGCGTGGATTTGTGCACCTGTGACTGTGGACTGTCCCAACTGATCACACGTGGACATAGTATCTTCTAAAAAGCTAGTCTGTGCCCTGCCTTTCTTAGAGCCGCCTTGCCTTTTACATCTAATTTAGTTGGCACCGTGGTTTGCATGGTGGACTCTGGAATCAAACTGTCAAGATCTGAATTTTGGCCCTAGCCTTTACATGCACCGTGATCTCGGGCAACCTTCCTCTCCGAATGCCAATCTTGTCATCTGTAGTGCGTCCCTCAGAGCCCTGGGGTCAGATGTGCATGCTTTGGACAGTGCATGAAGTCAGTGCAGGATAAGCGTTAGCAGTTATTTTGACTCCTTACACCTTGTTTCCTAAAGGTCCTTTGCAAGTGGATTTTAAGTGTGAAGAAGAACTATCGGAAGAGCGTCGCCTATCATAACTGGAGACATGCCTTTAACACAGCGCAGTGCATGTTTGCTGCACTGAAAGCGGGCAAGATTCAGGTACTGCTCAGAGTCGTGTATGTATTTAAGACATCTTGTTGCTTTACAGCATATCCTTCCAGTTTTCTTAATGTGCACTCGTGGTGACTGAGAATAATACTTATTGCCAGTTAGAAGTAGATTGTCTTCTGTGTGCTTGTGCTCAGCCATGTCTGACTCTTTTGCAACCCCGTGTGAGTGTGACCCACCAGGCTCCTCTGTTCGTGGGATTTTCTCGGCAAGAATACTGGAGTGGGTGGCCGTTCCCTCCTCCAGGGCATTTTCCCAACCCAGGGAATGAACCCTTGTCTCCTGCGTCTCTTAATTCAAGAAGACCAATATGGCAAAACAATTTCTAATTTTCTTTCATATATAGTATACATTGCATGTTTAAAAAATGTTTTAAATAGCTTCATGTTAATAGTCTTTGGCCAAATAAATACCTCCTTCAGAGGAAACTCCACAGTCGAAGGAAAAGTATCCAGCTTCTCACAGTCACATTTAAACTGCTCCATAGTAGACTTTCTTGAAAACCACTCGGGTCCTGAACTTGGCTCCAGAGATGGGCCCAGGGTTTTCTATCACATTTTCTCTGGAGTACTAATTTTATAAACATCATTTCATGGAAAAGGTTTTTGTTTCATACACATGACCAGAGGCTTTTACAAGGAAGATCAGTGCAAAAAACAGTCAAGTAATTCATTCCTTTCCAGGTCAGATTTTTCACATCTCTGGCCTTAGATTCTAACTTCACTGGGAATTGACTAGTTATTCTAGGTAAGTGATTCCAGGCACCCATCTTATGACTGTTTTTAATTCAGAGCTTCCATGCTCTTTTTTATTTAACAAACTCTAAAAATGTTATCCTCTGTCTCGACTTACATTGAGTGCATGTTCTAACTGGCTGGCTAGAGCTACAAAAAAAGTGATTGTTGTCTTAAGAAGACATATCAAATACTGTGATTGTATTTTCCTACTCTAACAAACATTTATAAGAAATAAGGTAAATTTATTTTGGGGTTTGAGACAGTCATGAGAACTGTATCGCTGAAGCCTCTCTCTGCTTTTTGTGAATAATAATAGAATGGTGATTTTTGTATATGCTGTAGACGTTACTATGTAGAATGTTAAGAGGTCCAATAGAACAGAGCTGATAATAATTTCACCTATGTTTTCTTACTAGTGAAGGAGAATAGTTGAGTAGATAATACAAATGGCAGGTATTAAAAATAACGTGTATTTGGCTTTGGAATATATTGTGAACTTTTCAAAGCCAAATTTTCATTCCTCGTCTTTTTTTTTTCCTACTGTTGGCTAGTAATCATGTCTGTGCTCCTAATGAGAGAGTGAAGTATATAGCAACTAAAGTATATAGCAACTGGCAGACAGAAAAGGCCACAGAATCTAGAGGGACCGCAGAAAGTTCCCTGCAAAAATTCAGAGGGAAGACAGTTGTTGGAAGTTTGGATTATTCCACATGTATGTAGATAATTAAGAAAAAAGCATTGACTGCACACGGACAGATTGTTGATTATGTGAGGCATTGTAATTTTTTCTGTTGATAATAATCCCATTCTGAAGACAAAATATGACTGATTCAATCTCTGCAGGAAAGGATTCTAGCGTGAGTCCTCTGTGACTAGAAAGAAGCACATATGTAAAGTGCTGAGGACAAAACCATGTGATGGGTGAAAGGAGGTAGCATAACGCGCTTTACCAAACGGGTCTTTCTCGCTCTCTCCCCATGGTCTTCGGTCACGTAGAAGAGGCTGACGGACCTGGAGATACTCGCACTGCTGATTGCTGCCTTAAGCCATGATCTGGATCACCGCGGTGTCAATAACTCATACATACAGCGGTAAGCCATTTGCCCCAGTGGCAGAAGAGGCTGTTTCTTTCAAATTGTAGGGCTGTCTTGTTAAAAGTAGAAGCCACAGCAAATTCTAATGGTACGAAATTTCAGTTGGTCAGGGTCCCATAACATACTCTGGTTTTATTTAAGGGAAATGGAAAAAATAATGCAAGTCCAACATCACATCGGGAACATCTCTGGCCTGAAGTTCGAAAAGTATTTACGTTGAGAATCTTATTTCATTGGATAATTACCGGGAGTTTTGCTTTAGTTTATGAACACCAGGCTTAAGAGCTTCATTGGAAAACTATTAAGACTAGTACATCAAAGGTAGAATTTCACCCTGGAATAAAAGACAGCACTTGAAAAGTGCTGAGCTCGACCCTAAGTATTAGTCAGTGCCATCCATAAAGGGGCTTTCGGTCTTAGTGAAGGCAGTAGACCACAGGACTGGCAAATTTGGGCTCTGAGTTCAGACCTGGATTCGAGTCCTCCCCCTCGCCACAGAGTCCCTGTGTGATCGTGAGCAGGGGTGCTCACCTCTGTGAAATCAAGATAATAGCATTCCTACTCACAGGGTGGACATAAGTTTTTTAAGACATAATGCACCTCACTACCAGGTAGAATGCCTGGTACATTTTTAAGTGTTAAAATGAATCTTAGCTTCAGGTGCTAGTGATAGTCCTGTCATCATCAGAAGCCTGCTTTGGGACTGATTTTGAGAGTATAAGATACTAATTCTTCAGACAAGGTTTTCAGGCTCACCTGTGGACCGTGCTTACATAACATTTGCAATGGCAAATGAGTATCAGATTTATGACGTCATAAATGCTATCATGACATTTTTATTTCCTTGGAGCAAATTAGCTGAAAGCATACATTTCTTGGTGAAAATTCCTTATTACTGAACATTTTTTAAAGTATGCAAGTGATTCAGCTAATGCATATATCTCCCTAGGAAATTCCAGATATCTGCTATCTTGAGAGAACTTCAGAAAGCTCTCTAATCACATCCCCTTTATCTAAATACAGTAAGTGGAAAATTGATGTCAAAAGAATTGTAGCTATGTAGCAACCACGCCCTCTTCTGACCACTGATGAGAAAGGACAGCAAGCTCTGGCCTGGCTGTCGAGGCGAGCTGTTCCCTCTCTAAAATCTGACGTTCTGGAGAACTGACTGCGTGATGCGCCCTTTGCCCTGGCGCTCTGTCACGTACTGTGGTCCTGAGCCTCACATCAGCACAGGAGCAGTGATGCGAAGAGACGTGTGGCGGGGAGTCGAGAGCAGACTGGGGGGCAGTCAGCAGGGCAGCCTTCTCTTCCCTCAGCCCTGAGCATCGTGTCATCAGGGTATGGACTGTTACTGTGTGGCTGGCCATACTGCTGTGCTTCAGAGTGAAGAAAAGGACTCAGCTATTTTTTTCCCTTTGTTTATTTAAAAATAATCACCCAGGAAAAAACATCTGGAGAAACGTCATCTTCTCTTCAAAAAAAAAAAAAGTCCTGGGAAAAAGACTGCAGAATCTTACTTCCACATATACCGCAAAGTAGACTTGCGCCAAGTAATAACAACTTTCAAAAATAAATTAAAGGAGTTTCAGAGATACTTATTTTTTCCTACATCCCTGTGGTTTGAGTAGAGGAAGCCAAGAATGTCCCAGGGATGTTTCTCTTTTTCTTCTTGGTGATAAACAAGTGGTATCTCAAGGAGGATTTTCTTGACCAGGGGCCTCTTGGGAGACTAAGAGCGTCAGAAACATTTCCATATAAAGAACTGACTTCTAGAAAGGTGTACTGTGTCCAGACCTCTACCAAATAAAAGGCAGCACAGAAATAAAAGTCAGTGCATCAAAAAAGATAAAAAGCCCTTATGAAGTAGCAAAGTCAGAAACAGAACTACCATCATTTATTCTTGAATATCTCATCAGAACATCTGAAGTAAGAGAGCCCTTGTTTAGGAAGCTGTTTTGATTCTTGATCGGATTCTCTGGTTCCTTCCTGGCTCAGGAAGACTGCCTTTATGAGGAGCACTATGAGGATGCCAGTGAAATACCTGGGGGGGAGAGTTCACTGCCTGCGCCTTCCCTCCCCCACATAGCTGGGTGGTGGGAAGAGTGGTTTCAGATGGATACTAAAACACAGACAGTCACAGGAACGAGTGGCTGAAGAACAGACATCTGCTTATGCAGAGAAATTTTCCCCCATTAGGCCTGTAGTCCATATAGGAGGACTGGGGTAGATACATTTACTTGGCTAGATTCAGGATTTGTGTTTTATAAACGCAAATATAGTGAAATTATCCTACATTTTAGGCAGATAATGTGCAGTTACTGGGGCCTGTACTTTGTTAGGGAGAGAGCTATAAACATGTAAACTTCAATTCCTGTTCTCCAGGAATTTTTATTGTCTCCTCAAACAGTGGTGATTAATGTCAAAGTATCTGGTAAGTCCTGTGTTCTTTAATAACATGGGCTGGAAGTGTTCGATAGAGAAGGAGATGGGTCATGATCAGCGTAGCCCATCTTTACTGTTAAGGGAAGAAGTCAGAGTTAGACCAGGTCTTTGAAGTGAGTAAGATTTGGAGAGGAGAGAACATGAAGATATTCCAGAAATACCGTGAAGTGGACATTTTCATTGGCACAGCAGTGATGGCTAGCCTGACTAGTCAGAATGAAAAGTAAGAGGATGAACAAGCAGAAGTTAGAAGAGCCTCTCGAGGGAGGGCTAGAAAACCAGGCTGTGCGTTTCATTTGGTGTAGTGGCTACTGAGTGGTTAATGGCATTGCTTAAGAAGAAAGGATCTGAAAGTATGGTACAAGGTAGACAGGTAATAATTAGAACCACAGAGGTCAGCCAGAAAGCTGTTAGGGGAAGCCAGGTGTATATGAACATCACATATTAGCTCAAGGAAGGAAGAAAACTGTTCAAATCTAATATTGAACAGTTAGTTATATGCAAGAAAGAAGGGGGAAATCATAACACCGGGTCCAAGAAATGAGCAACGATGGTGCCACTGATGAGAGTGAGAGAGCTGGGAGGTGTGTCTGCATGCTGGGTCCTTGGGGGTGAGAACAGAGGGGAGAGGAGCCCAACAATGAGGAGGATAACACAGGATGGTGGTTAGAAGAGTTTGGGTGACCAAGTGAGGTTTGTTTGTGTTTTTTGTTTTTTTTTCCAAAATCAGAGATTCAGCCAAACCAGAATGAAAGAATTTCCTGGTAGCCACAGTCTGATCACGTGTGTGTGTGTCCTGGAAGAACTCGCCCTGCACCGTGGTCGCCGCTGCTCTGTAACAGAGGAGCAACAGGGAGCTGGGTCATGAACAGGCCGGTGGTCACAGAGGGTCAGCAGGATCTCAGAGACTTCAGAGGGCAGCAGTGGCCACACAGGAACCATAGTCCGTGCAGTTCAAACTGAGTAGAGTGTACTTGAGCCGGGAATGAGGTCATCCTTGGTAACGCTGGAGAGCCTGAGAGACTGGAGGTCTGGATATGAAGAATGTGCAAGTTCAGTTAGTCTTAATGTCAGTAGCTAATAATAATAGTAATAACAATAATGGAAGTTAACCCTCAACATAGTCATAGCTTTTAGCCTTGTGGCATTTGGAACTCTCTCTAGCACTTTACATACGTGAGTTCAGTTAGTCCTTAGAACGGCCTGAGTGCACATCCAAATCCTGACTCCTCTCACTGTGTGTCTTTGAGCCAAGTCATTGAAACTTCCTGTGTCTCCTTCTCTGTATAGTAGAATAATGACAGAAGAATACCTGTCTCACAGGGTTTCCTACAAGGATTAAGAAGTATAAACAGATGCAAAGTGCTTGGAACAGTACCTGGCACAGATTATCCGCTCACCAAGTTTTAGCTATTTTCACAGGCACATACTATTAACGACAGACAAGAGCTCAAGATCTTGCTCTGTCCCAGAGAGGGACAGGGACTAGCAGAGACTGCCTGGTAGCAGCTCGATGCTGTGGAACAAAGAAGGGAGTCTCCTGTTGTGAAAAAAAGACAATCAGCAGAGTCAAGGAGGTCAAAGAACTGGAGTCACAGGGTGAAATGATCCATCAACTTGAGTATCTGTGATCACAGAGAACGGGAACATAAAATAAGCCCTGACTGGCAGGCGATCATGATGATTTGAAGAGAAATTGTGAAGTTGAGAAGAAAATGGGTTGGCATGGGTTACAAAGAGTAGCTAAGAGATTTGAGCCCAGAGCAATATATATGGATGAGAAGCCAGATTAAAGGATGGCTGTTAGAGCCAGTGGAAAGGAATACTGTGCTGGGGCGGCTGTGTTTTCTCCCAGCACTTTCATTTTCTCCTGATTTCTAAGGCACTGGTCTGATTTCCGCCCCAGTGTCCTTACGCCGCTCAGAGATGGAGCAGCAACAGCAGAACAGGAGGAGAGGCAGGGAGGGTGTGCTCACCCACGACTGCTCACTAACGGCAGTGGGGGACAGTCCTGCAGCAAGAGTGGTTTACAGTGTCCTTGTGACATGACCTCGAAGAAGGAGGCGATGTAGCCTCATGTTTCAGAGTGAGAAAGTGACAGGACGGAGGATACATTGGTTTCCACGAATATCTTTGTAAAGACAGAATTTGGGGCATTTGTCACGCTGTCATTGATTCATGAATCCAGAGTTTTACAGCATAAGTAAAGGTAAACCATGTGAGTAAACACGTAAAAATGTAAGTAAATTTGCATTTGTTTATCTCACAAGCCAAGAATCTTCTCTAATGTGAAACAGTCCTTTTTGCATGGTGTAAAAATGCAATATTCATTCTAAATTTTAAACACGTTTCCATTGTAGCTGCCTTGTTGTGTTTCTAGTCTGGCAGCTAGGTCGGTGAGGAGATGCTGTGTGTAGAGTGCTGTAGGCCATGAGCCAGAGTCACACGGTGAAGAGGATGTGTGTGAACCCCGGCTCTGCCATTTGTGTTGACCTTGACCAAGTTAGATGATCTCTCTGAACTTTAGGTTGTCTAAAAAAACAAATGCTGTTGCGACATCTCTGGCTGGGTCACCCTGGAGCAGAGCCTGGGACAGAAGCCGGCGTGCATACAGCTTAGGGGTGCGTGTGACCCCAGGGGGTGGAAATGCAGGCCTGAGGGTGGGAAATGGAGAGGAGGGGAGGCCAGGAGGAGGACGAGGGAGCCAGATGTCTGCGCACACAGCACCCGGTGGTCAGTGCCGCCAGGAGCCTGTGAGCAGTCCGGGACAGGAGACGCAGAGCGGTCTGCAAAGGACGGAGACGAACGGGGGAGGGGCGGCTCTCCACCCGCGCCGTGTCCCGGGGTCACAGCTGATCTCCGCAGGCCCTTCCTCCTCACCCTCCCGGCTGAGCGGCCTGAGTGCAGAGTGCTCCTGTGGGCAGAGATGAGGCGTTCCCGCGGGGCCGGCGCAGGGCGCCTCCTCCCGCCGTGTGTCACAGCAGGCCTGGTGCTGGACGCAACGGCAGCGGCTGCAGTATGGGGGCCTGAGGATTTGACCTGGTGAGCTGAAGCGTCCTACACGAGAGTTACGCCAAAACGAAATCGACTACTTAGCACAGGGCTGGACACGTGATAGCAGAGAGTACTTGTTATCACTGGGGAAAAGGAATCCACCAAACAGGAAAGGAATACAATCTAACAGGTAACAGACCTACCAACAACCAGCAGAGTAAACCAGAGGCTGATACTGGATGTGCTGAAGTTTCTTATATAAAGGAAAATATCAGGTATCTAGGAGCTTTTCCTTTCCTAGGTGAAGGGCATGAGGAAGGCCGCAGTAGTTTTCCGGAAGTGTAGACACATGGCACTAGCGGGTCTGGACCTAGAGAAGAGAGAACACTGTTGCCACAGCAGAGACCGCAGAGTCCAGGCAGGATGTGGAGGCGGTCACGGGTCTGTTTCTGCTGGGCCCTCTGTAAGCCCAGGCCATCTCCCTGGAGACTGCTTGCACGGCTCAGATTTCCAAGCATGCCGATGTGACCCAAGTCTCTCCAGTCCAGACATTTATACCCGCGTGGTTGGACTACAGCCGCCTTAAAATCAATACATCGAGCGCTCATCTAGTCAGCTTCCCTCCTTCACCCCCATCGTCTTCTCCCTGTTTCCCCGTGTCAGTAATGACAATGCAGGAGCTTAGCCTCTCTGCTTTCCCCCTTCACCTCTCTCATCACCACTAGTTCCCAGCACCGGGACTCACTGCCGGCTCCTGACTGGTCTACCTCCTTAAACAACTCTCTCTATTTGGGATTCTACCAAGCCCAGTAGAACCCCCAGTTCTCCCAGATCCACTCTAATCCAGGCTCTCTCTTACCTGGCTACTAGAACAGTTTCCCACTAGGCTCCTAACTAAATCCCAGTAGTCTCCATGCATCTCCAGAATGGTTCCAGCGAATTTTCCTTACAGATCTGCTTGTTTTAGTTCATCCCATTGTCTTCCCATTGCCCAGTGATCAGCACAGGATCTGACTCGTGGTACAACTTACTAGATATGAAAGGAGCACAGAAGGCAAGGCCGGAGTTACTGTGAGAACAAGGTCACAACAGCGACGAGACGTGGCAGCCTGGGAGTCAGCAGCATTGGTGGTGGTATGAGGAAGAGATGAGATTCCCCATACTCTTACCTCTATTTCCGGTTTACTGTTTTTGTTTTCCCTTAAGCTGCTCTGACTCTTAGCTCATTTTCTCCTGGGTCACCTTTCCTCAGTCTCGGGTAGCGTCCCTATCTTCAACAAATGAAATACAAAGTAAACTAATGATTCATACAGCAGTATAAAGGAATGGCCAATCAGTTGTATTATCTAAGGCTTGTATGACGCTTCACAGTTCATAAACCCCTGTCCTCTAAATCTAAGAAACAGACTTTCAGGAACTGTAACATTTTCTGTTGTTTTGAAAGAACAAATAGTGGAAATGGCGCTTTATATTCCCACGTGAAGGGTCATGAGAACTAGGAGATGGAGGACTCTGCTTATGATGCTTCAGAACTTGATTTGTGACCATTACACATAACGAACTGACTGTAATATTCCCTCCTCACCCCTTTACTTAACATGGGCTTCCCAGGTGGCGCTGGTGGGAAAGAACCCGCCTGCCAGTGCAGGAGATGTAAGACATGTGGGTTTGATCCCTGGGTCGGGAAGATCCCGAAGGAATCTTCGGGAAGGAAAGGAAATGGCAACCCACTCCAGTGCTCTTGCCTGGAGAATCCCATGGACAGAGGACCCTGGCGGGCTACAGTCCATGGGGTCACAAAGAGTCGGACACGACTGAAGTGACTTAGCACGCACACACCACTTTACTTGGCCAAATGGTCTCTACCGTTCTCCCCAAGTTCAGCACCGAGTCCTGCACTGCAACAAGCGGCACCCACGGGGGCTTTTTCTGACTTAGCTGTCTCCTTCCTGCCTCTGGTGGGGCAGACGGGCACCCACTCTCCCCCCTTCCGTTGCTTCTCACCACCCACAGCTCTCACATGCACGTGCACAGAGACGCTGACCTTCAGCCTTATTTCAGAACAAAGACTTATATGGAAATTGGTATTTCAGATTTTCAAGTAATTGCACTTTTGAAATTGTAAAGTATTGTTGGTACAGCTGTTTCAGGGTTTTTTTTTTTTTTTCATGTGTAGAGAGAGTAATCCTTTGTTCTTATTCCTTCTACTATTATTATTTTAATAAATAGTAAAACCAATGAAATTGTTCGTACTTTGAACGGGGAGCAGTTAACATTGATATTTGAAAACAATTTGACTCTTGACATGTATTTCCCAGAGATGACCTCACTCTTTCCAGCAGAAGGAGAGAAAATTGTTGGATTAATTTTTATGAAGTAGCCTCTTTTTCAGTTAACCAATAACAAGAAGAAATTGATAACTGCTATGTTGGGGAAATTGGTCGTATTTTAAACTTTTTTTCTCTTTCTGCAACCATGTTTCAGAAGTGAACACCCGCTGGCTCAGCTCTACTGCCATTCAATCATGGAGCACCATCATTTTGACCAGTGCCTGATGATCCTTAATAGTCCTGTAAGTCCCTAATTTATGGTTGTGGACTTTCAAAAGGGAGTTTATAAATTCAGTTTTATTTTTAGTTTTGGATTTATTCCCAGCATCATAAATTCTTGAGCATGCTTTATTCCTTTTTGGGTAAGAAAGGCAAAGCCAAAACATTTGAGATCTCCACAGCCTTACTTCTCTAGAAACCAAAACTGTCTTAATGTTGCCTGATAAGGGAAAACTGGTTACTTACCTCAGTTTGGTTACTACAAATTAGAAACAAACAAAACTGGTATTTTATGGCTCTCTGTTCTGTTTTTGTTTTTGTCAAATGATGTGGTTTATACTGCTCTCAAATGTCTTTCACAGGCAATACCTTTTCCTCTTTTTATTGAAACTTCTGACCACTAATAAACATTTCTGTTAAGGAATAAAGTTATTCAATACTGGCTAAATGAATATCATTGTAAGAAAGCATGTGATATGCTATGCCAGTCATATTTATGTTAAGGAAAATATTAAAATGATATACACCAAAATTTTCACAATGGCTGTCTCTGTCTACTTAAATTATTAGCTTTTTTATTTTCTGATTCAGATTTGTTCATCATTCACATTATCCATTGTATGGACATATTACCTTTATAATAAGAAAAAAAATGAAAGTTGTAGACTCTTATGTTGAAAAAACATAATGCATGGTATATAATTTTAAAGCAATTTTATCTCCATCTCTTTACATTTGCCCACTGGGTTCGTTCTTCTCTGAGCCCTAGAAAACTTAAGAGGCTTATGACCTTTGTGGTGACTCTTTTTAAGTAAAAGCTTTCTAGTTACTGCTTTACATCACAAAATACAGCATAGTTTTCAAGTTAGAATCCAGAACGTCCAGTCCTGTGGGATAGTACAGATTCTGGACCTGATTTAAAGCTTCAGGTCCTCTTTTTGTGCCTCGGCTGGCCTCTTTCGTCCCTCCTTAGGCTTCTTTTGACTCCTTCCTCACCCCAAGTCCCCACGTCCTGGAGAACAGGAAAGAAGAGGGCCCAGAACACTCAGCAGACTGGTGCTCTTACGCCTATCCCCCTCTCTGCGCCTCATAGGTGTCTAAAACAAGTTCTTTTCTTATGAGTAAGTCCATGATCGTGGCCATGCACCCTAACTGTGGGCTTTTCCACTGTCGTCCCCCATAATACGCGTAGTCACCTCTCTCCAGTGTATATTGCCTGATGACTTCCTCCTCAGCCCCTGGAACTCTGAGCAGTGACTTTCATCTCCTTTCTGCTGAGGTTCCTTGGCCCTCCTTGTGGTCCTCTTGAAAAGGACAGGACTTAAAGAGACCTATGCATCCAAAACTCAGAAGAGGCAGGCCATCCTGAGTGGAAGCAACCTCTCCCTCCTGCTCAGTCAGAGGGTCTGGCCAGCCTGGGTCTTGCCTTTTCAATTTTCCAGACGGGAATCAGACACGCGTGCCCTGTAGTCCCAACCCACCCACCCAACTCCAGGAGACACATAGTGACTGCAGGCTGCTCTCTCTCACTTGAGGGAGGAGGAATGCCGTCCTGCCTCTCAGTGTGGGTGAAGGGCTAAGAGTTATGTGGCCAGTTCTGGCACCTCCTTGTAAATTCTGCATGTGCTCTAGTACAGACTGTCTGCTACAGATGTGACTTTTAACAAGAATTAGTATGTGAGTGGGAGGTAGGGGGATGATGTCACTAAAATGTACAAATTGTACTGTTCCGTGCACTAGTTCTCTTGGGTTAGGTGTCAGAGTAATGGGAGCTGAATTTCAGCCTTCAGCAAGAAAGGAAGAAACGCTCTGCTTGGCTCCTGCCCGTGCAGCCCTGTCCATTGTTATAGGAGTACTGGAAGTGGGCACTTGGCCCGAGAGGCACGCCCTCGCCCTGGACTGTGCTGGGCCGTGGGAGGGGGGCTGCACGTGCCGCAGTGCCTCCCATGATACAGCCCCACTGTCTCTGCGGTCCAGTTCTATCCGCACTGCCCCGGGCCTCCGTAACGTAAACCAGCATTTCCATTCTGCTGTTTTTGTGCTGCGCTAATGTCCTCAGAGGCAGCTGCCAGATTTGTGAGACTGGCCTGTCCAAGTTACCTTCAGATGTCCTAATTCTTGGTTTGTTTTTTGCTCTGGTTTAAAAGTTGCATAGGCTTTGAGTGGTCTTGAGCACTCCCCCAGCACTGTTTTTCCCATACACCATGTTATTTTTTTAGTGTGTGGTTTTTCTGAACTGAGACTTGTCAGGAATGTCTATGTTGAATTATAGCAGAAACATCTGTACCTTCATTGGAGTTTGCTGTCTTTGCCCTTCAGCTCAAACTTCATTTTTAAATCCTATTTTAGTTTTGAAGAAAATGTGCTTAACCTTTGTCTTAAAAAGCATATTGTACAGTATTCCTATCACACTGCTCTCTGTTATCAGATGACATAACTTACTATGTAATATATTATAACATAAAAGGAATCTTGCTATATATATGGCTGGCCTCATTTTATAACACCCATCTCTACATTCTGTCTTTGTAAGCACCAGTACACAAGAATTTATAGCTTTTGCTTGTGGAAGGGAAAATTAAAGTATAATACCAAAAGACATTTCTACTTTTTCATTTAACATAGTCTTATATTAAATAAAAGTATCAGAAGCTATCTTCTGAACAGTACTGTTTTGTCCAGAATCTAAAGTGATTTATATTTAAAACTAGTATTTCTTGTATAATCATAGATTATTAATTAGACGTATATCACAATTTTGGCAACTAGTTATCCTCTAACCAATGTCTGACCCCAGCTCAGCAGTTTTCTCTTTTCAGAGCGAATCCTTTGCCTCCACATCCTATTTCTAAGCTTCTGGGTTTTTTCCCTCAGCGCTAAGGTTTAGGAAGCACATCTGACTCAATTTACAGATGTTGTTTTGAGTATAGTCTGAGTAGCCAAAGTATGTTTTACTTAGTTCAAGATCAGTGAGTCACTGTGATTTAAATTACAGGCAAGAAATTTAAAAAATGGTTACATAGCAAAAACTTAAGATAATTTGCACATGGATTAGCCATCTTTGAGATTCTCCTTATAGATGTTTCAAACTCTTCCTTTCTTGAGGAAGCACACATTGCTCATGCCCACTACCCATCTATACCACACATGTTCCTAAGAATAAATACTATTCTCAATAAGAAGTTAAAAAAATATAAACATGCACCAGAAATGTTATTGGATTTGTTATAGAAGCCAGATAAATGATTTTTAAAATAATCATTTACAGTTCTTCATATCTATTAATATAGATTTTGATTTTTCAAAGTTTTACTTGCTGTCAGATTTAGCAGTTAACTTGCCCAAAGGAAAAAGGTATATAGTCATTAACTTTTGGACCTGGACTAAAGCCAAGAAGTACAAGAGTTGGAAAAACATGCTTACTTTGGTCAATGAACCATCATGAAGCTGTGTTTTCCTCAAATGACAAGGTGGTGGGGTGGGTGCATCAAGGGGAAACATTACTTCATGGTATTGACTTATGTAAGTAGGTGTCCTCTGTCTTCCTGAGTTCAGAATGTGTGTAAGAGATGTGACTGTATTTTCAGATTTTGTCCTTAGCAGCAGCGTCTCCAAGTGGAGGGCTTATGACAGTTTTCTTTTTTATAAAGGGCAATCAGATTCTCAGTGGCCTCTCCATTGAAGAATATAAGACCACGCTGAAGATAATCAAGCAAGCTATTTTAGCTACAGACCTAGCACTGTACATAAAGTAAGTTTGATAATATCTTGATAAATAGATTTTGGATGTGTTTGCATAGCTTCCAACTTTAAAAATCGCCATTGGGATATTTTCAGATTATAAGAACCAATGTCCTGGCAAAGCTGTTTATCAGACTGTGGAGCAGTTTGTTAAACAGGGAAGCCAGAAAAGTCTACTTAATGCTAGAAATGACAGGATACAGCGTTACTTCTGACGTTTGTCTTTGAAGCTCTGCACAAAGCAGATGACCATCTCAAGGTCATTCTAAGCTTGGCTGGCCAATCTAAAGAATATAATAATGCCCTCTATAAAGAGCACCTGCTCTTCCTTCTGTCCGTCACTCCCCCAACTTCTGACCATTTCACAGCCCCTTAAACTGTTATCCAAGCCCATGTGGGCAGGAAAAGGAGCTGAGTGCCAAACAAGTAAATATGGTTTCTTTTTATTGGATTTTGGCAGAAGAGCATTAATGTAGAACCTTATAATTAATGAAGTTAACGACTTAAGAATTAAAGTATGCATTAGAGTATGTCAGTGATGTAGGTGTGTGTTTGCGTAACTAAACTTACTTTCTAAAAGAAAGGAACGATCTTGCTGGGTTTGGGCAGCCGTTTGTTTCCCACACAGAGACCAAGCGCTCTGCTGCACGTGTGGGGGTGAAGGCAGAGGGGCAGTCATGCTCACGGGATTTTCTGGGGGCAAGGGCCTCTCCCCAGCTGTACACAGATGCACACTGTGGTTTTAGCCACTCTTGATAACTAAAAACAAACAGAAGAGACACACAAAACCTCATACCAGATAGCCACTACTGTACATCTAAAAGTAACTTGTGTCTAAAAGAGTCTGTTTCCTCTGACTTTGGAGCACTTTAAAGTTAATTAGGGTAAAAAATATATATGTATTGTAAATTTCAGCTCAAAATGACTACAGGATAAAGACTGTCAAGTTACCAGTAATTTGAAAAGTACCTGAAACCACAAAGACTTCCTGACCTTTTCAAGCCACACGGGTGTCCCCTCTGGATGCTTCTGAAACTTCTTTTCATCTTGGTATTCAGTCACAGACAGGCAGTTTTGTTATGCAAGTTTCTCTTATGAGTGTCCCATGACTTTGACTGGTTTAAATGTTATGAAAAGAACTCCTGTCTTACAGTTTTCCAAGATGCTTATCAATGTTGAGCACACGGAGGTGTTCACTATACAGTGAGCAAACATCAGTTTATACTAGTCTTTCTTTGCTTCAGAAGAACTTCACAGCTTTATACTGACATATATTTTGGTATAGAGTAAAAAATTATGGGAATGAGACATATGAAATTAAATTGAAACCATAGAGATCTTGCACCATATGCAAAATTTCTTAAATCATTCTCAGCATCAGATTTTTAACTCACATTGTTTCATTTTCTTAAATCATATTCAAGAACTGAAATTTCCAGTACTTGTGACCTTAGCTAAAAGTGAGTTAAGATTTAATATTTCAGCCAAAGAATATGGTAGAAGAGAGGAAAGTAAGGTATTCAAGATTTTTATATGATTCTTATATTGGATTATATATTCTGATATATAAGAATATATGTAACAATATAAGATTCTTATATGAGAACAACCATTAGAGATTCTTTTCCCTGAAATTTTACTTGATGAGCCTTTGTTGACCAAAAGGATAAGAGCTTAGGGGACTCATCATAACTACCAAAAATTTTTCTTTATTTTAAAGGAGACGAGGAGAATTTTTTGAACTTATAAGAAAAAATCAATTCAATTTGGAAGATCCTCATCAAAAGGAGTTGTTTTTGTAAGTAGGATTACTTTCCTTAAAGCTGGTTTTGCTATCCAGTTAATTTTATTGCAATTTTGTTACAATGTGATGATCTTAGAGGCTGTCAGAATTCTTAACAGATGTTATACAAAGGGCTAAATATAAGTATTTACTTGAAAATAAATGCATTTGCAAATTCAAAAGAATAAATTACTCTTTTTGTCCTAGAGGGACCTTTAAATGTGGTAGAGTGTCGTACGAGGCTGTAGGGTTCCCTTGTTCACACTCATAGTTCTTTTGACTGGAAGACCTGAAAATAGCATCCTGAAGATTGTTGGAGCAAGAACACAACTGTGAAGTGTTTACTTCTCTTATGTGATAGCAGAGCAGCAGTCAGACCTTCAGTTCAGTTGGCTGCTCAGTTGTGTCCGACTCTTCGTGACCCCGTGGACTGCACGCCAGGCTTCCTTGTCCATCACCAACTCCCAGAGCTTGCTCAAACTCATGTCCATCGAGTCAGGGATGCCATCCAACCATCTCATGCTCTGTCATCCCCTCCTCCTGCCTTCAGTCCTTCCCAGCATCAGGGTCTTTTCCAATGAGTCAGTTCTTCACATCAGGTGGCCAAAGTATTGTAGCTTCAGCTTCAACATCAGTCTTTCCAATGAACACCCAGGACTGATCACCTTCAGGATGGACTGGTTGGATCTCCTTGCAGTCCAAGGGACTCTCAAGAGTCTTCTCCAACACCACAGTTCAAAAGCATCAATTCTTGGGCGCTCAGCTTTCTTTATAGTCCAACTCTCACATCCATACATTACTGGAAAAAAACGTAGCTTTGACTAAATGGACTTCTGTTGGCAAAGTAATATCTCTGCTTTTTAATATGCTATGTAGGTTTGTCATAGCTTTTCTTTCAAGGAGCAAAAGTCTTTTAATTTCATGGCTGCAGTCAACATCTGCAGTGATTCTGGAGCCCAGGAAAATAAAGTCTTTCACTGTTTGCATTGTTTCCCCATCTATTTGCCATGAAGTGACAGGACTGGATGCCATGATCTTCATTTTTTGAATGTTGAGTTTTAAGCCAGCTTTTTCACTCTCCTCTTTCATCAAGAGGCTCTTTAGTTCCTCTTCACTTTCTGCCATAAGGGTGGTGTCATCTGCATATCTGAGGTTATTGATATTTCTCCCAGCAATCTTGGTTCCAGCTTGTGCTTTATACAGCCCAGCATTTCGCATGATATACTCTGCATATAAGTTAAATAAGTAGGGTTACAATATACAGCCTTCCAACTTTGGAACCAGTCTGTTGTTCCATGTCCCTTTTTAACTGTTGCTTCTGGACCTGCAGGTAGGGGGTCTGGCATTCCCACCTCCTGAAGAATTTTCTACAGTTTGTTGTGATCACACAGTCAAAGGCTTTAGCAGAATGCCTTAGTAGTCAATGAAGCAGAAGTAGTTGTTTTTCTGGAATTCTCTTGCTTTTTCTATGATCCAACAGATGTTGGCAATTTGATCTGTGGTTCCTCTGCCTTTTCTAAATCCAGCTTGAACATCTGGACGTTCTTGGTTCACATACTGTTGAAGCCTGGCATGGAAAATTTTGAGCATTACTTTACTAGCATGTGAGATGAGTGCAATTGTGCGGTACTTTGAACATTCTTTGGCATTGTCTTTCTTTGGGACTGGAATGAAAACTGACCTTTTCCAGTCCTGTGGCCACTGCTGAGTTTTCCAAATTTGTTGGCATACTGAGTGCAGTACTTTCACAGCATCATCATTTGGGATTTGAAATAGCTCAACTGGAATTCCATCACCTCCACTAGCTTTGTCCATAGTGATGTTTCCTAAGGCTCACCTGACTTCACACTCCAGGATGTCTATCTCCGGGTGAATGATCACACTGTTGTGGTTATCTGGGTCATTAAGATTGTTTTTGTATAGTTCTTCTGTGTATTCTTGCCGCCACCTCTTAATATCTTCTGCTTCTGTTAGGTCCATACCATTTCTGTCCTTTATCGAGCCCATCTTTGCATGAAATGTTCCCTTGGTACCTCTAATTTTCTTGAAGAGATCTCCAGTCTTTCAAATTCTGTTGTTTTCCTCTATTTCTTTGCCTTCATCACTGAGGAAAGCTTTCTTATTTCTCCTTGCTATTCTTTGGAACTCTGCATTCAAATGGGTATATCTTTCCTTTTCTCCTTTGCCTTTTGCTTCTTTTCTTCTCTCATCTGTTTGGAAAGCCTCCTCCGACAGCCATTTTGCCTTTGCATTTCTTTTTCTTGGGGATGGTTTGGATCACTGCCTCCTGTATAGTGTTACGAACCTCTGTCCATAGTTCTTCAGGCACTCTATCAGATCTAATCCCTTGAGTCTACTTGTTACCTCTGCTATATAATGAATGGTGAGGGATCTGATTTAGGTCACACGTGAATGGTCTAGTGGTTTTCCCTACTTTCTTCAATTTAAATCTGAATTTGGCAATAAGGAGTTCATGGTCTGAGCCACAGTCAGCTCCTGGTCTTGTTTTTGCTGACTGTAGAGAGCTTCTCCATCTTGGGCTGCAAAGAATAGAATCAGTCTGATTTTGGTCTTGACCATCTGGTGATGTCCGTGTGTACAGTTGTCTCGTGTTGCTGAAAGAGGGTGTTTGCCACGACCAGTACATTCTCTTGGGAAAAGTCTGTTAGCCTTTGCCCTGCTTCATTTTGTACTCTAATGCCAAACTTGCCTGTTACTCCGGATATCCCCTGACTTCCTACTTTTACATTCCAGTCTCCTATGATGAAAAGGACATCTTTCTTTGGTGTTAGTTGTAGAGTCAGAGCTTCAGGGTTCTGTTTTTCTCACCTGTTTTCCCTGCCCCTCCCTCCCATCCTTCGCTATTACTGTCACTGCCTTTTCCATGACAAGAACTAGACCAATAAAAAAGAACTCGGTGTGAATAATAGAGACGGAGTAGTAATAAGACTGAGGATAGTGCTCTATTACAATTTTATAACTAACATCTCTTTAGATAGATAGGTATCACTTCACATGCAAACAAACTTACAGATGTCCAGCTGTCTGTTCATACAAATGTCGTGCTTCATGTGAGAGACTCAGCATGTTTTTTAGAGCAGTGCCTTAGAAAAGTACACACACTCCTGCAGTCTGTGACCAGTTTTTCCCAATAACAAAAATGGAATCCAACCTCAGTTCCAAGTCTGTGCCACCGTTTTCACTGCTATACTCTCCTAACTTCTGACCTCTTGCAGAGAAGCACTCAGTACACCTAGCACTCAGGTTGCCTCTTCCACTCTTCACCGTTCAGATGGTACTTA
Source organism: Oryx dammah (assembly GCF_014754425.2). NCBI lineage: Eukaryota > Metazoa > Chordata > Mammalia > Artiodactyla > Bovidae > Oryx > Oryx dammah. The sequence goes on from NW_024070187.1 coordinate 5,773,313, forward strand.
AGCTTATCCAGACACTGCATGGTCTTCTTTGGGGGCGACAGTTTGCATTGGCAAGCATTATTGAAATCCTTCATGATTAAACGTTTCTCTGGTGTACTCATTACCTGAGGTAAGAGTTGGTATAAGACAGTCTGAGGCCAAAAACCCTTTTCTTTGTGGCCTAATGTGGTTAGGGAAGACGTACTTTTATTTAGATTGTCCCTAGAGGTACCAAGTGACGCAGTCCTTTACCTTGAGTGTTTCTATATGTGACAGTGATGACCTTTTTGCCTATGTCCTCAAACAGATTGAAAGAATTCGATGGCAGGTATTTAGACCTGACATGGAAAGTCACTACACCAAAGAGAAACCATTTTCATACAGTAGTCACAGTACTGAGGTCTAGAGCACCTTGTCACAGCCTCCAGAGTCCAACATGATTTTCAACTTCTCTAACAAGGGAAGGAGTAAAGAGCACCATATCCTTTCATTTCCCTCTTCTCTCCAGCAGGTACTGTTCAATAATTTAAAGACTTTTCATATAGGAGCCACGATGTGTGCTGAGTGAACTAGGATGACCCATCACAGTTCTTGCTGTCACGGGGGTTTTATCAACAGGATAGCTGATGATGTTTCACAGATAATTATTAGTAGTCAATGAGTTTTCCCCATACTGTCACTGAGAATGGAGGGCCAAAGTAAAAAAAATAATAATAGCAGGCAAGTGTTTGCTCAGAGGTTAGTAATTTCTCTCCTTCTGCTAATCTGGAGATACAACAAGGCTGTTTGAGGGCAAATTCCAGTGGTTCGCTGGGTAACCAAAACAGCTGATGCTGTGATACCATTGTATCAGTTCTGCGTCTATATAAATTCTATTTCTGTTTCTTTAGTCTTTGTAAACTGCCATCTCTGTAGTTTATGGGGGTTTTAATTTAACTTTTTATCAGTAACTAACTATTTACTATGGTTTATAGTCACATAAAGGTAAACAGGAGTATTGGACCTCTTTTTCCTTAACAGAGCGATGCTGATGACAGCTTGTGATCTTTCTGCAATTACAAAACCCTGGCCTATTCAACAACGGGTATGTTGTTTAGTGATGAAAAAGTAGTAATTAAAAAGTCAAAGTATGTGATGATTTGAGAGAATAGCATCAAAACGTGTATATTACCATATGTGAAACAGTTGCCAGTCCAGGTTCGATGCATGATACAGGGTGCTCAGGGCTGGTGCACTGGGATGACTCAGAGGGATGGGATGGGGAGGGAGGTCGGAGGGGGGTTCAGGATGGGGAACACGTGTGCACCCATGGCAGATTCATGTCAATGTATGGCAAAAACCACTACAATACTGTAATTAGCCTCCAATTAAAATAAATAATTTTTTTAAAGTCAAAGTATGAAAAACCTTTACTCTTAAATGTAGCTTTTAAAGTATTTGGGAAACTTTTTATCTAAATTTTAAGTAGTATTAAAAGCAGACAATTGGACATAAACACTTTTCTATTTTATAACACTTGTTATGACTTAATAATTATTAACACAGCAAAAACCTAGCTGTTGATAAAGTTTAATTCCAGTACTGTTTCTAGCTCAGTTTTTTTTTTTTTTCTTTTTAAGCACATCCCTTTAATAGTCTTAATAATTAGAAGACACAAACTCCGTTTTCCTATGGTTAGCCTATTAGGCTGTACTTCAACTCTAAATAGGCATTAACAAGTAGAACTTAAACATTTCTGGTGCTCATAAATATAGGACATGTTGATATAAGATATGCCAAAGTGCTGATTAGAGCCTGGGGTCAGGTGGCTAGAAATATATCGTCTCTCTAAATAAGCCACTGCCGTAACATTGTGCTGAGGCATAAAGGCCCTAGGCTAAATATAAGGGGGGTGGGGGTGGGGGGCATACATGCGATGATGGGTGTATTGTGTTTGTCTGCATGTTTGAAATGAGACTGCATTTTCAATCCTAAATGTACTACCTGAGATTATTGACAGTTGCTGTTGGTCACAACTATGGGATACGTAGTCATGGAGCCCAGGAATGACAGGCTCATCTTCTGAGCCACGTGCTGGCGAGATCGGGAGTGCGCTCTCCAGGTGCCAAAGCTGACAGAAGCACGCAAGAAATGTCTCTACAGACCTCCCTGCTCCATAATTAATAACACTACATGCCCATTTCAAAACAGGAAAGAGAATGGAAGAGGAAAGAATTTCTTTTTTTCTCTTTCTTTTGAATCAAACTCTGAAAACATACAGCAGTGAAGCTGGGGTCCAGATAAAAAGCAGCACTATAAAGCCTCTATAATTAAAACAGTTTGGAATTGGTATCAGACCCATGGAACACAACAGAACACTGAGAATTGCATAGAACATTTACATAATTAAGATAGCATTTCAAATAACTGGGGGAAAGACAGACTTTACTAAATAATGTTAGGATGGTTTTCCCATCTTCCAAAGCCAGATGGCAAAAGATGAAACTGGATCTATTCTGCATACTTAAATTCCAAATGGGGCATAGAGCTCAGTGTAGAGAATTAAACCATACAAGTACTAAGTAAAAACATTTGTGGATTCTTTTATAACTGAGGAGTGAGAAAACTTTCCTAATTACGGCTCCACATACAGAAACAATAAAGACTGACAAATTTGATTACATGAAAATAAAAAATTAAGAAAACTTTTTTGCATGACAAAGACACAATAAGCAAAAACAGACAATGCTGCTGCTGCTAAGTCGCTTCAGTCGTGTCCGACTCTGTGCCACCCCATAGACGGCAGCCCACCAAGCTTCCCCGTCCCTGGGATTCTCCAGGCAAGAACACTGGAGTGGGTTGCCATTTCCTTCTCCAATGCATGAAAGTAAAAGTGAAAATGAAGTCGCTCAGTCATGTCTGCCTCTTAGCGACCCCATGGACTGCAGCCTACCAGGCTCCTCTGTCCATGGGATTTTCCAGGCAAGAGTACTGGAGTGGGGTGCCATTGCGTTCTCCAAACAATGAAGAACAGGTAAAAATATTTGCAACTTTTATCTGATAGCTAATATCCATAATATCAAAGAACTTCTTAAACATAAAGAAAACAGCTAACAATCCTACTGAAAAATGGGCCAAGATTTGAACAAAAAGTTGATAGAGAAAGAAATGTGAATGGCTCTTACTCATTTAAAAAGACCTCAGAACCTCAATCACAAGGAAAGAAGCAAATTAAAACTGTACTGACACAAAAGGACTTGTCCAGAATCTCCTAACAGCATTATTCCTCATACTCAGAAACTAGAAACATCCAAATGTCCATCAACAGGAGAGCGGATAAGTGTATTGCAGCACACTACCTCACACAGTGCCGCTCTGCTCAACAGTAGAAAGAAGCTGACGCTGATGCAGGCAATGACATGGACAAGTCTCTCCAACAGTATATGTTGAGTGAAAGAAGCCGAACGTAAAAGAACACATGTGATGTCATTTATGTCACGTTCCAGAAAAGGCAAATCTAACCAGTGGTGAAGGGAATGAGGATATTGGCTGAGTGGGGAGGAAGCAGAGCAGATTCGGTGACTCTCAGAGAAGGGCCTGAGGGCAACTTCTGAGTGATACAGACACTGTTTCTTGGTTGGGGTGTGTGTTAACCTAATCACATGCATTTGTGACTACAGACCCATGATCTGTGCAATTCATTGGGGAAAAAGAAAAACCACACTAACGCTATTTCTCAGCTGTCTGATTGGCAAACATTTAAAGATTTTACAGCGTACTCTGTTGGGGAAGCTGTGGGAAAACAAGAAATGCAAAATATTCTAACTGTTTGGAGGTATGTGCTTACACATACTCATTTACTATTACTTCTAGGAATCTTAGCTCAAAGATACACTGGCAAGAATATAAAAATATATTTACATAGGCTATTCATTTTAGTGCTGTCGGTAATAGCAAAGACAAGAAATAGCCCAAGTGTTCCTTAATATGGTACTAAGTGAACTGTAGTATTTATTTATATGATGAAGTCTCTGCAACAGTAAAAAGAAAGGAGCACTTTCTGTATACTACTATGGGGTGATTACAAAGATATAAGTAAAAAAGAAAAAGCAAGGAAGAGAAAATGGGTATGGTATGCTACCATTTATCTGAGAAGGTGATGAAATATGAATGTATGTACTTATATTTGCATATATTTTTAAAAAAGGATTAACTGTAAAAAAAAGTTAAGGATTTCCCACAGGGGAAGGAGGGAATAAGATTGAGGGAACAGAGATATAAGTTAGAGTTGCTTGCATATATTTGTTTTGTAGATTTAACTTAGGAACCATGTAAATTGTGTTTATAAAGTTGAACTTTAAAAACATCACATAACCTGGGAAGCAAAATGAAACAATGTGATTTTGTTTGCAAAACCACACTGAGGGGGACAGGTTTATTCCAAGAGATTTAAAACCGTTACTTGACCATGTAACTCCAGTGGGATGTACACTAAGAACAACAACAAACCATTAAAGCTGTTTTTCAGTAATCATATTAGGGGTAATTTTGTATATATATTCAGTCACCATAGTGGATGATGTGGGTAAAAGCAAATGAGACATTATATTGATATTGTTGAGAGGTAGGATTTTCAGTGTGAGTAGAAAGATAGAGATCCCAAGGTGGATAAGGTTTTGCAGAAATTCTGTAGTCCTGATTTGAATAGGAAATACTATATGAATTTATATTGTGTAAGCTCCATTCATTAAAAGGGTTTAAAAATAACAATCACCCTGGTAGAAGTGAATGAGCCTTGTGCCCTGATTGAAGTTTCTAAATACCTCAGTTTAAAAGAATGAGGACTCCATGAAGAAATGGCTGATTGCCCGTTCCAAAACAGGAAATGTACAAGATGAGCTAAGAACATCTTGTTATAGCAGAAAGCAAGAACTATCAAAGACTGATAAAGCCATGTCAGAAGAGCAAAGAAGCCAACTCAGTTGGCCAAAATGGAACAATGTGGGTGTCAGTAAGGACTGAAATACATTTAAAATGTTTAAATCCAAAGTTCAGAATAATAATAAAAATAATAAAACAAAACCTTCCTTAGTCATGTTTGTTGGATGCTTGAGAACTGAGTTATTTTTTTTTCTAATGGTAATTATAATAGAGAAAATCAAGTTATTTCTCCTTTATTTATACAAATTATACTTCAGGGTAACTAAAAATTGATGTGGGGGACTTATTCTATTTCAGCTATAAAGAAAAAAGGACTGATTGCTTTGTATATTACCTTTCTGCAGCCTCTAAATTAATGGATCCAGGCAAAGCTCATGAAGGACTGTTAATATCACAAAGAGAGGCGACCAGGCATTCCATTGTCAGAAGTACATGGCACAGCCTGAGAAACAGTCGTAGCAAAAAAAAGAGAAAAACTCAATCGAATCAAGTGTCTAGATCTCATTACTGGTGTATGGAAATACAGGGAACAGAGAAACATTAAATTTCATTATGGAAACACAATCAGCAGAATCCAGACAACAGGAAACTATAGGATCAACAACACAGTTTATCCAACAGCAGTCAAAATTATAAGGACATTTTTTAAAAAGAGAGAAGAGGAGGAATTGGTAGACTGAAAGAAACCTAAGAGGCATGTCAATCAGCCTCAGTATAAGGACCTACCTGATACTGTGTTTCCCACAGCACCTGGTATAACTGGTGCTTAATATCTCACTGATTATGCATACGGATGGGCACACAGTGCTTTCTTCCCACTACTGCTGAGGTTGAAATAACACATTGCTCTTTTCTCTAAATTATAGATTACAGACTCTAGCCTTTGTAATTAGGTACACATTAAAATAAATAAAGTATTTACTGTTACTGCTTAATTCTAATTTTACTGATGTGGTTAAAAGCCACAGATTTGATGGGGCTTATTATCTTCATTTAAAGTCTGTTTTACTGAGTGATAGGCCTTTAATTACCCATACTTAGTCTGTTATTGATTTCAGATAGCAGAACTTGTTGCCACTGAATTTTTTGACCAAGGAGACAGAGAGAGAAAAGAACTCAACATAGAGCCCACTGTAAGTATGAGACCTTGTTGGCAGGAATTACTCATATATGTTTTTGTTGTAGATTCCTTTTTGTGCTTCTGTGAGATTTTTAGGAAAACAATTTCTCATCTTTTTATAAAGTCCTTTTTCTTACCTGAAGAATTAAACATGTTCGTTACAGAAAACATGCAAGTAACAGAGGACAGAAAAGACTCTGAGTTATCAAATCATACCTGCTTTTTGTAATGTTCTCCATTTATATATCATAAGCCACTTTGCATTCTGACAGATGCTCTGTCCTATATACCATTTATAATGGTTACATGAAATAGTGCCTGCATGCTAAGGCGTGTCCAACTCCTTGTGACCCCATGGATTGTAGACTGCCAGGCTCCCCTGTCCATGGGATTAGCCCAGCAAGAATACTGGAGTGGGTTGCCATTTCCTCCTCCGGGGATCTTCCTGACCCAGGGATCGAACCCACGTCTCCTGGGTCTCCTGCACTGGCAGGCAGACTCTTTATTGCTGAGAAGACGTGGTAAGCCCCACATGAGACAGATGCAACTGTTATTTACTGTTTGGTATAGTGTTTGTAGAGTTTACTATTACAAACAGCACTTTGATAAACAGCTGTTGTTAAATATTTGTATACTGCATTTTTTGCTTGGGGTAGGTAGAGAATCTCAAATACAAGAAGATTCTTCTCAACCAATGAAGTTTTTCCTGAAATGGATGAGTTTTTCCTGGAAATGGTGCATAGAGTCATTCTTTTACTCAAATGAGCAGTTATTGAGCCCACATTAAATGGGCCATGGTTACAAGAGGCCCCTCCTCTGATACCATTGCCTCTGCTTTCCTCCTTAGCCTCATCTGGGCACACCCTATGTCTCATTAGTCTTTTGCAATTATTTAGTCTCCTAGACATGGTAGTCGGGGCTTCCCTGGTGGCTAAGTGGTTAAAGAATTCTCCTGCAGTGCAGGAGACACGGGTTTGATCCCTGTGTCAAGATCCCTGGAAAAGGAAATGAGAACCTGCTCCAGTATTCTTGGTTGGAGAACCCCATGGACAGAGGAGCGTGGTGGGCTATAGTCCATGGGGTCACAAAGAGTCAGACATGACTTAGTGACTAAACACACACACAGACACACACACACACAGACACACACACACACACAGTAATAGGCTTGTTAGAAGCTCGGAATCCTCTCAGAAAATGGAGGGTAGCAGAGTGGTGGTCACAGCTAACAAAGAATCTGCTTCATTTTAAACAAGCACTGAGACAGACTCTTTGCTCCCCTCAGAGGTGCTGGCTCTGCCTTATGCCGTCATGAGCTCCTGAGAATAAGCAACAGTGACATCTGCGTACTTTTCACTCAGAGAGCTCTCTGTGTGAACTGAACTGCAATCGACTGTGGCCTCAGTGGCATCTTTCACAAAGCTGAGAGTGTTTGATTCCACATCAGTAGACAATTAGAAAGCGTGTCTGTTCTCCAGATACATGTCAGCAGTGGACCCTCGGTCAGTGCCTAACTCTAGGTCACCAGTTGATCTGAGGTCCGTGATCAGTTCTGGTGGTCACACAGGGAAAGTCACAGCCCCAGTGAACGAGAGCAAGAGGGCCAGGGCCTTCTTGAGCATGGTTTGGTGCAGGGGGGGAGGAGCCTCCAGAAGTTGAAGAGGCAGGTAGGCAGGTATCTGGCCTTGCTCAGCTAACCTAGGGATTCATCATTTCAGAGCCAGCTTGTGTTGCATTAAGTAAATGCAGATCTGTGTGTGTGCATTTCTCTGTTTTCAGGATCTAATGAACCGGGAGAAAAAAAACAAAATCCCAAGTATGCAAGTTGGATTCATAGATGCCATCTGCTTGCAACTGTATGAGGTATTTACTGGGAAAACTACTAGACTTTTGACAGTGTTATGAAGTAAATTGAAACAACAAACATCAGGCACATATTTTTTCCTTCTTAATCAAGAAACTAGAAGTAAAATAATCAGGACATTGCTTTTACTAGTGAACATGCTGTTTGTACTAAACAAGGAACACATTTTATATTTACTGTTTCTCAAAAATGTTAATTCATTGATGTATAACTACCTAGTGAGTGCCTACTGCGTGCTAGGCTCCAGCAAATTCATGTAGCGAATGCTGAGAAAAAGTTTGTGCCAGTGCTACAGCAGAATATACAGGAGGTATATTCTGCATACTCTATGTTAGCATATTCTTTTTAAGACTAAATTTTGGCCTAAATAAGGAAAAAAAGTTATCTAACTTCTTCTCATAGTGTGACTTTACTACTGTTAAGAATATTTTTATGAGGATTACAAGAAGGCAGCTAGGAAAATATTGTAGGTTCCCATTTTCATATACTTGTTAGTTCGGGTTTTTACAATTATTCTCCCTAACATATCCAACTGACTAGTTTATATGTTATGCCCCAAATACAGAAAGTAGATGCTGTCCTCGTCTTTATACGTTTAAATAGGAAACTGTCTTAAGTTTAAGTATTTGGGGGAAAAAAAAATTTATCATAGGAGGAATCACAGACTGCCAAGACCAGAAGAAAGGCTAGACATTTTTTAATTCAGATGTTTCACAGATTCAGTCATTGGATCTGTGAAACGTCCATCTTCCAGGGAGATGGAATGCTTGTCCCAACTAGGTAGGTAGTGGGAGAACTGTGTTTAGAGTTCAGTTCTCAGCCTGGGCCCAGGGTTCTAGCCATCAGATGAATTGAAGAAAGAAGCTGTGGCTGATGAGGAAAAAAAGAGGAGGGAGGCACAGGAGAGAGAGCAAAAGAAAACAGGATGAAGGAACGTGTGTGAGGCCCCAGCACCACCTTCTGCCCGCCCTTCTCGGCAAGCTGGCTGTTTACTGCTGTGCAGAAATCTTCCCGGCAGCGTCTCCAGCACCTCCAGTTGTCCTTTCTGTAACAAATGCCTTCCTTATGGACTGGATTAGGAGTTCCTCAGCTGCAGATACTAATGTCTCTTCATTTTTTTTCCATGCCCATAAATATAGTCAAATCACCCATTATAAATTTCATCCTTCTACATTTCCTATTCATTTTATTTGAATCTATAGTCTATGTGATATAGACAGGCATTTTTACTATTATTACAGAAGTAATAGGTTCTTATAGAAAAATCAGAATAATAGAGAAGCAAAAAGATAAAATCACTCATAATTCTACTACTCTGTGATAACCACTGTTATTTTAGTGCATATTCTTTATGACATTTTCATATATTTTTCATTTAACAAAAATTTCCCTTTGCAATCCATAATAGAATGTACATCTTCCTGTTTCAAATGTGTTTTCTATGACAGTTTTAATGGCTGCAGAATAGTAACACAGTATTTCTAACCCTGCTGTTGGGTATTTAAGTCAATGTTTGTCTATGACACAGAAATCTACAGTGAACATTCTTGTAAATATTTACAGAACTATAGTTGGTAAATAATAATGCCATATAGAGTTTACTCTTTATTATAATCTTGGATAAAAATCTAAAGTATATTGGATAAAATTATTTTATAGAAAATCACAAAAACTAAGCATCTCTCCATGAAGTCAACACTTAGGGAGAACCATCTGTACTACATAAAAGCAAATGGACTATTTCTCTACAGAGCCAATCCCACACAGATCTGTCTTCACTGCTTAATAATGTTATGTTGAAACGTGTGCATGCTCTTTGTCTCAGCATGTGTTGCCCGTCTGTATAGCTTAAGAGGAGTCATTCATAAATGATCTGTGATCACAGCTCTGTGAGAACAGTCTGTGAGAACCCCAGCAGTGGGTCTGCTTGTGAAGTGAGTGTGTGATGTGACGCTCTGGGACAAGCCTGGGGAGAGGGCTTATTTCCCAGTCGCCATCTAGTCACCAGCTTTCTTTCTTTCTTTCTTTAGGCCTTGACCCATGTGTCGGAGGACTGTTTCCCTTTGCTGGACGGCTGCAGAAAGAACAGGCAGAAATGGCAGGCTCTTGCAGAACAGCAGGAGAAGACACTGATCAATGGTGAAAGCAGCCAGACCAAGCGGAACTGAGAGGCCTATTCACGCAGAGCTGAAGTTGACAGATGGTGTCTTCTGCAGTATGCCTAGTTTTGCTATATACTGTACAGGTTTGGTGTATACTTTGCCACTGCTGTATTTTTATTTTTGCACAACTTTTGACAGCATAGCATGAAATGTTTTTAGAGGACTATTGCATATTTTCTGTATATTTGTTTTATGCCACTGAACTGAGATTATCAACGACACCCACTCTTAGCACATGAATAAGAGCACTGTTTGTAATATTTTGTGTACTGCGAGGTACAAGTTGCATTCTTGCACGAAGGCTAGTTTTGGGTTGTTTTTCTTTCTGGGGATTTTAAATAATTGGTTTTGTGTTTTCTGAATTATCAATCTTTCAAGAATGTTTAGAATCTTTTCTTTCTTAAAAATAGTCTAGGAGCAAACTGAATATAATCTGTGACATTTAAAACCTTCATAGAACAGAGAAAAGTGTTGACTTTTAAAGCTTGTTGGATTTTAAAAGGTATGGGCTATATTTTTCAACACTGTATTACGTTAACGAAAGAAAGTTAAAACTCTAAACAAATGGAAAGTACTATAAGGCAGTATTGTAAAGAAAAGGCATTACTTAATTAATTTGTTTTTTTTGTTGTTAGAGAACAGGCAAGAGAGAGATTTCCTATTTCAGTGCAATACATCTACCCAAAGGCTATCCATAAACGCTCACTTCGACCTAAAAAACCTGGTAGAGAGCAGGAGGAGCCTGGGAAGAAGACCCAGCCCCTGAGTCTTGAGGGATGAGCCTGCTGCAGAAATGGAGCGGCCAGGACAGCCGTCAGGGAAGAGAACGCTCCACCAGAGGACACCCTGACAGTCAGGGGTCACACAGTGAGCTTCCTTTTCGTTCACCTCACGAGTCATCGCTGTAAGTCAACACTTTAAAACGCAACAAGCAAGAGAGAGAAAGTGATCATGGGCGCACAGGCCTGAAATGAGCTGACCACTCAGGGTAAGAGGGTATGCACCCTAAACTGGCCCCTGAGCTCGTACTTGATGGGATTTACTTCTCATAACTTTTAGTACATTTAGAAAATGCTAATGTTTTCTTAGAACTTGAGCTCATTTAATTGTCTTCCCACTGTACATATGTGCCCCTAAAGACACTTGTATTCCATATAAGAGAAGTAGATAACGAATTGAGAAACTGGTTCCAGAAAAGAAAATCTGCTCTAAACGTGCAGTAATGTTTGGACTTGGGGAAGAATAGGAAGACAGGCATTTCATCTGTTCACGTCCCTCCACATCCCTGAAAAAAGTTTCTGAGTTTCTATCACTGGTTTGGATAGAAAAGCTCTTGGGGATATGATAATGCAGCATTCTAGAAGAATTTTCACTAAAGACATATTTTCCATTTATATACATTTTTTCCCTAAATATCCTAAAATTCAACATATAAGTTTTTAAAATTTTGTTTGATATGTATCTTGACATAAGTAATTTTATTCTTACTCTTCAGTTAAAAAAAAAACAAAAAACACATTGTATTGCCATCATTTTGTAGTGGTAAGGGAGAGCCTAGAAGGTTATCAGTTGTTTAATGCAGTATGAATTACTGTTGTGACACTTGTAGCTTCAGCATGTTATTCTGTTTTTAAGTCATACACATGAGATCTGAGAGTTTGCCTCTTGGTGGCACTGGTGTGTAACTTACACAGACTGTCACTAACATAACATATCTTCATACCAGTATACGCCTATGCATGCATACACAGTTCCTTAGTACCAAAAAATCGTTTGAAGAATAGCAGTCTTTTCAGTAACCTGTCTTTTTACCATACACATTGTGATTTAGCAGTTAGGCTAAAATCTGTCATCAGATATTTCAGCAGTTTGTTCAGGGCCTCTCATGTATGTCATTAAGATTTTTACATACATAGTAGAGTGTGTATAGAGAATTTGTATGTATGCCATTTTAACAAGATGATATATTTAGAAATTCTTGGTTTACTTTTAGATAATGGCCTATTTTACCTTACTAGTTTAGGAACGGAAAGAAGTTGGGCAATGCCATGCCTATTTTATCTTTGGGTATTTTAGTTCATACAGAAGAAGAGTGCTTCTTGAAGCCTGGTTAGTTGGTTCAAATAATTTTTAACTTTTAGGAAAATCACTCCATACATGGATTAATACCTGGTACATGGACACAAATTTTGTTCTTATGTGAATATTTTCTTTCCAGTATCCTCTCAAGTTGGGGGAAAAAAATACATACACACATATATATATATATTCTCTTACCCTACCCTATATTTATATTACAAGAAATTGTTCTAGTTTGCTGTTGTTATAGCTGAGTAACATACCATTTCATTTCAATTTTCAGCCCCAGACGTCCCCACTACTTTGCTAAGTTGTGAATGAGGTCTGTAAGACTGCCTACCCAGCCTTATACTTTCACAGGAGTGGCCTTTGCCAGTCACTAAGCTGTGTGAACTCGAGTTTCAGTGTCTTAACTGCTGTGAGCATGAACAAGTTGTGCCGCTGAAGGAGTTGTGTTTGGGCTAAGCCTTCCCTGCAAGGGGGATGTCACAGAGGACAGCTCCTGTGTCAGACCTGGTGGGCCCTGGAGAAAAAGAGATGTCGGAAAGGAGATGCCGGGCCCCAAGGCAAGGTGTCTAATCCCATATGTTATTTCCTATGTTGAGTTTCCAAGAATGGGGAGAAAGGAAAAAAAGGACATTTCTTTGGCTCCTAGTGCAGATCATTAGTCGTGTGAGATTTGGAGCTCTCTCAGCACCTTACCTCAAGGTACAAATACCACTGATCTCCTTACTACAAATAACAGTTTCCTCCCACGGGAGGGCTGGAGATGAGAAAGTGCATGGCAGCGTACTGGAAATACTGGGTTGCGGGAGGCAACGGGTCACAGATGTATTCTCACCTAGCTGTGAAGTGCCTTTATTTTCAGCATAGAGCACAAATGTCAGACCAACTCCGGTTTGATGTTCTGTTTCCCTGTGTTTTCCACCAGACTGTACTCCTAAAACTTTACAGGCCATCAGAAGAAATGCTGTTTGTTTTGTTTTACAAGCTTGATTTAAGATGGGGTTAGGGGGAAGAGTATAGTTGCTCTCCTGTCCTAGGAATAATTGTAGTTAAAACAAGGTAGTATAATGTAATGCTCAGCATCTGACACGCCTCAGTCCACCTTTTACTGAGTTCTTGCCACATGTCAGGTCCTGCACTCCACAGTGGAGACCAAGCAGTGACCTCACGGAGTTCGTAAGTCTCTGCAGGGAGTGCAGATAAGAGACTTACCAGCTTCTGATTCTGGCTATTTAATGTGAAAATATAGGGTACAGTTATCACTTTCACTTATAACATATGTATTATACAGTTTTTCAAGGACCTTCTTTACCTGGAACTTATTAAGAATCCGTCAGTGAACATCCTGTCTTCCTATAAGTATGCATCACTTAGCCTGTTGATAGCTTAAAGAACACCTTATGTAAGTATGGAGTCATATATTCCACTATATAGATTATTTTTCCATATGCTAGCCAGGTAGAGATTACTCAAGAGTTCTCTCAGACTGTTAAACAGCACACGGGTTTGGACCCCTTCTGCTCCACCACAGGGAGCGAGGAAGAAAGTATTAAAGCTCACTTTGCCCTTCCCATATGCTTTCCAAAAGCCTATGTAAACATGTCTTAATGAATGTTGTTGAAAGCCATGTAAATAGTTAAAAACATAAATTTCTAATACAGTTTAAGGAAAGAAAAAGCTTATGAATCATCACTAGCCACTTAATATCTATTTCTTATACCTTTTCAATACATTTGAACAAATATATAGTTTCTAGCACTATTTTTATACTAGGATAAAGAGTTGTTACTGTGTATATCATGTTTAGCATTTGAGTCATTTTAAATAATTGTGAATGTTGGTTTCTTGTCTTTCCTCTCCCCCACCATGAAAACCATTTCATATAACTTTGACAAAATCACTTTAAAGGAACACTTACCCACCTATGATGCCGATGATCAGGGTGGTTTTTCCATTGGGCAGACTCATCACTTGTCAGCTGTTTCCTCATTTTGCTGTGCTGTGTAAAAATAAAAAGAATTAACCAGTAAGTATGAGTACTGTGTGATTCTTACAGGACTTTGAATTTTAGGTGAGGAGAATGGGCCCAAGAGTTTGTGTGACTTTAATCCACCTAACCTGTGGTTCTTTAGCTGGGGGTGGGGCAAGGGGGGGGGGATGTGGTTTAATAAACTCCTTTGTTCAGCCTAGACACCTGAGTAAAATAATCTTTTTGTTAATATCCTTTGCTACCAGGTGGAGGGCAACATTTTCCATACACCTTAGCACTTCAAGTCTCTAACAACAGAGAGAGTAACTGTTAGCATCCTCAGGTTGCATGAGGAGCTAAGGCTTAGGAAATAAAGACTTGCCAAATGGCATGAGTTGGATGTGAGCCCAGATGTGTCTAATTTGAAAGCAGGTATTTATTCCACTTAGTTCTCTTCTTGAATTTTAATTGTAAAAGGTCCCGAATCCACTCTTAGTGAATCAATTGGGTTATCTAGAAGCATGAGATACAAGATTTCCCGCAGATGTGGTTTTATTTGGGACTTCAGAGTTAATATTCCTTTGGTTCATCTGGTAATAGCTAATGCTATGCCATCACAGAATCCCAGGTACCACTGTGCTTCAGTGCTGCTAGTCTAGAGGTATGGAGGTATAATTAAAGGCAATACTTCTGATTCGTTATTCAGTTTTGCCACTAGACAAGCCCTCTCATGTTGAGCACAGAGTATCTAGTCTATGCCTAATTCACAAAAGCAGAGACATTACTTTGCCGACTAAGGTCCGTCTAGTCAAGGCTGTGGTTTTTCCTGTGGTCATGTATGGATGTGAGAGTTGGACTGTGAAGAAGGCTGAGCACCGAAGAATTGATGCTTTTGAACTGTGGTGTTGGAGAAGACTTGAGAGTCCCTTGGACTGCAAGGAGATCCAACCAGTCCATTCTGAAGGAGATCAACCCTGGGATTTCTTTGGAAGGAATGATGCTAAAGCTGCAACTCCCGTACTTTGGCCACCTCATGCGAAGAGTTGACTCATTGGAAAAGACTCTGATGCTGGGAGGGATTGGGGGCAGGAGGAGAAGGGGACGACAGAGGATGAGATGGCTGGATGGCATCACTGACTCGAGGGACATGAGTCTGAGTGAACTCCGGGAGTTGGTGATGGACAGGGAGGCCTGGCGTGCTGCGATTCATGGAGTCGTGAAGAGTCGGACACGACTGAGCGACTGAACTGAACTGAACTGAAAGACAAAAATAAAATGAAAGCTCATGTGAAACAGTATTGTAGATCTTCTAACCACTAGATAGCAACATAATTTCAGTTGTAGTTAAGTAATCTTAACTGGGTACAATGAATAAACTGCTTTTAAAAATATTTTTACTGGCTAAAGAAAAACAGGGCTTCCCTGATAGCTCAGTTGGTGAAGAATCTGCCTGCAATGCCGTGGACCCCGGTTTGATTCCTGGGTCAGGAAGATCTGCTGAAGGGATTGGCTACCCACTCCAGTATTCTTGGGCTTCCCTGTGGCTCAGCTGGTAAAGAATCCACCTGCAATGTGGGAGACCTGGATTTGATCCCTGGGTTGGGAAGATCCCCTGGAGAAGGGAAAGGCTAACCATTCCAGTATTCTGGCCTGGACAATTCCATGGATTGTACACGAGGTCACAAAGAGTTAGACACAACTGGGGCGACTTTAACTTTCAAAGAAAAACATATGGAAAAAAAATCAATAGAGAATTAAGATTTGCTTACTTCTGTCCAGTGATTATTTGATTAAGCTTCTCTGCAAACAATAACTGATCATCTGAAGTCTCTCTAATTGATACTGATTAGTCTATCATCCCTTCTTGTATAAAATCCACATTTTAGCTGTGCTGCCTTCTCAGCAAACAGGGATAAATTGATACATATATATTTGATATATGCAAATATTAGTGTGTCATTTTCTGCTTTTAAGGCACATAAAAAATTAACAGAAACACTTTGAATTTGCAAAGAATATTCTCTGATTTTAAGCTAGATTCAGCCTTGGCAGGAGAGAAACTATGTGTTTCTAAACGCTTTTTTTTTTTTTTAAATAAAAATCCACAGGAATTATGAATGAAATCAAAATAATAATTACTTGAATCAAAAGAAATCTAATAGGCATGCCTGTCTCATTTTTAAGTGTATATATGAGCAGGCATGTGTGTGTGTAAATATTCAGGAACTAAGTTGACTCAATCATCTAACAGCAATCCCAATGATATGTTTTAGGTTTCATCTTTCTATGTGAATTTAAGGTACAAGAGCACGTGGCTAAAGGCGGGAAGTGGAAGGAATGAACTATCACATGAACTACCACAACAGCTTTAAACTTTAATATCCCCTATATTAAATACTTTTGGAGCCACGTTTCACTTCATATCACTGTTTCCCTTATCCAACAGGAGTGTTTTCTCGGCTTTATACAACATCAGTCCAGCATATTGCTGTAAGCCACAAGCGTACCCCTTCACCAAGCAGCTCTCTGAAAGGTAGGGATTCTCTGATCATGCTGATATACCTTGACCAGGGAGGAAAAGCATAAAACACGCTCAACAGCCACCTTGGCTACAGCTGTTCTCTCTCCAGAAAAGCTAACAGAAGTATTTACTAAGCGTGCTCTACCAAGTCTATCAGAAAGTAATGGACTTCCTGGGGGAGTGTATGAAGGCATCATCATTTCCTCTCTTTCTTAAACCTCTGTTTCTCTTTCTATTCCGGCTCCATTCATAAGGCCTTCAAACATACTTGATTCTCCCAGCCCTAAAGAGCAGCTACCTGGATCATGCAGCCCTCCCACCAACATCTCTTGCATTGTCTCTGTTAATACTTTGAAGGTACCCAACAGTGAAAGGACAAATTTTCATCAAATTCCCTCTGACATAAAGTCAGATCTTATAAAGAAAGGATAAGGTAATTCTAGTGAAGGGCAACAGAAAGATCAATACAGCATTTTTAGAAATTCTCAGATAAGAGCTAAATTTTAAGATGGAAATATAAACTGAATAAAACAATTTTTGGAATGAGTATTTGTTTTCTATTGTGAACAAGAAGTCACCAGGCTTTCATTAATAAACTGATAACCACTGGTGGAGTTACTCTCATCGGGAGTTTCACCATTTTGCTAGGAGCCAAGGGAAATTCATAAAAGGCTAGCTAGAGGTCAATGATCTCATGGAGAAGATAAGACTTACATTTAAAAATAACAATACCCAACAAAAGTCAACAGAAGATGTTGATTCATTTCTAAATACTTGATTTTCCTAAGTATCAGGCTCAGGTAAACTAATACACACTGTCTCACAAAGCATCTAGTCCAGCAGAAGCTACACAGGAGGGCAAATAGTCACGTCTCTGCATCAAGTGTGGGAGTGGAGGGTTCACAGATGGCTTCCTGAAGTGTGTGACAACTGGCTTAGCTAAGTGCAAAGGAGGAAGAATATTCCAGGCTGAAGGAACGTGTGAAGACCTAGAAGCAGCAAACGAGAACCCAAAAAAGGCTTCCCACAATTTTACTTGATTTTTATAAAATTTATACTTTTAAATGATGAGGGTTACAAACATATTTATAAAGTATAAATGTTATGAATACTTATAAATGCATAAAATAAAGCAAATGTCCTTTATTTTTAAATTGAATTATAGCTGATCTGGGGCTTGCCTGGTGGCTCAGATGGTAAAAAATCTGCCTGAAATACAGGAGACCAGGGTTTGATCCTTGGGTTGAGAAGACCCCCTGGAGAAGGGAATGGCAACACACTGCAGTATTCTTGCTTGGAGAATCTCATGGACAGAGGAGCCTGGCGGGCTACAGTCTGTGGGGTTGCAAAGAGTCAGACAAGGTCATGCGGAGAGTCAGATGGGGCAACTAACGTACACACGTAGCTGATTTACAATATTATGTCAGTTTCAAGTATACAGTATGATGATTCAATATTTTTATAGATTATATATTCCAGCAAAATGTTCTTTAAATGTATATTTGAGTTTTTAAGAAAATATAAGAGAAATCTCTCGAGGCCAAAGTAAGGCTAACTAAAAATCCAGTGTAAGCATGTGAGCTGATGCTATGTCAGGCCCAGGAATACCTGCACATCTGTATCAGGAAGGGGTTTTAAATCAGACCTGGAAACATGGTCTCGAGAGTCAGGGAAGCACCTGGGAAATGGCTCTCCAAGAAAGACTGGCCACTCTGAAGAGCTGTGCTCTCAACATGCAGAAAGTGGGCGGAAATTCATTCAGAGACACAGGACAAATAAAGGAAGCCTGCCTGTCTTAGTCTGAGCTCTGGTTAAAAGATAATAACATAGAGTCCATCTTCACGTTAACCCAGATTTGGGGTTTGAAGCTGATGCAGGACTATCCAAGTTAAATAGCAAACAAGAAGTCTCAGGCAGGTAATATCCATGAACAACTGTTGAAAGCAAAGGCAAAATGTCTTTGGAAGAACACATCCTCAAACAGGCCCATGAAATTTCCACACAATTTATACCACTAAAGACAAACTCATAATTGCAATATACACGAGGAAACTAATTCACACTGTACGAAGTCAGAAGCCATAAGACTATAGGATCAGATCCTCAAAAAATTCAGGCAACAGAACCCCTAGAAAGAGGCTGCAGGGAGGCATCACTGGCTCCTCGCTCTTCTGCTTCCTAATGCAGGAACACCCCTCAAGTGACACCCGTGGCCTCCTGTTCCAGCCTTCACCCAAACAAGCGGTTCCTGAACTTGAACACTACCACTATGGATTGACTTTTACACGGTAATAAACTAGGTAAATATCTCTTCTCAATTTCCTAAATTTTCATTAAAAAAAAAAATCTGTTAGCTTCCTATTGCTGGTACAGCAAATTACCACAAATGGACTGACCAAACACAAATTTATTCTTATTGTTCAGGTGATCAAAAGTCTAAAATGTGTCAGCAAGGCTACGTTCCATCCAGAGGCCACTTCCTGCCCTTTCTGAGCTCTCAGAGGCTGCCTGCACTGATGAGTTCATGGGCTCTTTCTCCATTTTCAGAGCAAACAACATAACATCTGCAAAGCTCCCCGCCTCGGTCACACACCACACACTTCCCCCTACCTACTGCTGCTTCCATCCTCACGTTTTCTTCTCTAACACTCCTGTCACCCTCTTAAGGATCCATATGATCACATGTGGCCCATCCAAATAATCCAGGATGAACTTCCTATGTCAAATGCTTAACAACCACCTCTGCAGAGCTTCTTCAGCCACATAAAGGGATATGTTCACAGATTCCAGAGGTTAGGATGTGGACATTTTGGGGGGCCATTATTCTATCTAACACAGCCACTTTCACATGGGCTCTTGAATACATTTTTGGTGTGCTCTTTTAATAAGACTGTTTTATAGAAAAGTTTTGGGTTGGAAGATGCTGGGAGCCAGCATGGGAGATCCCACCCATGACAAGATCATGCGGAGAGACCTGACGGGCAAGACGAGTCAGGTCTCAAGGGGTCCTCTGCCTGAGCATCTACCCCGCAACCAAAATCTGTCTGTTTACTGTCTGCTCTACTCTACTCTTTGGACATTACAGGGGGCTATCCCCGACCACCTTTCTCTGGAAAAAGTTAACTTAGAGCTCCAACTGGTCTCCTGCATATGAAAGGAGTGTCTCAGCTCAAACCCCTCTGATGGCTCTCTAACTTGCCTGACAGTTAGAGACTTTTACAACTTGCGATTGTTTACAGCCCCCCAACCACAAGAGGCACACAGCTTAAAACATCTTAAAGATATAGAGCCTTTTCTAAAGAGCTAAGAATTATATTGGTAATGGGTTTCACCACTGAGTCAATGACTGCTGGCAGGCCTCCATATCCTTTATCATTTAGGCACCTAGAGGATATTAATCAATGTAATTGGGATATAGAAAAAGGAATATAGTAGTTTTGATGTTAGCAACACTAGACTTTTGAGTTAGTGAACTTTCTTTTTGTTATAAATCACTGTACTCCTCTTTCCTTGTTATAAATTGTTGTGTCCTTGCTGTGTAAGAATGTAACCTTAATTAGTGCTTTCTGAGAGTGGCATCAGACTTTAGTAAGAACAACACTTTTAAGGCTTCAAATAAGTTTTCTGGTTGAAGACCCTTATCAGAAAAGGGCCATAAAATGCTAGTAGGCCTCCTGGCCAGAAGATGATGTAAATCACCTAAGACTTGTGTATACAGCTAAGTATGCAGAGAGGAAGCCTGGTCTCTATAAGGGTCAGGGCTGCTGACCCTGCATGACTCTGTATTATCCATTGATATCTATGTACAACTAAAAGTATAAAAGCTTTTCCTGGAAAATAAAGGACAGACCAGTTTCTCGGGCCAGTTCCTGGAAAGACTGGTTCCCCCATGTCTTTTCTTTCTTAATCTATTTTCTGGCTGATTCCCATCTGGGGCATAGAGGCTAGCCGTGTGTCTACTTATTTGCCCGGGCTTCTAAGACCCATACAAGAGGGAGCCCAAGGCGGGGTACCCTCTGCTATTCAAGCCGGCGCCTGTGGCCCTATGTAGACGGTTCAAGTCCCTTGTCTCAGGGCTTTATTGGCTTTCTATGTAAACCCAGGAATACAGCCTCTTTCCTCCTCTAAATTTCCCACTACACTATTCTTTCCTAATCTCTCTTTATATCTCTAAATCTATATATCTCTCTCGCCATGCTGTCCCTGCTTCAAATTACCCTGGATCCACCGGGGCTGGACCCCGGCAGGAAAAGGATTGGCCAAGAAAGTGGTGTAGTGGAGTAGAAAGACCCTGAGGTCACCTACCACGAGCACACCAAAATCACAGCTAAAGAGCTCTCATCTATGAAAAAGACTGCTCCTAGCAGAAGAGCTCCTCTACAACTAAAGACAAAAAGAAGGGACCACAGCAAGGTGGGTAGGAGAAGTGGACTCACAGTCTATGACCAAGTCCCATATCCCCAGGTGGGCAGCCCACAAACGAGTAAGTATAGGGCTGTCCCAGAGGAGGGAGTTCTTAGCCCCACTTTGGGCTCACCAACCCTAGGATCCTGCACTGGAAAGATGAGATTTTAGAGAGTTTGGCATTGAAGGCCAGTGGGACTTAATTTCAAGAGTCCCACAGGATGGGGGTGGGGCGGGAGAAATAGAGCCATCATTCGTACAGGGTGCACATAAAATTTTACACCAGGACCCAAGATAAAAGCAGGAATTTAATGCGATCCAAGGCTAGACCTCCTTGCTCGTCTTGGAAAGTCTGGACAGGCAGGGGTGGCTGCAGCTCACCATGGGGACCTAGACCCTGGCGGCAGCCATGTTGGGCAGGTTCCCTCTGTCACATGGACGTGCCTACTGGTGACCCCCATTTGGGGACCCTGCTTCTAGCTCATTAGTGCCCAAATTGGGCTTATCCAACAGCCTTTAGGCACCAGCACTTGGGTGCCTCAGGCCAAACAACTAAACAGGGTGGAGGCACAGACCCATCCATCAAGCAAACAGGTTTCCTAAAGACTTCCTAAGACCACAGCCATCTCTTGACACTCCCCTAGACATGGTCCTGTCCCCCAGAAGCTGCTGCCAAGACCCAGCTCCATCCACCAGTGGGCAAGTCCAATCCTGCCCTACAGAAGCCTGTACTGGCCTCTAGACCAGCCTCAAACATCAGTGGGCAGACACCAGACACAAGAAAACCATGCTCACACAGCCCACCCACAACAGGCCAAAGGCTTCCTGGGACAGCAAGCCAGCACCAGCTTCTCCACAGCCTCATAACCAACTGTGTCAGGAGGCAACCCCCCCCCCCCCCCGCAGCACCAGTGATCTGACACCTGCCCTGGGATCCCTGGGCCCAACAGCCCAGACTTCAGAACCCAGTTCTGCCAGCAGTTTGTCACCAACCCCTGGAGTGTTCTGGACCCAGATCCTGCTACTAGTGAGACACCACTGGGAGCTGGCATTATCCACCTGTGGGATGGCACCAACCCTGGAGTATTCTGGACCCAGAGCCTGCTACTAGTGAGCCACCACTAGCCCTAGGGCCTCCTAGGGTTCTGCGGCCTGCAGCCTCGAGACCAGGCCACATAACCAAGAGTCAAGAGAATCCACACGAGGCAGGGCCTGACAACCAACCAGGCTAGGGGCCTGAGAAACCTACGATACCAGCCACGTAGTCAGCCCCGTCACAGTAAGACTCACAGCTCTTTTACAGAGAACCCCTAGAGCATACAGCTTGGGTGATGAGAGTGGAGTGTGCTGTGGTGAGGCACAGATATCTACAGGACACTTCTCCAAGGTCAATAAACATAACTAACCTACCATGTGCATAAAAATACAAACAGCACTTAGAAAAAATGAGGCAGAAGAGGACCATGTTTCAGATGAACTAACAAGAATAAAACCCCAGAAGAACTAAGTGAAGTCCAGATAGACAATCTACCCAAGAAAGAGTTTAGGTGTAAAGGTGATCAAAGAACTTAGGAGAAGGATGAAGGCAGAGCAAGAAGTTATAAGTTTTTAACAGAGCTACAGAATATAAAGAACAACCAAACAGAGCTGAAGAATACAATAACAGAAATGAAAAACACACTACAAGGAATCAGTGAAGAAAGTCTATACATAGATAGACTACTACAGATGACTATCTTCAGTGTTATTTTAGATTCCTTCTTTGTGTGTATGTGTATGTGTGTGTGTGTGTATAAATGTTTACTTTGTGTTTACCATGAAATTTTTGTATATATACAGACTACTATACAAAAGCTGCTACACAAAAGCTTCATGGTAAACACATATCAAACATCTGTAATATATATACACACAAAAAGAAGAAGGAATCCAAAATAACAAATGATACTCATCAAATCACAAGAAGGAATAAAAAGGGGAAAAGAATACCTACAAAAACAACTCTAAAACAATTAACAAAATGGCAATAATAACATACATATTGATAATCACTTTAAATGAACCAAATGCTCCAACTAAAAACCACAGACTGCCTAAACAGACACAAAAACAAGACCCATATACATGTTCCCTACAAGAGACTCCCTTCAGATCTAGAGATATACACAGACTGAAAGTGAGGGAATAAGGGAATAGAAAAAGGTATTACATGCAAACAGAAACCAACAGAAAACCAGAGCAGCAATACTTATATAAAACAAAGTATACTTCAAAATAAAGACTGTTACAAGATAACAAAGAAGCAGTCTACATAATGACCAAGGAATCAGTCCAAGAAGATACAATTGTAAATTCATGTGCACCCAAGAGCTACTACAACTACTACTAAGTCACTTCAGTCGTGTCTGACTCTGTGCGACCCCATAGACGGCAGCCCACCAGGCTCCCCTATCCCTGGGATTCTCCAGGCAAGAACACTGGAGTGGGTTGCCATTTCCTTCTCCAATGCATGAAAGTGAAAAGTGAAAGTGAAGTCACTCAGTCATGCCAGACTCTTAGCGACCCCATGGACTGCAGCCTACCAGGCTCCTCCATCCATGGGATTTTCCAGGCAAGAGGGTGTACCTAAATAAATAAAGAAAATATTAATGGACATAAAGAAGAAATTGACAGTAACACAATAATAGAAAGTGAAAGTGAAGTCACTCAGTCGTGTCTGACTCTTTGTGACCCCATGGACTGCAGCCCCCCAGGTTCCTCCGTCCATGGGATTTTCCAGGCAAGAATACTGGAGTGGGGTGCCACTTCCTTCTCCAGGAGATCTTCCCGACCCAGGGATTGAACCCAGGTCTCCCGCATTGTAGGCAGACGCTTTACCGTCTGAGCCATCAGGAAAGTCCTATGTGTGTGTGTGCTATGCCAGGTAAAGTATACCCTTTAACTCAGTAATTCTGGTAATGTTTCTGAAGAATATATATATAGATAACTCAGTCATAAAAGTATGAAATTTTACCATGTGCAATAACATGGATGAACCTGGAGGGTGTCATGCTTAGTGAAATAGGTCCGGCAGAGAAAGACAAATACTGAATGCTATCACTTACATGTGGAATCTAAGAAAATACGATAAGAGTAGGGGACATTAATACTCCATTTATATCAATGGATAGATCATCTAGACAGGAAACCAATACGGAAACACAGACCTTAAAACACACATTATGAACTTAAATGACACCCAATGAACTTAACTGATTTATAGGGAGCATTCCACCTGAAAGCAACTGAATATACACTCTTCAAGTGCACATGGAAATTCCCCAGGACAGATCACTAGCTGGGCTATAAAACAAGCCTCAGTAAAACCAAGGAAAACTGAAATCATATCAAGCATTTTTTTTTTTGTCTGTTCACAACACTATGAGACTAGAAATCAACTACAAGAAAAAAAAAAACTGAAAAAAAATCAAATAAACCACAAACACATAGAGGCTAAACAATATGTTATTAAGCAAACAATGGATCACTGAAGAAAGCAAAAAGGAAATTAAAAATACCTACAGACATGTGAAAGTGAAAATGAAAACTCAACAATCCAAAACCTTTGGATGCAGCAAAAGCAGTTCTAAGAGGGAAGTTTATAGTGATAAACGCTTACCTCAGGAAACACAAAAAATATCAAATGAACAGCGTAAAATAGAGAAAAAAGGACGAGTAAAACTCAAAGTTGGTAGAAGGAAAAAAATCATAAAGATCAAAACAGAAATAAGTGAAACAAAGACTAAAGAAAAAACAATAGAAAAGATGACTGGCGCCAAATCCTAGTTCTTTAAAAAAGATATTAAAAAAGAAAATGACTCCTCAAGAAAAAGAGAGAGAGGGCCCAGATCAATAAAATCAGAAAGGAAAAAGGAGAAGTTAAACTGACACCACAAAAATACAAAGGCTCCCAAGGTATATGAGCAAATATATGCCAGTAAGATTGACAACCTAGAAAAAAGGGACTATTCTTTTCTAAAAAAAATTCTTAGGTACAATCTCCTAAGGCTGAACCAGGAAGAAAAAAAATATGAAGATACCAATTCAGTTCCATACAGTCGCTCAGTCATGTCCAACTCTTTGTGACCCCATGGACTGCAGCATGCCAGGCTCCCTGAGAGACCAGATATCCACACTGAACTTGAATCTGTAATTTAGAAACTCTCTACAAACAAAAATCCAGGACTAGATGTCTTCACACGCAAATTCTACTGAACACTTAGAGAAGAGTTAACACCTACATGGTATTAATATATACACTCTACTGTATTTAAAATAAGTAACCAACAAAGATCTGCTGCATAGCACAGGGAACTATACTCAACACTTTGTAATAACCTATAAGAGAAAAGAATCTGAAATAAATAGATGTATGTGTAGAACTGAATCACTTTGCTGTACACCTGAAACTAACACAACATTGTAAATCAATTATATTCCAATTTTTAAAAGCTGGGAGGAGGGGAAGCCAAAACACCCAGAATGGTTCTGGCACAGAAAAGACACATAGATCAATGGGACAGAAGAGAGAGCCCAGAAATAAACCCACACACCTATGGCCAATTAATCTACACCAAAGAGGCAAGAACATACAATGGAGAAAAGATTGTCTCTTCAGTAAGTGGTGCCAGGAACACTAGGCAGCTACACGTAGAATAATGAAGTCAGAACATTCTCTAATACCATATATAAAAACAAACTCAAAATGAGTTAAAGAACTAAATGGAAGACTGGATGCTATAAAACTACTAGAGGAAAACATAAGCAGAATACTCTTTGACATAAATCTCAGCAATAATTTTTTCAGATCTATCTCCCAAAGTAAAGGAAACCAAAGCAAAAATGAACAAATGGGACTTAATTAAACTTAAAAGCTTTGGTACAACAAAGGAAAGCATAGAGAAAATGAAAAGACCACCTACTGAATGGGAAAAACCATTTGCAAATGATATGATCAATAAGGGATCAATATCCAACATATATAAACAGCTCATACAATTCAACATCAAAAAAAAAAAAAAGGCAAACAATCCAATTAAAACATGGGCAGAAGACCTAAACAGACATTTTTTGAAAGATGAAATGCAGATGGTCAAAAGGCACATGAAAAGATGCTCAACATCACTAACCATGAGGGAAATGTACATCAAACCCACAACGAGGTATCACTTCACACCTGTCAGAAAGGCTGACTTCAAAAAGAGCAGAAATGACACACTGGCAAGGACATGGAGAAAAGAGAAGCCCTGTGTACTGTTGGTGAGACTGTCAATTGGGGCAGCCAGTGAGGAAAACACCATGGAGGATTCTCAAAAAGCTAGGAATAGAACACCATATGACCCAGCAATTCCACCCCTGGGGATCTATCCAATAATAATAATTTTAAAAGATATTCACACTGCAACAGTAGCATTCACAGTTCACAGTAGCATTATTTATAATTACCAAGATATGGAAGCAACCTAAGTGTCCATAAACAGATCAATCGATAAAGGTGGCATATATGTTATATATTTTATACACACACACACACATAGATAAATAGATATAATGGAATATGGGGCCCTGGTGGTTCAGTTGGTAAAGAACCTGCCTGCCAATTCAAGAGACACAAGAGACGTGGGTTCAATCCCAGGATCAGGAAGATCCCCTGAAGAAGGAAATGGCAACCCACTCCAGTATTCTTGCCTGGAAAATTCCATGGACAGAGGAGCCTTGGAGGGCTACAGGCCATGGGGTCATGAAGAGTTGGACACAACTGAGCGTGTGCACACCTGCGCACACATGCACACACACACACAACGGAATATTACTCAGCTATAAAAAAAAAGTGATATTTTGCCATTTGCAGCAACATCGAGGGACCTGAAGGGCATTATGTGAAGTGAAATAAGTCAGACAGAGAAAGACATACTATATGCTATCACTTATGTAGAATCTAAAAAATACAACAAACGTGAATTTAACAAAAAAGACAACTACAGATAAAAAGAAGAAAGCAGTGGTTATTGGCAGGAAGGGGGAGAGAGGTGGGGTGGCGGAGTACGAGGTACAAACTATAAGGTATAAAAGAAGCCACAAGAACTAAATGTAAGACTGGATACTATACAGAGCTAGCAGAGGAAAACACAAGCAGAACACTCTTTGACAAAAACTGCAGCAATACTTTTTGTGCAACACAGGGATAATAACTACAAATGGAACATAACCTTTGAAAACTGAATCATCTATACATACATCTGTATTATACATCTGTAATTTACATAATATTATGCAGCAACTATATGTCAGCAAAACATACACACACACACAGACACACACACACAGGAAATAAGAGTTTTGGGTTCAGGACAAAACTGAAAACAAAGTACAGAGTCCCCAGATACCCCATACCTCCACAGGCACAGTCCCCCACTATCAACATTCCTCAGTGACTTGTTTTTTACAGTTGATGAATTAACACTGACACATCATTGCCACCTAAAGTCCAAAGTTCACATTAGGGTTCACTCTTGAAAGTGAAAGCGTTAGTCGCTCGGCCATGTCCTCCTCTTTGTGACCCCATGGACGGTAGCCTTTCAGGCTTCCCAGCCCATGGGATTTTCCAGGCCAGAATATGAGAGTGGGTTGCCGTTCCCTTCCCTGGGGGATCTTCCTGACCCAAGGGTTGAACCTGAGTCTCCTGCATTGCAGGCAGTTTTTACTGTCTGAGCCACCAGGGAAACCCCAGGGTTCACTCTTGGTGTGGTACGTTCTGCGGGCTTGGACAAATGTATAATAACAGGTGTCTACAATTACAGCATCAAACAGTAATCTCATCACCCTAAAAATCCTCTCTTACCTTGTCATCATCACCCCCAACACTGGACAACCACTTTTTTTTTTTTTTTTTACCCAATTTACAGACTATTCTTTTAGAGCATCTGAGGTTCATAGCAAAACTGACAGGAAAGTATGGAGACTTCACGTACACTCCCTGCTTGTATCACTATAAAATCATACATAGTCTACTGCCCTAAAAACCCTGGGTGCTCTACCTGGTCAGTCCTCTCCTCTCCCTCAGCCCTGGCAACCACTGACTTTTTTACAGTCTTCCACAATATCACATGGTTGGAACCATACATTATGTAGCCTTTTCAAACTGGCTTCTTCCACTTAGTAAAATGCATCCAAGTTTTTTGTATGTCTCTTCTTAATTTCCTAGTCCATTTATTTTTAGCTCTAAATAATATTCCATAGTATGAGTGTACCACATTTTTAATTTAAACTGTGCATAATGTCAGGGGCCTCACAAACCCAAGGGTGCTGCCCCACCCTAAAGCCTCAAAAACATTTTAAATAGGTAAGGAGTTTATATGATAAAGTAGATTTTATGAAGTTTCCGAAAAATGTGTTAAGTCCCCAGTACAGAAAGTACAATAAATAGTAGATTAGAAGGTAACAGCACCCCACTCCAATACTCTTGCCTGGGAAATCCCATGGACAGAGGAGCCTGGTAGGCTGCAGTCGATGGGGTCGCTAAGAGCGGGACATGACTGAGCGACTTCACTTTCACTTTTCACTTTCATTCATTGAAGAAGGAAACAGCAACCCACTCCAGTGTTCTTGCCTGGAGAATCCCAGGGACGGGGGAGCCTTGTGGGCTGCCGTCTATGGGGTCACACAGTTGGACATGACTGAAGTGAGTTAGTAGCAGCAGCAGCAGCAAACTTCCATTATTGTTACTTTTATTATGATGATGATAACGATGAAAGACTTCCATCCCAGATGTTAAAAGATTTTATTCTTAGGATAAAAGTTGACTATACATCTAGGGGACTTCCCTGGTGATCCAGTGGTTAAGAACCCGACTGCCAATGCAGGGGACACACATTCGATCCCTGATCAACGAAGACTTCACAGGCAACTAAGCCCATGCACCACAACTACTGAGCCCGTGCTCTGCAAAAAGAGAAGCCAGCACAAGGAGCCCGTGCCCCACAGAGAGAAAGCCTCGGCGAAACACAGCCATGAAGACCCAGCACAGCCACAAACAAATAAATTAAAGAAAAACAAAAGCACCCCTAGGATGAAGGAAACTTAAGCTTGTGCTTTGCCATATACCAAGCTTTCACTTTCATGACCTCATCTCATTTTCAGAGCAGTTCTGAGATGTAGGCATTGTTTTCACTCCTGATTTTCAGAAAATGAAACTTTTGAGTTTCTGAGATTCAGTTGTTTCAACTCTTATAACTTGCAAAGTTGCCATCTGAATCTATACCAAATCTGGCACAGTTTGCATTACAAAATAATGCCAGTCTCTAAGGTTCCAGATGGTCAGGCTGTTATATAAATCAGTAATCTGCAAAGTGTGCTTCTGGGCCAGCAGACCAGCGTCACCTGTTGAAAGTGCAAATTCTTGAGCCCAATGCCTGATGTTCTA
The DNA here is from genome assembly GCF_014754425.2 of Oryx dammah. Classification (NCBI taxonomy): domain Eukaryota; kingdom Metazoa; phylum Chordata; class Mammalia; order Artiodactyla; family Bovidae; genus Oryx; species Oryx dammah. Next base: position 5,802,798 of record NW_024070187.1, read on the forward strand.
AGGGTCAGGCTGAGCAATCTGAGTTTTCATGAGCCTTCCATTTTATTCTGATGAAGTCTGAGAACCACCAATCTGAGACACTGCTCTTTTCTTCTGCTAACAATCCCAAGATTAAAGAGAAATAAAATACTTCCACACAAAATCACTTAAGCAATGATTAAAGTTACATTTTCATTCAAGAGAAATTTGAAACAGCAAACTCACTGAAAACTGTTTGCCCTCTAATTATGTGGATCTTTCATCTCAACAAAAGCACAACATATTCCATCTATGTAGGAAAGAGAGGTCAAAACACTGACAGTTTGGATTGAGTTTCAGCAGGGCAGAAGTAGGATGGTCATGATGGTCTCCAGAATTTCCTCTCCTCCTGATGATCTACAATTGCTTAAATAGGACTTTGAAAGATTACCTCCATTATCAGCCCTCCCCCTCCTCCCCATGGATCATCTCCTTGGAGAACACTTGACTGCAAAAGGTCGGGATGATGAGATTAAGTCCTCTCACAGTTGGAACAAAGGAAAACTGGATGTGGCTGAGAGGGGAAAAGGGAGGGCTGACATTTCATATGGCACAGATACTGCTTCCTGGTAATTCTCCACACTGTTTCTAGATCTGGGAGAAGAGGGCAAAGGTGCTCTTCCTGATTCATCATCTACATATGTCCTGATGGCCTGGATCAACATCCAGGAGTAACTTGGAAGGGCAAAGTTTCCTGCCAGCTGCCGCCCCAGAGGTCTGACAATCACTTTGCATTATCAGAACCAAGGATCAGTCCAGCTTTGAAAAAAGACCTGGCAGAAGACTCAGGCAAAAAGCATCCCTGAGCACGCAGTCTGTTCCAAGTCCATCAGAGAGAAAGCATTTCAAAGGGGATTCAGAAAAGGAGGTGAAGCTAGTGGTGCTTTCATCCAAAGCCAAAATCCAGGGGATGGCTGGTCCCCTGCTCAGCCTTAGGCCTCTCCTGCTGCACTAGTTTGGAGCCTCTTAAAAACCCAGAGCAAACTCCAGATGAGGACAGGGCAGTCCCAGCTCCACAGGGATACAGGGCTCTACCCTGGCAAGGCTCAAGGCCCTAGGGACCACCCTGCTGCACCGAGTGAGTGAACTGTCTTTCTGGCCAGAGACCTGCCCCTTAGAAGAGCTGTGAAGCCTGTGTCCTGGGCACAAATGGCAGGAGATTTCACACCAAAGAGGCCTTTTCTATATAAAAGAGCTACCAGAGGACAATTCTCGAGTCACAGAAAGGTCTCCTAGCAGAGTGGAGGGAAGGAGGTGAATGTTTATTGAGCAGAAACTATGTGGCAGGCCCTTTCCATGCATGAACTCATTTTATCCTTACAACCCTCTCATTAAGTAGATATCTGGGTCCCCAGTTTTCAGACATGAAAACAAGGCAGAGAAGGGTTACCTGCTCAAAGTCACATACCTTGTAAGTGGCACAGCTAGAAAATGAACTCAGGTCTGACTTCAAAGTCCCTGCTGTGCTGTCACAGGACAAGGGATCCCACTGGCTAATCTCCAGTATCTGAGAGGCCACTTTTGGCCTTTCTGCATGAGCTGTGGTCCACAGATCAATGGTAATTGCAGCATACATCTCACCGGTACCGTCATTTTTGGCTTATAAACAGAGAAGAGTCATGAGCTTCTACAATCGCATAAGTGGCTAGACATCAAAAGCAGCTGAGCTGGGAGTTTTTGTCATGGATGATCAGAATGTAGGCTGTCTATCCCTCTTTCTCCATCCAAAGCTCTTTCCTCCTTCCTCCATATCACCTCCCTGCATGTTTACTCAGTCGTGTCTGGCTCTTTGCGACCCCATGGTCAGTAGCCCGCCAGGCTCCCCTGTTCATGGGATTTTCCAGGTAAGAATACTGGAGTGGGTTGCCATTTCCTCCTTCAGGGGATTTTCTAAACCCAGAACCTGTGTCTCCTGCACTGGCAGGCAGATTCTTTACCACTGCACCACCTGGGAAGCTGTACACCCCAATTAAACAGAAATCCACAATAAATTTTTTGTTTTAATCTCTTATGTGAGGGGGGAAAAAAAGGCCAAGGTGAATGAGCTTTTGATTGCAAAGGTAACCAAAGGGCATTTGCTGCAATCTGCTTATTTCAGCATGATCCTTTAAGTACTCTCTTACCTGCCCTGAACAAGCTTGATATACAACAGAGTCATAATCATCAGTGATATTTAAGCCAGTTAATCATTCATTTGTGATTTGTGATTGCCTAAATCGTTAAGAACCATTTTCTGTGAAGTTTATTTTCCCATTTTCATGCTGGCCAAATTAACTTCTTATAAAAACAGACTTCTTTCTTGTGGTATACTGGGGATTTATTTAACTATTACAGAATAGTGAAGTATTAACTAATACTCTAATATTTCACATTAGAAATTTTATTTCCCAAGAGACCAATAGACAAGAAGTTACCATCCTGAAGAAGTAACTGACCCAGAGTATCAGAAGGAAGGCTTGCTCTTGCACAACAGGAGGAGGAAGGAGTGTGTTTGGTACCCACATGACCCACTGGAAAATTGTTTAGTATTTTTCTGCCAAATTTTAAAAGAAAATAGATAAGGGCGGCAGCCTCAATGAGAGAAGGCATAATGGCCAGGACCCAAGTCTCCTATGAACAGCCCCCAAGAACAAGGCAAATCTAGAATGGACAATGGCAGAGAGAGCTTATAAGCACCAGCCATGACCCTAAGGACAGCTGCCACCACAGGGCTAGGTACTCCGCATTTTCCTCAGAAAAAGAGACCAGTCAAGGGTACCAGAGAAGTTGTTCCCACATGAAGTAACTTGAGCCTACTAAGCAAGCTGATCCAAGCAATGCAAGAGCTAAATTTCAGTGGATACTGTGGTGTCCTGACAAGATCCATCTCCCATCAAGCTACCACGACCCCAACCCTACCTGCACACAGAACCACAGCACAGAAGCACCCATCTCCAGGCTGCCAGGATCGTCCAGCACTGACAGCGTCAGGGCACAGCTAGGCCCTCCCTGAACCTGGCCTGGGCCTGAGGCTGCACCCTCTCTCCAGGGGCAGGCTGTGTCCTATTATCAGTCAACCAGGGGAACAAAGACCCAACCCCTCCATCTAGCTAAGGAACAACCCTGAAGGGCTACTCCACTTCCGGACCATCTCGAGGACCAGCTGAAGACTGCACGCCCCATGCAGCAGACAGCCCCCACCCCAGCCTGGTCCTGCGGCCTCCGTCACGCACAGGTTTCTCCCATGAGCACTCCCGCAGAACCTCCAGGCACTTCATTCTGTCTTCAAGTCTGGTTTGCAGGGTACCAATCTGAAATAGTTGGTGAGAATCCCTAAATGGGGGGATTATTGAAGGTTACTGTCTCCTTTTAATCTATATATGTGATTTTCAACAGTAAGTATATATCACTTCTGTAGTAAGAGCTTCATACAAATATCTACATATGTGTATACATATAAAGTTTCTTAAAGTCACTGATTTCAAGGGAGAAAAGTTCCTGATGGCCTTGATACCCTGGCACTTCCAGCATACCCCACCTGCAGAGACTAAGCATGATTTTTTTTTTTAACTAAAAGGGCTAAAACAGAATTTATTTGGTTATGCTTTGTACTATATGTGTGAAATGTATTCTTTCATATCAATGCTAATATTAATAAAAATATTCAGTAAAGGTGTACATGTTTCTTGAATTTCCATTTTATTCTCTGCAAAATATTTTGTTGGAAATGTGGACTTTGTAATGTGTGTTCATGTTCACAGACCTTCTGCTCACTTGCAGCAACAGGGCTACAGACTCCCTGGTGTCACTGAACCCTAAATCAGTTTCTGAACAAGTTAGCCTTTCACTGCAGGAGGGTTACTGTAATTAGATTTAAATATGGTCATTTAGATATCAGCAGGAACTGGTACACAACAACTCTTTTTTGACAGGAAACATCATGGCATGAAATTCAATTCAGATTATGTGTTTGTTCTGTTATTATATGGATCACTTTTACATAGTTATGATTTTGGCATTTGGGGTCTCAGAGGTCATATGCCTTGGGCTAAGACAACTTTCTGGATTATAATTAATTCAAATCCCAATTATGCTCTCCCAAGCAGGAATGGTTCTATAAAATCCTCCTTGCTGTGGCCAGCATGTTCCAGTTTAGTTTATTTAGTTTATTAAGCCAAATGCCCTGCAGGCTGTACTTATGGAGCTGGGTCATTCAACCAGAGCTGACAACCCGATACTTTACAGAACAATACACTGCAGGTGGACATAAGAAAGAAACTCACTAATTTGTACCTGGTTACACAAACAGGCAGAAGGTGCCTGAATTGATTTCAGAGATTTATCTTTGACCAGTCAAAATCACTGGCACCAACTGCTCTGGAGGAAGTTAGCTTTACATAACAAATGTTTACGAATTAAATTACCCCTTTAATACATCAGCTTGAAAATAAACTTTAAAAACTCAATGCTTATACTGATATACATTATCTGCACTCCTTGATACAAAGTTTGACTTCATCCTTAGCTAACAACTACCTCTAAGGCAGCTGAAGGGTAATAAAAACACTCTTTACAAAGAAACTGACAATCAGATACCTTGCTAAGTCACTTCAGTCATGCTAAGTCACTTGCTAAGTCACTTCAGTCATGTCTGACTCTGTGCAACCCCATAGACGGCAGCCCACCAGGCTCCCCCATCCCTGGGATTCTCCAGGCAAGATCACTGGAGTGGGTTGCCATTTCCTTCTCCAATGCAGGAAAGTGAAAAGTGAAAGTGAAGTCATGTCTGACTCCTAGCGACCCCATGGACTGCAGCCTACCAGGCTCCTCCATCCATGGGATTTTCCAGGCAAGAGTACTGGAGGGGGTTGCCATTGCCTTCTCCTCAGATACCTTGAGGGCCCTTAATTTTTCTCTGACAAAGAGATGGGAATACCAGATCACTTTCTCTGCCTCCTGAGAAATCGGTATGCAGGTCAGGAAGCAACAGTTAGAATCAGACATGGAACAACGGACTGGTTCCAAATTGGGAAAGGAGTACATCAAGGCTGTTTACTGTCACCCTGCTTATTTAACTTATATGCAGAGTACATGATGTGAAATGCTGGGCTGGATGAAACACAAGGTGGAATCAAGATTGCCGGGAGAAATATCAATCACCTCAGATATGCAGATGACAACCACCCTCATGGCAGAAAGTGAAAAGGAACTAAAAAGCCTCTTGATGAAAGTGTAAGAGGAGAGTGAAACAATTGGCTTAAAGCTCAACATTCAGAAAACTAAGATCATGGCATCCGACCCCGTCACTTCATGACAAATAGATGGGGAAACAATAGAAACAGTGAGAGACTTTTATTTTCCTGGGCTCCAAAATCACTGCAGATGGTGACTGCAGCCATGAAATTAAAAGATGCTTGCTCCTTGGAAGGAACATTATGGCCGACTAGATAGCATATTAAAAAGCAGAGACATTACTTTGCCAACAAAGGTCCATCTAGTCAAAGCTATGGTTTTTCTAGTAGTCATGTATGGATGTGAGAGTTGGACTATAAAGAAAGCTGAGCGCCAAAGAAATGATGCTGTTGAACTGTGGTGTTGGAGAAGACTCTTGAGAGTCCCTTGGACTGCAAGGAGATCCAACCAGTCCATCCTAAAGGAAATCAGTCCCGAATATTCATTGGAAGGACTGATGTTGAAGCTGAAACTCCAATACTTTGGCCACCTGATGCAAAGAACTGACTCACTGGAAAAGACCGTGATGCTGGGAAAGATTGAAGGGAGAAGGAGACGACAGAGAATGTAATGGTTGGATGACATCACCAACTCGATGGACAGGAGTCTGAGCAAGCTCCAGGAGGTGGTGATGGACAGAGAGGCCTGGTGTGCTGCAGTCCATGGGGTCCCAAAGAGTCGGACATGACTGAGCGACTGAACTGAATTTTACTCCAAACAGGATCAGACTCATCATTCCATTTCTGAAGATCTCTTTTTACACTGACAAACTGATCAGACGCTGAGGAATGAGCTGTTTCAGAACAGCTTAGTGGGCTGGCTGGAGAAGGCAATGGCACCCCACTCCAGTACTCTTGCCTGGAAAATCCCATGGACGGAGGAGTCTGGTGGGCTGCAGTCCATGGGGTAGCACAGAGTTGGACACGACTAAAGTGACTTAGCAGTAGCAGTCGCAGTGGGCTGACTACACAGGGGAGCAGAAGAGAGGAGCTGGTACCATGACAATGTTTCAAGGGACAGGAAATTGGAATGCACTGTGGCTCCTTTTAATTTTACATATCAATCTCAAGGCCTCCTTGTGAGGCAGACCAATTAGTATACCCTTTGTAACTATAAACATTTCCATCTAACAGTCATTAGTTTGGAAAGTGAAAGTGAAATCGCTACTGGAGTGGGTTGCCATTTCCTTCTCCAGAGGATCTTCCTGACCCAGGGGCTGAACCCGAGTCTCCCAAATTGGAGGCAGACGGTTTACCATCTGAGCCACTAGGGAAAAGCCCTTCAATCATATCTTAAAATGAATTAAGCATTAGCATTTGAAGAGTGTCTTTATCCTCTTTCATATATAAACCCATTAATAGCTAGATGGATTTAATTTAAACTGGAAATTTTGACTGATACAACAATACAAAAAAACAAACATTTCAAAGTGAGCTGTTAGAACACAGAGCCTAAATTTCAACATAGATAGAGAGTGCCAATTGAGATAATTTTTTGAGGATTACTTCCCTGGAAAGAAGATGCATTTTGGGAGAACAATGATGAGGACTGTTTGCGATGCACCTCCAACAGTCACTGCACTCAATGAGCATCTTGTGCTCTAATCCTGTCTTTATTCATACTTTTGATACCTTGCTCATCATGGTTTTTTGCATTAATATTTATTTTTAAAATATTTCATTAAAATATTGTTTATCTTAATTGCTGAGTTTTTTGGCATCCGCTGTAATCTTGCACTCAGGGTGACTGCCTCAGCAGCTTCACTGCAGTCCCAGTCCCGACAGACGAGCACAAGGTAATCACGTCTGACCCTCACCTGTGCCTGCTAAAGCAAGCTAGGAGAGCAGACACACATGGGTGGCTCAGAAGGTCCGGCTCTGTCCTCTAGCAATGGGTCAGAAATATGGGAATTCTAGGGACGAGATGAAAGCTAGTGGTATAAATATCCGCCCGGGGTCATTTAAAAAGGTATCCTCTCCAACAGGAGAGTCTGAGAGGGTGGAAGCCAACCTAGGAGTGAGGGGTTTTGCGATAACTGCCACAAGGCAGAAGCCCAGGGGCACTGGGAGGAACCGACTGAAGATGAGGCACTGCTACCAGTGGAGAGTTAGGCTGAGGGCCAGGTCAATCAGAGGGGCTGCCTCTAGCCCTCTTCCCAACTGCACAGCCTTAAGGGCTGAGCAATAAGGTTTACAGCATACTCTTTCCTGAAGGCTGCTAGAGTGTCTCCTCCCAGGCCCTGGAATGAAGGTGGGGTGGGGAGGAAAAGTCCTAACTGAATGAAAAGTAAGGATTCTTCAACATATGAGATGGAACATATGTAAATACTAAATTAAAACTATGATTTTGATATTAAAGTGACCTTAGAACTCAAGGCCATGTTGCAAAGCTCCAGTGGCGCCACTCCCATTATTATCTATTCGAGCTGGGGAGACACATTTACAAAGATTACAATGCAAATGCTGTCCCCTACAGTTGGGCAACTTGGAGGCCCTGACAGAACATTTTATTACTTGAACGGTCAGAAAAATCATGAGACTGCCTAGATTTTTATGCAGGCACAGGAAAATAAAAAACTCCCAGTGAAAGATCAAGACAAAATAATTTGCATTTTAGTTAAACTTCATAAATTGACTTATATAACTTATGGTTATAGAAGGATGAATGGAGGGAAGAATGAATGAATTAAAAAAAATAAAAAGCAATTTAAGTTATTAAAGAGAATGATTCTATTTCAGTTAACCTGTTTTCTTAACAGGGAGATGATTCAAGCAGAAAATTCCCGTTAAAAAGGGTAGAAATATTCACTGGGGGCAAATTTCAATGTCTGATTGACTGATACTGTTTAGGGACTTTATCTGTATTTCAAAGGTCAGTCTTCCAAACAGATGAGCTAACTGAAAAGAGATGTGCCCTGATGCCCTTGGGAGATACATACCCATCTGGTGTAGCTGTTATCTGCTGTCTTGTTTGCTATGCTACTCTCTGACACCACCAGGGCGTTCCCACATATCTGTGGTTATCTTTTCTCCAACCTCATTTTCATCATTTCATCATCTTACTTTCAGTCCTCCTTTCTCATCAAGATCACAATAAGACATATCTCTTCCAGATGTGTCCCTCAAATCTTTCCAATATTTGGTGCCAAATGAAGCTTTCTAAAATATAAATATGATCAAATGAAGATATGCACGTGGGTATCTACAGTACACACACAAACCTATATGCATATACACAGATACATACTTACGTATCTGTATACATACAAGATGTATATATATATACACACAGAAATATACACAGAGATATATGAAAATATATACATACACATAAACTGGAAGAACCATATGTAAACATCACAGCAATTATGTTCAGTTGCTGGGATAATGAGTCTTTAATTAAATTTTTCTTCATGCTTTTTTATATTTTTAAGTTATCTGTAATGACTGCTCAATATAATTTTTAAAAATTTCTTAATGATATAGAACACCTCATGAAATGAGAAAATTTTAAACAGTTGTCAATTTTTGAAGTACTTACAAAATAGTATAGATAGTATGATCTCATCTCTCTGTGTAAAATGTATACTTTATATAAATGAATGGTGTGTGTGCATTTATATTTATATAGAAACACACATGCAGAAATGCTAGCACTGATTACCTTGGGAGACGATCCTTTGACCAATTTTTACTTTTCTTTTTGCTTAGCTACATATTCAAAACTATCTACAATGAGTACATACAGTCATGGTAGTCTCCGTGTGTGATTCTCTGTGGCAAGGAGGTAAAACTATATATAAAAGATATAGCAAAGCCAGCTGATGTTTTTCCTAAAACTGGTAAGATGTCCTTTATTTCTGTAATACTACTTCTGCCAAGCCCCAAAAGTAGTTCTTTGACAATATTATTCTTTCCTTCTGAGATGAAAATTTGCTTCATTTCATCAAGGAGTCAAAGTTCCTTGCAGTATTTTACCAACTAGATAGCTTTGGAGCCAATTATCTGCAACTATCTTTCTTTTGGAAATTTGCAGATGGACACTCTTTACTCAGACTGCAAAGTAGGCAGAAGTCAAAATACTACACAGGGTAAGCCCATGACCTTATAGTGTCAGAATACAAAGCAGTGGGGTATGGTGGAAATCAAGATAGCAGAGTAGGAGGACATGGAGCTCATTTTTCTCCATGTGAAAATTTTTCTCCATGTGAAAAAAATCTCATGGAAAACTAATTGGAAGCTGACAGAGGTACCCTTGTACCACCAGAGTTTCAATAAAGATCGATAATCAGGTAAGACAGGGGATAAACGGCATTGGGTTGAGACCTGTGCCTCTTGTGGAGATCTGTAAGGTAGAGAAGGTCCACGTGGGTGGACCCCCGGACCGGGGAGAGGGCAGGTGGAGCCACAATCTGGGCATCCCAGTCCTAAGATCCTGCACAGAGGAGACAAGTCCCCTTGTCCACTAAGAAATGCCCCGAGACAGACAGGGCTAGAGGAGCCTGGATTCTACTTGTAAGAGGTGCTCATGTGCTGGCTTGCTAACAATCAGGGCAGAGAGAGCCTTGCTCTGGTAGCTGCCACCCTGATACACTTCCCAATCCAAAGGGGCAAACATCCTAGCCCTGCTCCCTCCACGCTACAGCCTGGCATGAGATCCCGTGAGATCTGGGCAAAGACTTGGTCTAGCCACGCAGAGACAGACGGGGGCACCTGGGGAATGATCCAGGTGGAGCCAAGGAAGCCACTGTCAGTGCACACACCTGGCGGCAGGTGGGGCCTCAGTGGTCATCGTCAGTTTACGCAAGAACACCGCCACAAAAGCACTTGGCTGCTAAGTGCTGAATCTCAGGCAGAGAGCCCCGGGAGAACACATCTAGCTGCAGAGAGACGGCTGGAGGGCCTGAGGTACTGAATGAGGTGATGATGGCCCCTGTGAGCATGCTCAGAAGTAGGCAGCCGTTCCGCTCTCATGGGGAGCTCCCTGGCTCCGCCACTCCACACCACAGTTTAGCACTAGAACTGGGATAGAGAGGTCCTGAGAGAAAACTGCCATAGAAGTAGCCCAGATCTTAGAAGAGCTACAGCAGTTCCTGCAGCTATGAACAACCCGAGCCCCAGCCCTACTCTACTCAATACCATGCACTAACTAGATCTGGGGCAAAGAGAGAAAGAGATGTGACCTTGGGCCACTTCTGAGCAGAACTGCAGACACCTACAGAGGTGGTGCACAGGTCCTCTGTGATTGCACAGGCCTCACTGCTTCAGCAGTCATCTCCTCTGAGGCAGGACACCAAGCCTGATCACTTAAGGGCAACAGAACTCATCAGTCCCAAACTTCGCCGCTTTAACTCCAGCACCTGGGGAGCAGACCCTGGCCCTGACAGGGTAGAGAGGAAGCCTCGCTTCACATCTAACACAGGCTCTAGACACTACAACAATATCCACGCTCCCTATCAAGACGTTAACAGCCAGCATATCCTGAGGAAAGGCGTGGCTGGCATACATACCAAAGCCAGCCCTCATGCCAAAACCATTAGACATCCACACAGAGAGTCTCCCACATAAAAACAATGTTTCAAAACCACAGCAGATAACTGTTTTCCCTAAGTTCATAGAGACAGAGAAACTCAAGTAAAATGAAAATACAGAGGAACTACTCCAACGGAAACACCTGGAGAAATCCCCTGAGAGAACAAATGGCAGTGTTTATCAGTGTACTAGACAACAAGATAAAAAATAAGGTGATGAAACACTCACTGAATTTAAAAAGATTGTGGATAGGAACACAGGCTACTGTGAAAAGGAACTAAAAACTACAAAAATAAACCAATCAAAACTGACAGTTTAATTGCTAAGATAAAAACCAATCCAGAGACAGTGAACATCAGACTAAATGACAAAAAAGAATGAATAAGTAATCTGGAAGGCAAAATAATGGAAATCTTTCAATCAGAACATCAGACAGGAAGACAAATGAATTGAAAGCAACATATAAGATCTATAGGATAATATAAACTGTGTCAATCTACACATAATAGGCATTACAGAAGAAGAGAGAAGAGGATTGAAAATGTATTTAAAGAAATTATGAAATTCCCAAACCTAAAGAAGGAAACAGATATCCAGGTCCAGGAAGCAGAGGGTCCCAAAAGAGATGAACCCAAACAGACTCAGGCCAAGATATATTATAATTAAAATGTTAATGGCAGCAAGAGCCAAAGAGTCAGTTACAAGGGAATCTCCATAAAGCTATCAGCTGATTTATCTGCAGAAACTGTGCAGACATAAAGGAGTGGCAAGATATACAAAGTCCTGAAAGGGCAAAAGCTGCAATCTAGAACATTCTACTGGGCAAGATTATCATTTAGAATAGAAGGAGAGATAAAGAATTTCTCAGACAAGCAAAAACTAAAAAGAATTCACCAATACTAAACCTATCTTAGAAGCACAGCTGGAATCAAGATTGCCCAGTGAAATATCAATAACCTCAGGAATGCATTTGACAGCACCCTTATGGCAGAAAGTGAAGAGGAACCAAAAAGCCTCTTGATGAAAGTGAAAGAGGAGAGTGAAAAAGTTGGCTTAAAGCTCAACATTCAGAAAACTAAGATCAAGGCATCCAGTCCCATCACTTCATGGCAAATAGATGGGGAAACAGTGGAAACAGTGGCTGACTTTATTTTTTTGGGCTCCAAAATCACTGCAGATGGTGATTGCAGCCATGAAATTTAAAGATGCTTACTCTTTGGAAGGAAAGTTATGACCAACCTAGATAGCATATTAAAAAGGAGAGACATTACTTTGCCAACAAAGGTCCGTCTAGTCAAGGTTATGGTTTTTCCTGTGGTCACGTATGGATGTGAGAGTTGGACTATAAAGAAAGCTGAGCGCCCAAGAATTGATGCTTTTGAACTGTGGTGTTGGAGAGGACTCTTGAGAGTCCCTTGGACTGCAAGGAGATCCAACCAGTCCATCCTAAAGGAGATGAGTCCTGGGTGTTCACTGGAAGGACTGATGTTGAAGCTGAAACTCCAAAACTTTGGCCACCTCATGCGAAGAGCTGACTCACTGGAAAAGACCTTGATGCTGGGAGGGATTGAGGGCAGGAGGAGAAGGGGACGACAGAGGATGAGATGGCTGGATGGCATCACCGACTCGATGGACATGGGTTTGGGTAGGCTCCGGGAGTTGGTGATGGACAGGGAGGCCTAGAGTGCTGTGATTCATGGGTTCGCAAAGAGTCAGACAAGACTGAGTGACTGAACTGAACTGAACTGAAACCTATCTTATAAGAAACATTGAAGGGTTTTTCTCTATATATAAGAAAAGCAAGAATCTATAGGAGAGGGGAAATCACATTTTTAAAGACAAATACATAAAAGAAATTAAAATCACTTAAACAAGCCAGTTTATAGAAAAAAAATTTTTTAATATATAAAAATGATGATAACAGTAACAGGATAAGCATGAAGATGTAAACCAGGACTTTAAAGTCACAAAATGTGGTGGAGGGAGTATAAAAATGTTGATATTTTAGAACATGTTTAAACTTACATGTCTTAAAGAAAGTAGATATAATTACAGGTCAACATACTGGAACTTCATGGTAACCACAAATCAAAAACATTAAACAGATTCACAAAAAAAAAAAAGAAAGAAATTTAAGCATTTTACAAAAGAAAATCATCAAAGCACAAAAGGAAAAATAAAAAGGAGAATGAAAAACTATGATTAAAATGGCAATAAGTACATACCTGTCAATAATTACTTAAACTATCAATGAACAAAATGCTCTGATCAAAAGACATAGACAGGCAGACTGGATTAAAAAAAAAAAAAAAACAAGAGAAAGATGAATATTATATGGTATCAAGTACAGGTGGAATCTAAAAAACAATACAAGTGAGTCTATATACACAACAGAAACAGACTCAGAGGCAGAACACAAATGTATGGTCACCAAAGGGGAGAGAGGAGAGTGGGAGGGACAAATATACTGCCTACAAGAGACTCACTTCAGGGTGAAAAACACACACACAAACTGAAAGTGAAAGGAACTGGACAAGAAAGTATAGCAATACTCACAAAGACAAGATAGACCTTAAGACAAAGACCATACAGAAAAACAAAGAAGCTGTTATGTAATGACAAAGAAGTCTATACAAGAAAAGAATATTTCACTTATTAACATATGTGCTCCCAATATAAGGGAACCTAAATATGCAAAACAAATACTAATGGACATAAAGTGAGAAATGGACAATAATAGTAGGGGACTCTGACACCTCACTGACATCAATGGACTGATCATCCAGACAGAAAGCAATACAACACAGGTCCTAAATGACATAGCAGATCAGTTAAGACTTAACTGATACCTAGAGGATGCTACACCCCCCCAAAAAAAGCACCAAAAACAAAAATAATAGGTTCTTTTCAAGCGCATATGGATCTTTCTCTGGGATAGAGCACACAGTAGGTCACAAAATAAGCCTCAACAAATGTAAAGGAACAGAAATTATTTCAAGCATCTTTTTTGATCAAAACAGCATGAAATTAGAAATCAACCACAGGGATTAAAATAAAGGAAAAGAATGAACACATGCAGACGAAATACATGCCACTAAAAAAGCTATGGGTCAAAGATAAAATCAAAGATACCAGAAAATATCTTGGGACAAATGAAAACACAACCTTACGAAATTTATAGAATGCAAACAAAAGCAGTTCTAAAAGGGAAGTTCACAGATAGAGGCCTTCCTCAAATTTAAAAAATTTTGCATAGCAAAGGAAACTATAAACAAAATGCAAAATAATCTGAGCAATGGAAGAATATGTGTACATTATGTGACAGACAAGGCATTAATATCTAACATATACAAACAGCCCATGCAACTGAATATGGAGAAAACAAACAATCCAATCAAAAAATGGGCAGAAAAATTATACTTAATGAAGTAAGTCAGATAGAGAAAGATGAATATTTGATGGTATCAGGTACAGGTGGAAGCTAAGAAACAATACAAATGAGTCTATATACAAAACAGAAGCAGACTCAAAAACAGAACACAAATATATGGTCACCAAAGGGGAGACAGGAGAGTGGGAGGTACAAATCAAGAGGAAAGAATTAACAAATTTACGAAGTCAAGAAACACCTGGAGTAACAGGCAAATTTGGCCTTGGAATGCGGAATGAAGCAGGGCAAAGACTAATAGAGTTTTGCCAAGAAATGCACTGGTCATAGCAAACACCCCCTTCCAACAACACAAGAGAAGACTCTACACATGGACATCACCAGATGGTCAACACTGAAATCAGATTGATTATATTCTTTGCAGCCAAAGATGGAGAAGCTCTATACAGTCAACAAAAACAAGACCAGGAGCTGACTGTGGCTCAGATCATGAACTCCTTATTACCAAATTCAGACTCAAATTGAAGAAAGTAGGGAAAACCGCTAGACCATTCAGGTATGACCAAAATCAAATCCTTTATGATTATACAGTGGAAATGAGAAATAGATTTAAGGGCCTAGATCTGATAGATAGAGTGCCTGATGAACTATGGAATGAGGTTCCTGACATTGTACAGGAGACAGGGATCAAGACCATCCCCATGGAAAAGAAATGCAAAAAAGCAAAATGGCTGTATGGGGAGGCCTTACAAATAGCTGTGAAAAGAAGAGAAGTGAAAAGTAAAGGAGAAAAGGAAAGATATACATCTGAATTCAGAGTTCCAAAGAATACCAAGAAGAGATAAGAAAGCCTTCCTCAGCAATCAATGCAAAGAAATAGAGGAAGACAACAGAATGGGAAAGACTAGAGATCTCTTCAAGAAAATTAGAGATACCAAGGGAATATTTCATGCAAAGATGGGCTCAATAAAGGACAGAAATGGTATGGACCTAACAGAAGCAGAAGATATTAAGAAGAGGTGGCAAGAATACACAGAAGAACTGCACAAAAAAGAGCTTCACAACCAAGATAATCACGATGGTGTGATCACTAATCTAGAGCCAGACATCTTGGAATGTGAAGTCAAGTGGGCCTTAGAAAGCATCACTACGAACAAAGCTAGTGGAGGTGATGGAATTCCAGTTGAGCTGTTTCAAATCCTGAAAGATGATGCTGTGAAAGTGCTGCACTCAATATGCAAGCAAATTTGGAAAACTCAGCAGTGGCCACACGACTGGAAAAGGTCAGTTTTCATTCCAATCCCAAAGAAAGGCAATGCCAAAGAATGCTCAAACTACCACACAATTGCACTCATCTCATATGCTAATAAAGTAATGCTCAAAATTCTCCAAGCCAGGCTTCACCAAGACGTGAACCATGAACTCCCTGATGTTCAAGCTGGTTTTAGAAAAGGCAGAGGAACCAGAGATCAAATTGCCAACATCCGCTGGATCATCAAAAAAGCAAGAGAGTTCCAGAAAAACATCTATTTCTGCTTTCTTGACTATACCAAAGCCTTTGACTGTGTGGATCACAAAAAACTGTGGAAAATTCTGAAAGAGATGGGAATACAGACCACCTGACCTGCCTCTTGAGAAACCTATATGCAGGTCAGGAAGCAACAGTTAGAACTGGACAAGGAACAACAGACTGGTTCCAAATAGGAAAAGGAGCACGTCAAGGCTGTATATTGTCACCCTGCTTATTTCACATATATGCAGAGTACATCACGAGAAACAACCTGTTACCTAGTCAATATTCATATCCTGTACCCAGAGTAGGAAAAAGTGATAATTCTAAAGGGGCAACAAAGGCTTTAACTAGAATACAGCAACTTATTTCCTGCATACTATGTATATAATTTATGTTATCTTTACCCTTCAAATTGGAAAGTTCAGTTCAGTTTGGTTCAGTCACTCAGTTGAGTCTGACTCTGTGACCCCATGGACTGCACCACGCCAGGCCTCCCTGTGCATCACCAACTCCTGGAGTTGCCTCAAACACCTGTCCATTGAGTTGGTGATGCCATCCAACCATCTCATCCTCTGTCGTCCCCTTTTTCTCTTGCCTTCAATCTTTCCCAGCATCAGGGTCTTTTGAAATGAGTCAGTTATTTGCATCAGGTGGCCAAAGAATTGGAGTTTCAGCTTCAGCATCAGTCTTTCCAAAGAAGAGTAGGACTGATCTCCTTGAGGATGGACTGGTTGGATCTCCTTGCAGTCCAAGGGACTCTCAAGAGTCTTCTCCAACACCATGGTTCAAAAGCATCAGTTCTTCTGCACTCAGCTTTCTTTCCAGGCCAATGCTCACATCCATATTGACTACTGGAAAAAACATAGCCTTGACTAAACAGACCTTTGTCAGCAAAGTAATATCTGAGCTTTTTAATATACTGTGTAGGTTGGTCATAACTTTTCTTCAAGGAGCAACCGTCTTTTAATTTCATGGTGCAGTCACCATGTGCAGTGATTTTGGAGACCCAAAAAATAAAGTCTGCCACTGTTGCCACTGTTTCTCATCTATTTGCCATGAAGTGATGGGACCGGATGCCATGATCTTAGTTTTCTGAATGTTGAGCTTTAAGTCAACTTTTTCACTCCCCTCTTACATTTTCATCAAGAGGCTCTTGATTAAAATTGATATTTCTCCCAGGTATCATAATTCCGGCTTGTACTTCATCCAGCCAAGTATTTTTCATGATGTACTCTGCATATAAGTTAAATAAGCAGGGTGACAATATACAGCCTTGAGGTACTCCTTTCCCTATTTGGAACCAGTCTATTGTTCCATGTCCAATTCTAACTGTTGCTTCCTGACTTGCATACAGGTTTCTCAAGAGGCAGGTCAGGTGGTCTGATATTCCCATCTCTCTCAGAATTTTCCACAGTTTTTTGTGATCCACACAGTCAAAGGCTTTGGTATAATCAATAAAGCAGAAGTAGATGTTTTTCTGGAACTCTCTTGCTTTTTTGATGATCCAGCAGATGTTGGCAATTTGATCTCTGGTTCCTCTGCCTTTTCTAAAACTAGCTTGAACAAATGGAATTTCACAGTTCACATACTGCTGAAGCCTGGCTTGGAGAATTTTGACCATTACCTCGCTAGTATGTGAGATGAGTGCAACTGTGAGGTAGTTTGAGCATTCTTTGGCATTGCCTTTCTGTGATCACTGCCGAATTTTCAAAATTTGCTGGCATATTGAGTGCAGCATTTTCACAGCATCAACTTTTAGGATTTGGAATAGCTCAAGTGGAAATCTGTCACCTCCACTAGCTTTGTAGGTAGTGACGCGTCCTCAGGCCCATCTGACTTCACATTCCAGGATGTCTGGCTCTAGGTGAGTGAACACACCATCGTGACTATCTGGGTCATGAAGATCTTTTTTGTTATGTTTCTTCTGTGTATTTTTGCCACCTCTTCTTAATGGCTTCTGCTTCTGTTAAGTCCATACCATTTTTGTCCTTTATCGAGCCCATCTTTGCATGAAATGTTCCCTCGGTATCTGTAATTTTTCTGAAAAGATCTCTAGTCTTTCCCATTCTGTTATTTTCCTGTATGTCTTTGCACTGATCACCAAGGAAGGCTTTCTTATCTCTCTTTGCTATTCTTTGGAACCCTGCACTCAAATGAGTACATCTTTCCTTTTCTCCCTTGCCTTTCCCTTCTCTTCTTTTCAAAGCTATCAATAAGGGCTCCTCAGACAACCCTTCTGCCTTTTTGCTTTCTTTCTCTTGGGGATGGCCTAGATCCCTGCCTTCTGTACAATGTCACAAACCTCCATCTACAGTTCTTCAGGCACTCTGTCTATCATATCTAATCCCTTGAATCTATTTCTCACTTCTACTGTATAATCATAAGGAATGTGACTTAGGTCATACCTGAATGGTCTAGTGGTTTTCCCTACTTTCTTCAATTTAAGTCTGAATTTGGCAATAAGTAGTTTATGATCTGAGCCACGATTATACCGTGGAAGTGAGAAATAGATTTAAAGGACTAGATCTGATAGACAGAGTGCCTGATGAACTATGGATGGAGCTTTGTGACATTGTACAGGAGACAGGGAGCAAGACGATCCCCAAGAAAAAGAAATGCAAAATGGCTGTCTAAGGAGGCCTTACAAATAGCTGTGAAAAGAAGAGAAGCAAAAAACAAAGGATAAAAGGAAAGATGTACCCATTTGAATGCAGAGTTCCAAAGAATAGCAAGGAGAGATAAGAAAGCCTTCCTCAGTGATCAATGCAAATTGAAGAAAACAACAGAATGGGAAAGACTAGGGAGATCTTCAAGAAAATCAGAGATGCCAAGGGAACATTTCATGCAAAGATGGGCTTTATAAAGGACAGAAATGGTATGGACCTAACAGAAGCAGAAGATATTAAGAGGTGGCAAGAATACACAGAAGAACTGTACAAAAAATATCTTCACAACCCAGATAATCACAATGGTGTGATCACTCATCTAGAGTCAGACATCTTGGAATGTGAAGTCAGGTGGGCCTTAGGAAGCATCACTATGAACAAAGCTAGTGGAGGTGATGGAATTCCAGTTGAGCTATTTCAAATCCTGAAAGATGATGCTGTGAAAGTGCTGCACCCAATATGCCAGCAAATTTGGAAAACTCAGCAGTGATCATAGTATCATTCCAATCCCAAAGAAAGGCAATGCCAAAAAATGCTCAAACTACCACACAATTGCACTCATCTCACACACTAGTAAAGTATACTCAAAATTCTCCAAGCCAGGCTTCAGCAACACGTGAACCGTGAACTTTCAGATGTTCAAGTTAGTTTTAGAAAAGGCAGAGGAACCAGAGATCAAATTGCCAACATTCGCTGGATCATCAAAAAGCAAGAGAGTTCCAGAAAAACATCTATTTCTGCTTTATTGACTATGCCAAAGCCTTTGACTATATGGATCACAATATACTGTGGAAAATTCTAAAAGAGATGGGAATACCAGACCACCTGACCTGCCTCTTGAGAAACCTGTATGCAGGTCAGGAAGCAACAGTTAGAACTGGACATGGAACAACAGACGGGTTCCAAATAGGAAAAGGAGTACGTCAAGGCTGTACATTGTCACCCTGCTGATTTAACTTATATGCAGAGTACATGATAAGAAATGCTGGGGTTCATGAAGCACAAGCTGGAATTAAGACTGCCAAGAGAAATATCAATATCCTCAGATATGCAGATGATACCACCCTTATGGCAGAAAGTGAAGAACTAAAGAGCCTTTTATGAAAGTGAAAGAGGAGAGTGAAAAAGCTGCCTTGAAACTCAACATTCAGAAAAATAACATCATGGCATCTGGTCCCATCACTTTATGGCAACTAGATGGGGAAACAGTGGAAATAGTGCCTGACTTTATTTTGGGGGTTCCAAAATCACTGCAGATGGTGACTGCAGCCTTGAAATTAAAAGATGCTTATTGCTTTGAAGGAAAGTTATGACCAGCCCAGACAGCATATTAAAAAGGAGACAAAAAAAAAAAAAAAAAAAAAGGAGACATTACTTTGCCAACAAAGGTCCATCTGGTCAAGGCTATGGTTTTCCAGCAGTCATGTATGGGTGTAACAGTTGGTCTATAAAGAAAGCTGAGAGCCGAAATATTGATGCTTTTGAACCGTGCTGTTGGAGAAGACTTTTGAGAGTCCCTTGGACTGCAAGGAGATCCAACCAGTCCATCCTAAAAGAGATCAGTCCTGGGTGTTCATTGGAAGGACTGATGTTGAAGCTGAAACTCCAATACTTTGGCCACCTGATGCGAAGAGCTGACATTTGAAAAGACCCTATGCTTGGAAAGATTGAAGGCAGGAGGAGGAGAAGGGATGACAAAGGATGAGATGGTTGGATGTCTTACTGACTCAATAGACATGAGTTTGGGTAAACTCTGGGAGTTGGTGATGGACAGGGAGGCCTGGCATGCTGTAGTCCCTGGTGTAGCAAAAAGTCGGAAACAACTGAGAGACTGAACTAACTGAACTGATCTGAGCCACAGTCAGCTCCTGGTGTTGTTTTTGCTGACTGTAGAGAGCTTCTTTGGCTGCAAAAAATGTAATGAATCTGATGTCAGTATTAAACATCTGGTGATGTTCATTGGTAGAATCTTCTCTTGTGTTGTTGGAAGAGGGTGTGGGCTATGACCAGTGCATTCTCTTGGCAAAACTCTATTAGCCTTTGCCCTGCTTCATTCTCTACTCTAAGGGCAAATTTGCCTGCTACTCCAGGTATTTCTTGAGTTCCTACTGTTGAAATCCAGTCCCCTATAATAAAAAAGGACATCTTTTTTGGGTATTAGTTCTAGAAATTCTGGTAGTCTTCAAAGAACCGTTCAACTTCAGCTTTTCAGCATTACTGGTCGAGCATAGACTTGGATTACTGTGATATTGAATGGTTTGCCTTGAAAACAAACAGAGATCATTCTGTCATTTTTGAGACTGGACCCAAGTACTGCATTTCGGACTCTTTTGTTGACTATGATGGCTATTCCATTTCTTCTAAGGGATTCTTGCCCACAATAATAGATAATAATGGTCATCTGAGTTAAATTCACTCATTCCAGTCCATTTTAGTTCACTAATTCCTAAAATGTCGATGTTCACTCCTGCCATCTCCTATTTAACCATTTCCAATTTGCCTTGATTCATGGACCTAACAGTCCAGGTTCCTATACAATATTGCTCTTTACTGCATCAAACTTTTCTTCCATCACCAGTCACATAAACAACTGGGTGTTGTTTTTGCTTTGGCTCCATCCCTTCATTCTTTCTGGAGTTATTTCTCCACTGATCTCCAGTAGCATGTTGGGCACCTACCAACCTGGGGAGTTCATCGTTCAGTGTCCTATCTTTTTGCTTTTTCATACTTTTCATGGGGTTCTCAAGGCAAGAATACTGAAGTGGTTTGACATTCCCTTCTCCAGTGGACCACATTTTGTCAGACCTCTCCACCATGACCTGTCCATCTTGGGTGGCCCTACAGGGCAGGGCTCCTAGTTTCACTGAGTTAGAGAAGGTTGTGGTCCATGTGATCAGATGGGTTAGTTTCCTGTTACTGTGGTTTTCAGTCTGTCTGCCCTCTGATGGAGAAGGATAAGAGGCTTATGGAAGCTTCCTGGTGGGAGAGACTGACTGAGAGGGAAACTGGGTCTTGTTCTGATGGGCAGGGCCATGTTCAGCAAATCTTTAATCCAATTTTCTGTTGATGGGTGGAGCTGTGTTCCCTCCCTGCTATTTACCTGGGGCCAAACTATGGATTGGAGAAGGAAATGGCAATTCACTCCAGTGTTCTTGCCTGGAGAATCCCAGGGACGGGGGAGCCTGGTGGGCTGCCATCTATGGGGTCGCACAGAGTCAGACACGACTGAAGCGACTTAGCAGCAAACTATGGTGGAGGTAATGAAGATCATGGTGATGTCAAATGGGAAAGTAGAAGAGTAGAAGAAACAAACAGGTTAACAGACTATTACAATCAATAGAATAAAGGTGAAGTCAAAGAGTTATGATGATACTGATATGAAGAAAAGTTAGCCCAGGCACAGAGGAAGGATGTAGGCAAGCCAGGCCTGTTGGAGAGGTGACAGCACTGAGCCAACTCCCAACGGCTGAGTGGATGTTAGGCAGGAAAAGCATGGTGTGAGGGGTGGGATTTCCCAGCAGAGGAAAGAAGATATGCAAAGAGAGATGCGACGGATGACAGCACCCTGTGAAGGAAGAGTAAAAGGGGGTGCAGGTAAGGAACTTGGAACTTTATGCTGACAGCAATAGGGTATCACTGACTATTAACAGGGAAGGGCAAGATGTAGTCAGATTTGCATTTTATAAAGATATTCTCTGCACAAATTAGATTCTGGAAGACCAGAGAGGGGAAAATCATTTAGGAGAGTATTGCAGTAATCTAGGTGGAAAAAATGGTAATTATCTGAGAATAAAAAGGAAGGGAAAACATATTTAAGTGATGTTAAGGAGTTAAAACCGTATTGATTTGTTGAGAAAATGGAAAGCCAAGGATAAAGGAGAGGAAAGGCTTTAGAATGATTCCAAGGATGATGGCACCATTCACTGATACAGGAGCTGCAAGAGAGAACAAGGCTGAGTGGAATGTTAAGGTCCTTTCCAGCTTGTGGGGTCTGAGGCATCAACTGAACTTGCAAACAGAGCAACTTGGTAAGGAATAGGTACCTGGTAGGAGACAGATCTGGGCTGTATCTTAAAATTTTAATCCCACAGATGGAAATTGAAGACATGGGAATGGCAAAAACAAAGAGATCCTAAGATGCCACTTCAAAACATAAAATGTTGGTTGAGGAAGAGGTGCCCATGAAAGAGCCTGAAAAGGACATTTAGAGAAGAGGAATATGAAGAAAGAATAAAGTCAAGAGAAGAAAAGGAGAAATTTCAAACAGGGAGGAGTCCATGGTCTAGAATGCTGTAATGACAGAAAATAAGGGCCAAGGCAAGTGTATTGGATTTGGCAGCAAAATAATTCATCAACGAGGTCAGAGAGCTGTTTCAGTGGCGGGGTGGATATGAACACTCCACTGCAGTAAGTAGACTGCGGCTCTAAAAGCTGGTGAGAATATGGAGACAGCACAGATCACTTTTTCAAGAAGACTGGCTGTGAGGGGGAAGGAAAAAGCCAGAGCAGGTTATAGAAATGCCAACAGAATCCAGGGAGAGCTGTTTTCATTTCTTAAGATGCGAGAAACTGGATTATCATAATGTGAACGAGAAAAGATACCACCTCAGCCAAATAAATATAAAACGAAGACATACAGAGAGAAAAAAACAATCTTTGCAGGTACCAAATTATTCTAATTTCAAGCCATGCTTTCTCTTGATTGAAACTGAAACTGTATGTGTTCATCATTCTATCTCTGTAATGTAGCCCAGCAACTAGGTCATAATGAGAATTCCAATATATGTTGAACAAATAGGTGGGTGAAGAATTTAAAGAAGTGAATAAAGTAGGTACAGGTAATACTGAAAATGAGAACACATAAATTGAGAGAATTATGGCTTGCTGTTTTATTTTTTATTTGTGGGTATATGAAAGTCTTGCCAGGCAGGGTATGATTCCTCTGAAACTAGAGACCATGCATGTGTAATAGCATTTGGGACAGCAAAGGAAGTATTTTATTGGCAACATGTATTGATTGGATAGAGAATGTAAACAAACCAGGAGGGGGCTCCAAACTTTGGGGGAAATAGAGGAAATAACTGACTGAAGTTCTCGTCAAGCTGAGAACTGACGGTATGAGGAAAATGAAGAAGCTGGGCAGATGAAAATCTGTGAACACAGAGTGGCATGTTAAATTTCACAGGAGGAAAATCTCTAGTAGTGACAAATCACAGGTTGTAGCCCTGGATGTAGGATAAAGTGTAGTAAAGCTAAAGGTTATTAGAGATTAGGAGATTGAGGCACCGTGAGGCCAGAGTGACAAGTATCTTATCCACATGGACTTTGAGCTCACCCAGGATGATGGCAAGACACAGCGGGACAATAAGAAGATGGTGAGCCCAGTGCCATGATTCCCCGTGATAGATGGAAGATAACAATGATAAACGGGGACAGACAGTAGATAATGATAGATGGATTAGATGGTAGATAATGATGATGAAGTAGGCTAGAAGCTGACAGCCAAATGGAAATGGTCTCAAAGGAAAAGATTTCCATAAAGGAGAAGGAAATGGCAACCCCCTCCAGTATTCTTGCCTGGAAACGTCATGGACAGAGGAGCCTGACATGGGAGTCCATGGGGTTACATGACTGAGCTACAAGCATGAGGGCAGAGGGAGACGCGTTGGTAGCAATAAACTGGTAGAACTAAAAAAGAAAAAAAAATGTCAGAAACATAATGGGTGTGGGAATGGGGAGCTGAGATAATGCAAACCCATCTTTCTCTGACTGTGGTATGAGGGGCATAGGAAATGACCAACCTCTCACTCAAACTGCTGGAGGGAGACTCATTATTTGGGTGAACAGACCCCGATTAAAAAAAGATAAGGCAGAGACTTCCCTGGTGGTCCAGGGGTTAAGACTTCATGCTCCCAATGCAGGGGGCCTGGGTTTGATCCCTGGTCAGGGAACTAGACCCCACACGCCACAACTAAAGACCCTGCAACTAAGACCCAGCACAGCCAGATACATAAATATCAAAAAATAATAATAATAATAAGGCAGAAGATGCAGTCATAAATCCTTCATGCAACATCATTCACCCAACACATGTGGATCCTATAAAATGGCTGCCTTGCTAACAAACACATGAAAAGATGCTCAGCATCACTATTACCAGAGAAATGCAAATCAAAACCACAATGAGGTACCATCTCATGCTGGTCAGAATGGCTGCTATCAAAAAGTCTATAAACAATAAATCCTGGAGAGGGTGCAGAGAAAAAGGAACCTTCTTACACTTGGTTAGAATGCAAACTAGTACAGCCACTATGGAGAACAGTGCGGAGATTCCTTAAAAAACGGGAAATAGAACTGCCATACGACCCACCAATCCCACTGCTGGGCATACACACCAAGGAAATCAGAATTGAAAGAGACACGTGTACCCCAATGTTCATCGCAGCACTGTGTATAATAGCCAGGACATGGAAGCAACCTAGATGTCCATCGGCAGATGAAAGGATAAGAAAGCTGTGGTACCTATACACAATGGAATATTACTCAGCTATTAAAAAGAATGCCATTTGAATCAGTTCTAATGAGGTGGATGAAATTGGAGCCTATTAGAGTGAAGTAAGCCAGAAAGAAAAACACTAAAACAGTATACTAACGCATATATATGGATTTTAGAAAGATGGTAATGATGACCCTGTATGCAAGACAGCAAAAGAGACACAGATGTAAAAAACAGACTTTTGGACTCTGTGGGAGAGGGTGAGGGTGGGGTGATCTGAGAGAATAGCATTGAAACATGTATATTATCATATGTGAAATAGATCACTAGTCCAGGTTCGATGCATGATACAGGGTGCTCAGGGCTGGTGCACTGGGATGACCCAGAGGGATGGGATGGGGAAGGAGGTGGGTGGGAGGTTCAGGATGGGGAACACATGTACACCCATGGCTGATTCATGTCAATGTATGGCAAAACCAATACAATATTATAAAGTAATTAGCCTCCAATTAAAATTTTAAAAATGGCTGCCTTGTTGTTAATGACAATTAGCAGGTTACACTCACCATTATTTGGTAGATACATCCCTGTACACTGCTGTAACTTTATAGCCTTTTTTGGAAGAAAATCAGCCACCAATCTCATGCACAAAATCCTAAAACATAATTTAAAAGGTCTTAGTATTTCTAAAATTTAGAGGCTTATGGTTAAAACAGAATGAAGCAAACTCTGTAGGCAAACTTCAGAATTCTCCCTCATTCCCCATTCACTGCTAGGAACTGGAAAACAGCCTTAAGACTTTTCTGTTGCTCCTTACATCTGTCCCTCAAATCCTCTTACAGGGCCATCAGAGAAACCACTACCTTTCTCTGACATGTAAATTTAAATAACTTGGCACTGAAAAGCAGGGTTCAGAAATTCTGAAAATGCTATTTCCCATAAGTGATATATATTTTAAAAAATAGAAAACCTTTCCCTTCAGCTTTACAACAGGCTAAAAGGGTTTCCGTGATCTCTAGAAAACCATTCTTTGTAAATGAGCTTGAAGCATCGTACTGTCCCTCATCGTGCCATCACTCTCTGTACTTCATGATGATACAAATGATGGTCAGGCATCAACTCCTTTTGTCTTTTATGAGCTATGTTGAGGCTCTTAGAAGTTCACTGCACTCGAAAGACGTGGACTCACCTGATCCAGTCTCTGTGGCTCAGGATGTTTCCTGGAGCACTCAGTGACCAAGTTGTGACCTGAAGCAACAGAAAGCAGGCACATTCACAAGACTGAGGACTGCAAGAAGTTCGAAATATTAGATCTCAGCGTACACAGTGAGGAATGACAGGAGACTCAAGATACAAGAAGGGGCCTCAGAAACCACGTTAAGGAATGTGGTTTGTACTTTCTCTTGGAGGAATGGGACAGGGATGAACAGGAGCTTCTGCTGACTTCCACTCCTTCCACACAACTCAGTGGCGGATGTGGACTGCGGAGTCCACATAGAGAGCACGACTCTCATATAGAGAGTACAACTCTACCTCTATAGCATCAGTACCACCCGGCCCCCGCCCCCCACCAAGCACATCTAACCCACCCACTTGCCCAAGCTGCAGGAGCAGGACCCTAAATCTTCTAGTATTATCAAAGAAGAAAATAAAGGTCTGAGTCGGCCCTCAGCTGACTGCCCAACTGTATCATCGTATGAGAGGTCTGTAAGGGAAACTGGCCATTGGTTCTGTATGACCTTTTCTAGATGGGGTCCGGGTAAGAGGTAAGAAGATACAGAGTTTGGAAGCTGCAGGGAAATGTATAATGTTAAAAATTCAATCTAATCATTTTTTTTAAATGTCAGTGATTCCATGCTACAGAGATAACAGGGATTCCTAACTGATTTTAAATTAGGTTACTGCTACTGATAAATGGAGGATGAAAGTTTAACATGGCCATTTGTTAGCAGGTCTGCATGAGTCCAAGTGCTATTTGCCCTCATCTAATCTTATTCTGCTCTTCCTGGGAAGCTCAGGGTAGCCATGAGATAAAGGGCAGTGTTAGGTGAACAATGGTAAGAAGCCATTCTAGGTTCTTCCTCCCCACCTTCCAGAGTCAGGCACTTTTATTTCAGTCACTGCGAGATCACAGAGAGGCAAGTTGTATTTCCAAAGGTAGCTAAAGCACTATGCTGATCTTAACAGGCAAATCCAAGTCCTATCTGGTCCCAAGTTAATCACTAATACGTGTCAAAAACTACCTAAATAAACACACTTTAGGTGACTTTCTAATAGACAGTAGAAAATCAAGGATTTTCTTAACCAAATATAGTGGTTTGAGTACTGGGAAAGTAAATACAGGAATGGTTTTAGTTAATGGCATAGCTGACATCTGGCTTTTGTTTTTTCTGCACACAGCAGATGTCTAAAGATTCTTTCACTTATGGGAGTTTTCATGACATCCATCCATGTTTCTGCCTCTTGAAATTTTTCTTAGTGGCCTGCCAGCATTTAAGACCAAAACAAAAATATAATGGGTCCCTATGGTGTGTCATGCACTGTACAAGGTGCCAGGATATTTACCCAAAGTCCTGGAAACCCAAAAACACAATGCAAAAGGACATATTAGAAAAATAAATAAAATTCCAGTCTCAATATCCTATTAACATAAACTTTTCAGCTGTATTTGGTCATGAAGTCTTACATTACTTACAAGGTAATTGCTATTATAAAAAAGGGATAGGTCATTAATAGTCTCATTTTCCAAAACCTATTTGATATATGTTCTAAGTTATGCTACATCCAACAAAGTGTGCACTTTGAACTTGCAAACAGAAAAAACTATCTTCATACAGTATGCATTCTAACTCTCGAAATAATTGTACCTGTAAGTCATAGTTTGAGATAGAATATGTATGCTTATCATGTTTATTGCTGTTGAATTTCAGAAGGGGAGCTAAGAAATTTATAGAAACTAGAAGGTTTGGCATTAATGAAGTCAAATGGCCTCTTGAACTTTAAACTTCCACATCACAATATGAAGCTGGTTCTAAGATAAGAAATAGAATAAATTCTCTCCTAAGGACGGACCTGAATCTCTCATTGCTCAGAGGCTGAATTAACTGGAGACCATGGCGTTTGATGGTACTTGGAAGGTAGACAGAAATGAGAACTATGAAAAGTTCATGGAAAAAATGGGTAAGTGCTTAATACTTTAACAGCTTGTTCTTTTGTTTTTCATAGATATCTTTAACTCCTTCTAAACCTCAAGGCTTAGGCAATGGCACCTGTTGTGCTGGTGAGGATCAAGAATATGTGCTGGTTCAGTGTAGGGAAAACCACATTCTCACTTCTTACATTAGAAAGAATACACTCTCACCAGTGGAAGAAAAGATTTTGGGGCACTATTCTCTAAAACACAGAAAACATCCAGATGTGTTTCATTTATGTTAACTGGTGACTGAAAATTGAATAGTTTTTTGTTTGTTTAGAAAGTAAAATATGGCAGAGCATAATCATAACTTTCATACTTTAAAATATTAAATTCTAGGGCGTGGAAAAGCAAAGGCCATTTAATAGAGCAATGAAAACAAATGAGACTTAATTCTCTTCCTGTGGCTTGCAGAGCTTTTGGAATGCTCTCATGACAGCATGTAGCTTCTACAGAAGTTTTAATTTAATAGATTTTAATATCTACACCACTACTCTGGCAGCCCATATACTGAACACTATGGGCAAAAAGATTTGTCATTCCCTAAAAATAAAAATCTGCATCAATTATATCCTGTAGTTTAGGAATTCCAAGTTCACATTTCTTATAATAATGAATTTGAATGTAATATTTGCTAATTTTCTCATTTCTGTGATAGAAATACCACAAAAAAAAACAAAGAGAATTATGAAATTAAAAATTTTAAAGCCATGGAAAGCAAAGGGACATTAAAAAAGAAAGTGTACCATACATGTGGAATTAAAGTAGTATATCCTTATAAATATATAAATGTACTTTCTTATTTCTTCATTTGATATCCCTGGAATTTGATTTACTTAACATTGAAACAAAAATATTTATAACTTTTTAAAAAATTACTCAGTTCTAAGATTCTACAATTCTATGCTTCTTTTAATTTTTTTTCAGTTTTAGAAAAATAGTTTATGATTGAGCTTGTACTTTTTCTACAGAAGCAATCTGAATGCTCTTGTGCAAAGGCAATATGATCAGGTATTCCTCTTCACCCACAAAATATTAACTGGTTAATTAACTAGTTAAAATAGAACTTGGAAAAGTAGCACTTTCCATGGCATTTTGACTTTATTTCCTCCAATCTCTTTCCCTTTGCAGGTATTAATGTGGTGAAAAGGAAGCTTGCAGCTCATGATAATTTGAAACTGATAATTACACAAGAAGGAAATAAATTCACAGTCAAAGAATCAAGCACTTTTCGAAGCATCGAAATTATTTTTGAGCTTGGTGTCACTTTTAATTACAGCCTCGCAGACGGAACTGAACTCAGTGTAAGAAATTTTTTATAAGCAAAGCATTCCTGATTTATCTACATACTGCAAAAATAATCTCTGTTTTCTTCCATTGGATCGCTTAATGAATGTAGGTCTCCTTCATTTACTGAAGCAGTCAGTGGAGTTTATCTATATTAAACATCATGCAAGTTAGCAGAGTATTTAAAAATGTTTTGATTTTTATACCTATCTATTAAAGAACCTGGATTAAACAACAATTAGAAAAATATCCTTTGAATCAGAGTATACACCTATTCATAAAGAAAATTTCAGTGTTTTCAACATATCTGACAGCAATAAAAGCTTCTAGAGCTATCTAACTTAAGTATAATAGACATGCAATGGAAATGATAAAATAAATGAATAAATTAGTGAATGAATGTGTGACCAAATAGAAAGGTCCAATGTTACAATGTAGATCACTGGGAACTCACTTTTTACTATTTAAGATATAAAATGGGGTCACATTTTTCAACTGATTTAAAAAAAATATTTCCACTTAGAACTTTTCTGGTTAAATTAACATGTTTGCAATTGACAATTAAGCTGTCAAATATTTTATCAATTATGGCTGTGTTTTAACTGTTAACCACAATTACATAAATTAAAACAAGCACAAGCTTGTTAACTTCTCTGTGAAACTAATATGAACCATGATTAAACTTAGAACACTCTTTTTAATGTGCAAGACTTAGTAAAGAGAAGTCCCGATTATCTGCCTTACAATTTGGCATTTGGAAACTACAGATCAAGATGGTTACCAGCATGTGCTCTAGAGCCCCAGTAATCTAGGTGCAAGCTTGGCTTTGTGACTTTAATTACTGTGTTTCAGTTTTTCCATCTGTGCAACGGAGATAAACATATTTACTTCATAGGGTTACAGTGAAGTTTGAAGAAGTAGATCTGTAGGCCTCAGAACAGTGTCAGACATATGTAAGACCCTTAAAAATGTTTTTTTTTAATTATTATTTTGAAATCTTACACAGGGGGCGTGGGCCCTGGAGGGAGATAAACTTGTCGGAAAATTTAAACGGTTGGACAATGGAAATGAACTAAATACTGTCCGAGAAATTATAGGTGGCGAAATGGTCCAGGTGAGTTATTTTCCAAAGACAAAAATAATTACATAGCAATGATTTTTATCTGGCGGGGGGAGGTTTGCTGAGTTAAATCATCAATAAACAGACTATTACTTTTCTCATAAATCTTACTGAGTTTTAAAATATAGGTATTTTCTGATGCCTATTTGAAGAGAACTTATATACGTCAACACATTGAGCCTATTTTAACTGAAAATGTGACTACAAACCAAAACATATTTTTAAATGAATGTCTCCTCTATCTGTATAAAATGTGGCTATCAAGTACAAGAAAAAAAATACATTTTGAAGCTAAATACTACTAATATTTTTCTTAATTGAGCCTCTAATCTTAACGTCAAATTCTTCTATGTTTGTGAACAATTTTCAGACTTACACATATGAAGGTGTGGAAGCCAAGAGGATTTTCAAAAAGGAATGAGCACTGTTCCTGGAGCACTGCCCAGAACACAGATTAGATGGAAAATCTATATTGAACCAGAAATGCTTTCCTCTCATCTGGTATAAAGTTGCTGATTGATTAGATCTTTTATAAGCATTGGTGAATGGCTTATATTTCCAGTCTCACCAAAGAAAAACATGTAAAAGCTAATTAGGATTTAACTTGTCTTACATTTTCTAAGATGTATTTACTGGTGTTCTAAAAGAATGTGACATTTTAAAAAACATATGAATAAACATTGTTCCCACATTGCTTTAAAAGTAGTCTCTCTTAAAAAAAAAAAAGACATATGCATTAATAGACTGTTTTGGGTTTTTCCCCACATTTGGTAAATTAACGACATATATTGCATGGGGATCTTTATAATCTTGTACTGGTTGTAAATATTTACCTTAGCAACATTTATTACAAAAATAATACATATTTAACCAGAAAGTTTAGAACTAAGAAAAACAAATGCAAAATAAATATTTCCATAAACCCATAAGCCAGAGATAATCACTATTCTGATTTTAATAGAGATCCTCCATCTTCTTCTCTGGCTGTGGATTTGTGTATTTCTCCATACATACATACCATTCTGAACAAAACGACAGGAAACAAATGATGTGCTAAGGTAAAGTGCATTTTATTTTTCTACATTGCCAGTGATTCCCAGACCTGGGTAAGCAGCATGATCATCTGAGAAACTTAAGAACTGTTTGCATGCTTAATCTCTACCATTATCCTATTAGATCAGAATCTCTGAAAACAGAACCAGGGATTTTAGAGAACTCCCAAGGGGTTCTAATGCAGCAGGTACACTAACCAGTCTTTGAGAACAAATGGGCTATCAGGCACCAAAAATGTCATCTTCAAATGTCAGCCCTCCCCTTCTATTCATAAACACATACACTGACAGTTTTTCAGGGCTCCCAAAGTTTTCTTTCACTCATATACTCACATAATATACTACTTTATGTATTCCAACCAATTCCATTTTAGGTCGGTGTGTATACAGGGTGCAGAGGTGGTAAATTTTTTAAGCATTTGGCTCTATGGACTTTTGTTTTGACTATTTTTCACACTGATGAAGGTAATAGCTAACATTTATATAGTTCTTACCAAGTTCCAGGTACTGTTCTAAGCTGTATATAAACATGGCACATACATTACAATGTAGAAAGAAAAATGTTTGTGTACATGTTGAAGATGAACAGATTAAAGAATATAATCTTTTACAAAAACAAGAACTTAAATCCACTGTTCACTTTATAACTTTATTAAAATCTTCACAGTGAAAACAGTAACTACTTAGATTTTTCCACACACTTTCTAGAAATAAAGGTTCAAAGTGCTTCTACCTCTAGGATCTTGTCTACATATGTGAAGTAGGAAAAGGGCAGGAATTAATTTCATCTGACAGTGGAAAATCTATAGTATAGAGAAGTTTATTCGCTTGTCTAATGTTGCAGAGTCCATAAGGAACACAGGAATTAAATGTAGGTCTTGACTCTTAAAGGTACATTATCATCTATGCTATTACTCAGCCTATTACAAAGAAATATATCCCCCAAAAAAACACACAAAAAACCCTTAATTCCTTCGTGGCACCCAAGAATAGCACTCCAAAGGAGTCAGGTCAGACTGTAAAACAATGGCAATTAAGTGGTTAGGCACTTATCTATTTCTAGCCTTATTGCAGGCTCACTTTTTTTTGTTAATAATTTACATTCTTTCTGAGCACTAAATCTCTACTATTTATTAGTACTGGAGAGCAGTGTATTCTTTGCTAAGTGACTGCCATTGTTATAACCTCTCTCTGGGAAACTGACCTTGATATCATGCCAACTGAAAGGATCTAGAGAGGGTGTCTGACCCAACAGCAACATCTCTAACACAGTCTGGCCAGTTTATGAACTCTGTGCAGAACGAACAACAACAAACTGAACCTAGAATGAATTTCAGAGATACACAATAATTGGTAGAAGGAAAAAGGTTTCAAGAGGACAGAGAGGGTAGACAGTAAGTAAAAACCATGAGTACAAGAAGCTATGAGAAAGCAAGAGCCGCAGGGTAAACTGCAAAATACCCGGAGCAGTTATTACAGGAGCAGCTGGGTGGTAAAAGCTGAAAATTTACACATGGAATATGGCATTTGGGGTTCCCTTCAAACTGCTTCCTCCCCAATCTAGGATAGGGGTGGTAGTGGAGAGTAGTACAGAAGAAATGAGGTTGGTCACAAGTTGACAATTGTTGCAGCTGTTTAAAACAATCCCCTTATTACCTACTTATCTGACATGCTGACACCGGACAGGTCCATTGTGTACCTAGTAGGAAAATTAAACTTATCTCCCTACCTCTGTATGTGTTTGACATTTTCCATAACAAAACGTTAAAAACTTTAACACATACATATATAAATCCAGACGCCAACCACTTCCCATCACTTCCATTGCTATCATCTTGGTCACCACAAATCTTTCCCCTAATTACTGTCAGTTCAGTTCAGTTCAGTAGCAGAGTCGTGTTGGACTCTTCGCGACCCCATGAATCACAGCACGCCAGGCCTCTCTGTCCATCACCAACTCCCGGAGTTCACTCAGACTCACGTCCATCAAGTCAGTGATGCCATCCAGCCATCTCATCCTCTGTCGTCCCCTTCTCCTCCTGCCCCCAATCCCTCCCAGCATCAGAGTCTTTTCCAATGAGTCAACTCTTCGCATGAGGTGGCAAAAGTACTGGAGTTTCAGCTTTAGCATCATTCCTTCCAAAGAAATCCCAGGGCTGATCTCCTTTAGAATGGACTGGTTGGATCTCCTTGCAGTCCAAGGGACTCTCAAGAGTCTTCTCCAACACCACAGTTCAAACGCATCGATTCTTCGGTGCTCAGCCTTCTTCACAGTCCAACTCTCACATCCATACATGACTACTGGAAAAACCATAGCCTTGACTAGACGGACCTTAGTCAGCAAAGTAATGTCTCTGCTTTTGAATATGCTTTCTAGGTTGGTCATAACTTTTCCTCCAAAGAGTAAGCGTCTTTTAATTTAATGCCTGCAGTCAACATCTGCAGTGATTTTGGAGCCCCCCAAAATAAAGTCTGACACTGTCTCCACTGTTTCCCATTTATTTCCCATGAAGTGATGGGACCGGATGCCATGATCTTCGTTTTCTGAATGTTGAGCTTTAAGCCAACTTTTTCGCTCTCCTCTTTCACTTTCATCAAGAGGCTTTTTAGTTCCTCTTCACTTTCTGCCATAAGGGTGGTGTCATCTGCATATCTGAGGTGATTGATATTTCTCCCGGAAATCTTGATTCCAGCTTGTGCTTCTTCCAGTCCAGCACTTCTCATGATGTACTCTGCATAGAAGTTAAATAAGCAGGGTGACAATATACAGCCTTGACGTACTCCTTTTCCTATTTGGAACCAGTCTGTTGTTCCATGTCCAGTTCTAACTGTTGCTTCCTGACCTGCATACAGGTTTCTCAAGAGGCAGGTCAGG
Organism: Oryx dammah; assembly: GCF_014754425.2. NCBI lineage: Eukaryota > Metazoa > Chordata > Mammalia > Artiodactyla > Bovidae > Oryx > Oryx dammah. The sequence continues at coordinate 5,837,148 of NW_024070187.1, forward strand.
TGGTCTGGTATTCCCATCTCTTTCAGAATTTTCCACAGTTTCTTGTGATCCACACAGTCAAAGGCTTTGGCATAGTCAATAAAGCAGAAATAGATGTTTTTCTGGAACTCTCTTGTTTTTTCCATGATCCAGCAGATGTTGGGAATTTGATCTCTGGTTCCTCTGCCTTTTCTAAATCCAGCTTGAACATCAGGAAGTTCATGGTTCACGTATTGCTGAAGCCTGGCTTAGAGAATTTTGAGCATTACTTTACTAGCACGTGAGAAGAGTGCAATTGTGTGGTAGTTTGAGCATTCTTTCGCATTGCCTTTCTTTGGGATTGGAATGAAAACTGACCTTTTCCAGTCCTGTGGCCACTGCTGAGTTTTCCAAATTGGCTGGCATATTGAGTGCAGCACTTTCACAGCATCATCTTTCAGGATTTGAAACAGCTCAACTGGAATGACATCACCTCCACTAGCTTTGTTCATAGTGATGCTTTCTAAGGCCCACTTGACTTCATATTCCAGGATGTCTGGCTCTAGATGAGTGATCACACCATCGTGATTATCCAGGTCACGAAGATCTTTTTTGTACAGTTCTTCTGTGTATTCTTGCCACCTCCTCTTAATATCTTCTGCTTGTTAGGTCCATACCATTTCTGTCCTTTATCGAGCCCGTCTTTGCATGAAATGTTCCCTTGGTATCTCTAATTTTCTTGAAGAGATCTCTATCTCTAGTCTTTCCCATTCTGTTGTTTTCCTCTATTTCTTTGCATTGATTGCTGAAGAAGGCTTTCTTATCTCTTCTTGCTGTTCTTTGGAATTCTGCATTCAGATGCTTATATCTTTCTTTTTCTCCTTTGCTTTTCGCTTCTCTTCTTTTCACAGCTATTTGTAAGGCCTCCCCATACAGCCATTTTGCTTTTTTGCATTTCTTTTCCATGCGGATGGTCTTGATCCCTGTCTCCTGTACAATGTCACGAACCTCATTCCATAGTTCATCAGGCACTCTATCAGATCTAGGCCCTTAAATCTATTTCTCACTTCCACCGTATAATCATAAGAAATTTGATTTAGGTCATATCTGAATGGTCTAGCGGTTTTCCCTACTTTCTTCAATTTGAGTCTGAATTTGGTAATACGGAGTTCATGATCTGAGCCACAGTCAGCTCCTGGTCTTGTTTTTGTTGACTGTATAGAGCTTCTCCATCTTTGGCTGCAAAGAATATAATCAATCTGATTTCGGTGTTGACCATCTGGTGAAGTCCATGTGCAAAGTCTTCTCTTGTGTTGTTGGAAGAGGATGTTTTCTATGACCAGTGCATTTTCTTGGCAAAACTCTATTAGCCTTTGCCCTGCTTCACTCCGCATTCCAAGGCCAAATTTGCCTGTTACTCCAGGTGTTTCTTGACTTCCTACTTTTGCATTCCAGTCCCCTATAATGAAAAGGACATCTTTTTTGGGTGTCAGTTCTAAAAGGTCTTGTAGGTCTTCATAGAACCGTTCAACTTCAGCTTCTTCAGCATTACTGATGGGGCATAGACTTGGATTACCGTGATGCTGAATGGTTTGCCTTGGAGAAGAACAGAGATCATTCTGTCGTTTTTGAGACTGCATCCAAGTACTGCATTTCGGACTCTTTTGTTGACCATGATGGCTACTCCTGATTACTGTAATAATCCCTAAAAATCCTTTTTCAACACAGCAGTCAGAATGATCCTTTAAAAATCAAAATCAGATGAGGTCACTCCTCTGCACAAAATATTGCAATGTCTCCCATTTCTTTTATAGAAAAAGCCAATGTCCTAAAATGGCCTATAAGACCCTAGGTGACAGATCCCCTTATTACCTATCTTACATGGGTTCCTTTTCATGGACTATCTTGGGGAAGAACATTTCAAGTGGAGGAAATACCCTAGAACAAAGGCCTTAAGGCAGGAGCAGGCTTGTAAATTTGAAGGACACAGATTACCTTGTAAGAGTCTCCAAGGTCATCTAGAGATTATAAAAAATGTGACCAATGTTCAGGAAATATAGGCTGACTCAGCCTTCTTAAAACTCAGAAATGATGTGGCAAAAAGGGAACGGGTTTTAGAATCACATAGACTTATCCAAACTCTTATCTTTCCCATTACAGACTAAAATTCAAGTTCTGAGCCTTAATTTTTCTCACTTGAAAAACAGGGAAAAGTAGTAATGATGTTCTGATGTGGTATCAACTGAGGGATTATATACAAAACATCTACCACATAGCTGGTACACAATAAATGTTACCAAGTAATATGCCCCTGTGCCCTTCTCTTGCAGAGAAAACAGAGCAAAGTCTAGCTGGAGGAGACAAGATAATTCTTTACTTAACATAGCCATCACGAGGCCTGTGTGGTAGATGGCCCCTAGCTGGTAGATGAGAACTCTTAGTTCTGGTTCAAGCTGTGACAACTAGATGGGCACTTGGGGCCAGTCATTTCATCTCTTCGGAATTTAGTTTAATCATCTTTAAAATGAGCTAATAGACCTCTATTGCTAAGATACAGTCCTGAGATCCTGTTTCTGAAAAACAGTCAGGGACTCTGCCCTAAATAGCCCCCCTGGTATGCAGCACAGGGACGTGTTGCAAGGACAGAGGTGGGGTGGTGAGAGGAAGACGTCTTCCAAAATCTTAAGCTGGCTGGCTTCATGGCTGTGTGACCTGTGCAGGCCCAGGAAGGCTGGGTGCTTCATTGAATGCTCTGCTGTGAGAGTCTCAAAATTCTCAATAAAGTTTGAATGAGATCTGCATTTTCATTTTATAGTGAGACCTGCAAATTATGTGGTCAGTCCTGTTCCTAGGAGATGAGTATGAATAAGTAAGATATTTTTCTATCATTAATTAGAGACTGGCAGCAAGACACCCCTGGTGGGTGAGATAGTTGTCTGGGGCAGAACAGAAGTGGGAGGGGGTTTCGATGGGATCAAGAGGGAAGGGTGATGATGGATGCACTTTTCCAAGTACAGCTGACCCGTGAACAACAGTAGGGGTTAGAGGTGCCACCCACCTCCTAGGTGAAGATCCAAGTATTACTTTACAGTCGGCCCTGCATATGTACTGCTCCACGAACTCAACCCACCGATCATATATAGTATTTATTGAAAAGAATTCCGTGTATAAGTAAGTCCACGTAGTTCAAACCTCTGTTGTTCAAGGCTAAACTGTACTCCGAAACGTTTCTTGACCTTCTGCGCCTTGCTTCCTCTAAACTACAGCACAAGACTGCCATCTAGTGGCCAACGACATGAATTCTTTCAAAGATTTCCAATGTGAGGTCTTCGCATTTCAGCACCTACAGGGTGTTCCAGAAAAATCTGACATACTATACTGTGTAGTTTGTCATATTAGATGCTTTCCTCAGTTTCAACTTCCAAAATAATCAGAAGTAATATGAAGACCCCTTTCCTGTTTTCCTGAAAAATTCCCTAAGGTTGCTTTCATCTGTTCAATAAGAAATGATTTTTAAATTTTAAAAAAAATACTAGTAGCAAGTATTCAATGATGAACAGCACTGGTCATCAACAATGTCATCAAACTGATTAAAATGCTCAGGTTAATCCTGGGTCTGAATCAGAATACCCAGAATATCATCATCTTCAAAACTGGATGGTCATTTAGGGGTAGGGTTACGCTTTCATTCAGTCTGTGCTAATATGTAGGGTGATGTTCAGGCTCAATGACCCATGTTCAGGCTACTGGCTGGAACAGGCATTACTGAACAATTAACTGGAAAAGAAGAGTAAGCAACGCAGCAATAGAAGATGAAGAAAGTGAGGAGCCTGGAGCACATCAACAGTCACAGTGTCCCAGGGGGCTTCTCTCATCCATAAGCATCCCCACTGAGAACTCCACCAGATGAAAGGGTTACCGAGGTCCTCCCTGCTAGATTACCAGGAAGCAAAGAGGGAGCTCAAATACTCATCCAGTGATTAGTGCTAAGGACCCCTATGCAGGGAGAAGACCAGCAAACATCTAAAGAAGCGTGAGAAAGTTCTCCCAGGATCTCTGTCCAGTGTTAAGACCACATCCCTCAGATTACAGGTGGCCTAACTGGTTCTTTTCAAACAATTCAGATATACTCACTGCACTGACTGGGGAAAATATCTGAGCGCCAAACAACAATACTCTCTCTCCACTCAAAAATAAGAGAGTCCTTTAGGGAGAGGAGTCTTTACTTAATGCCATTTCTTGCTTTGTTTTGGATAATTTTTTTAAACAAGACCTCAAGATAACAAGGATATGAAAGGATATAAATGTGACGTTGAACTTCTTCTCTTTAACACATCCTTAGGACAGAAAAACCTGAGTGAGGATGGGGCTTATTTCACACTTCCAGTCACCACTAAGTACTCACCCTGTGTTCCCACAGCATGACATGCTCACTAATATCACACAATTTTTCTGCATTCAGTTTGCTTGTCTCCTCTAGTCTGTGAGTTCCATTAGGGTGAAGATTGAGTCTTATATCTATATTCCTACCACAACCATATCCCTTTAACACACAGTAAACATTAATAACTGCAAAGGAGTGAATAAATGGAACATGCTGAACAGCCTCAGCCTTAGCAAGCCAGCCTTTCTCATCCAGTATTCTGAGTCCTTACACACAGAATCTCTACTGAAGCAAACAGCCTTAGCTGTTCCTGTACACAGATAAGCTTATTTTGAATTAGATCAACCCTACCTAGGTCATAACAGGTTAGGCCACTTGCTCCAAGAGCAGTCAATCTACATACTTGAGAACAGTCTATGAGAACTTTGTCTAAGACCAGTAATTCTAACTAGTGAAACCAGTTAAGGTCTCATTCTTGGGAATCTGACTTAAATACACACGAAAGTCACCAGCTAGTAACAATGGATGGTAGAGGGGAACGAAGTTTGCCACCCCCAAAATATATCTCTTTGGCATAATGATTAATTTAGATTGATAATTTCTAAGAAACAAGAGAGTTAGAAAGTCTTTCTACTTTCCTCTTGGCTACCTAAAATATTTAGATAAAGGGCTTATTCCCAAAATAGAGATATCACCAGGAATATCTGCAAAGAATATAGGCTAGGTGTGATGGGGGAAATTCTGTGGGGCCACTCAATGTCTCAATGTCTCATCTTCTCTGTGTGGCCAACAAACATTTGTTTATCAAACATCTGCTTTTTCATCTTCATGAGAACTGTCTCACTTTCCTTTTAAGTTCCAACATCCTCTTTCATCGGAGAAGGCAATGGCACCCCACTCCAGTACTCTTGCCTGGAAAATCCCATGGATGGAGAAGCCTGGTGGGCTGCAGTCCATAGGGTCGCTGAGAGTTGGACACGGCTCAGTGACTTCACTTTCACTTTTCACTTTCATGCATTGAAGAAGGAAATGGCAGCCCACTCCAGTGTTCCTGCCTGGAGAATCCCAGGGACGGGGGAGCCTGGTGGGCTGCCATCTGTGGGGTCGCACAGAGTCGGACACGACTGAAGCGACTTAGCAGCAGCAGCAGCAGCATCCTCTTTCATCTCTCGCTGAAGGTGGTATTTAAGGTGAAGGTTTTGGCCATTTTGGCAAGTTACTCCATTTTCCTAGGTATGAAAAAGTGAAAGTGTCAGTCACTCAGTCGTGTGACTGACTCTTTGTGACCCCATGAACTGTAGCCCACTAAGCTCTTCAGTCCGTGGAATTCTCCAGGCTAGAATAGTGGACTGGGTAGCCATTCCCTTCTCCAGGGGATCTTTCTGACCCAGGGATCGAACCTGGGCCTCCTGCATCACAGGCAGATTCTTTACCATATGAGCCACCAGGGAAGCCCTCTTCTATGTATGCAAGTTATTTAATTTGTTTGACTTTCTCTTACTAACCTATCCCATGTCAATTTAATTCTCAGTCCAGCCAGAACCAAAATGAGTAGAGGAAAATTTCCTCCTCCCAGACAATGGGCCAAAGTAGAAAGGCATAGAGGAAAGACAGAAAACAGAGGACATGAGGTAAAAGGAATCACAGTGAGTTCTAGTAAACAGAACCTAGATGGAAGAAAAGAAGGTGAAGTAATAGGTTGTTCTTAGAGATGGAAATAATGAATTCTTGCTTGTGGTGAATAAAACTGTAACTGGTTTACTATAGCCTCCTTGGATCGTGGCTGGCCGAGAGAACATATTTCTTAAATATGAAGTAAGCACCGATCATGTGATACATATGAGTTTCAGATATATACGAGACAGATCTATCTGGTTCCCAAGGAGATGTGAATCCAGCTCAGAAATGCACCATCTACAGGTTGAAGACGGACATTAAACAAGGAAAAACAATAGTGATAAACGTTACAAAGAAGTAGTGTAGGCTCTCACAGAAACATATGATACCTTGAATTATATTTTCCATTGGTCTATTGTTGCTAAGTTCTCTAATTATATGCCCTTTCCTGCACTCTAACAAGGCCTGATTTACATTTGACACTTTTCATCCTTATTTTCACCTCTAACTGTACATGTAAAGGCTACTTCCCCAAGGTCTACAAAATTTTCAAAATACAAATTGGCTCTAAATTCAAACAGAAAATTGTAAATTTAAGTAAGTGAATGTTTTATCAATAAAACACAGCACTCATTCAAATGTACTTCAATGCAACTCTTACTACCACTACAAGGTAACAGTGTTTACAACGTGCCAGATGTTGTTCAAAATGGTTCACAGAAATCAACTCATACTGTGTCCTACTGAGTAAAGTCAGACAGAGGAGGAGAAATATCCTATGACATCCTTTATATGTGGAATCTAAAGAGAAATGATACAAACGAACTTACTTACAAAAGAGAAAGATTCACAGACTTACAGAGAATGAGCTCATGGTTGCTGGGGGATAGGGAGGCGGGGCAGGATGCAGGGAAGGGATAGTTAGGGAGTTTGGCTGGGACTGACATGTACACACTGCTATATTTAAAATGGATAACCAATAAAGTCCTACTGCACAGCACAGGGAACTCTGCTCAGTGTTATGCAGCAGCATAACAGGAGAAGAGTTTGGGGGAGAATGGACACATGTGTATGTATGGCTGAGTCCCTTCACTGTTCACCTGAAACAATCACAGTGTTGTCTGTTAACCGGCTGTATACCCCAATACAAAACAGAGCTTTTTTTAAAAAATCGACTCATATTAATCCTCACAACAACTCCTCTATACTATCAGAACTAGTAAAACTATTTTCATTTTACACATTAGGTAGATGAGGCAAAGAAAAATTATATAAGTTAGCCAAAGGTCAACAACTAGTAAGCGGCTGAACCAGAATTTGAACCCAAGCACTCTGGTTCGAGAGTCAATACGTTCTAGAGTCTAGACTCAATTTTATCTAATATGGTTTTATTGGTAAATTCTCTTTCAAAATACTAGTCAACAAATATCTATTGAGTGCTTATTAGATGCAGGTGTTGATACAGGTGTTAGAACAGTGAACAAAACAGACAAAAAATATCCCTGTTCCCATGGAGGAGGATACAGATAACATATAAGAGAAAAAGGTAAAATATAAAGCACATTAGTAAATACTAAGGAGGAAACAAGGCCAGAAAGAGAGATGAGGAATAAGTATGATTTTAAAAAGGCATGGGGATATGAGTACAATTTTAAATAGGCTGACCAGGAAAGTAACCTGAGTCGGTGACGTTTGAACAATGACCCGAATGGAGTGAGGACATGAGTTGTTTCAGTTAAGCTTTATAAGATAATGGGCAAAGTAAGAGCCCTGGGTTTGGATCCTTGGACCCTTTAAACTCATTACAGTCTAAAATGGCCCTGGTGTTACATTTAGAGTTTCTGGGGTGTGCACAGAACCAGCACATTCTATGAGGGCTTGATGCTGCCAGTTTAGGAAACGCAGAGTAATACAACTGAATGAGTGTTATGAAACAAGCAACAGCTTCTTCAGTCATTCTGAGCAAGAATTCATGGAGGATTATTTTATGAGGTAGCAATGCTGAACACTTTATGAACTTTATTCTTCCCAGTTTCTAAAGTCAATACTCTTTAATCTGGCGGGTTAACAACTGATGTAGCATACTCTGCAGCTTTTGTGTGGAGTATTGTATACATCTCTATTATGTCTCATTGGTTTATAGTGTCCTTCAAGTCCTCTATTTTCTTTTAATTGAGGCATAGGTGATGTACTATATAAGCTTCAGATGTACAACATAGTGACTCACACTTTTTAAAGGTTATACTCCATTTATAAAATACTGTTTATATTCCCTGTGTTGTGCAATGTATCCTTGTAGCTTATTTTATACATAGCAGTTTGTACCTCTTATTCTCCTACCCCTAACTTGCCCCTCTCCACTTTCCTCTCCCTATTGGTAACCACTAGTTTGTTCTCTACATCTGAGAGCCTGTTTCTTTGTTATATTCTTTGTGTTGTTTTTTTTCTTTCAGATTCCACATATAAGTGATATCATACGGTATTTGATTTTATCTCCAAGTCCTCTGTTTTCTTACTGATCTTCTGTCTAGATCAGATTTTTTGCTCATTACTGAAAGAAGTGTACTGAAATTTTCAACAGTTATGTTAGATCTATTTCTTCAATTATGTTCAAGTCTCCTCACACATTTTGACTCAATTTGCTTAGTTTCTGGAAATCTTTGACTATTTCTCAGAGTTCTGACAAACTTGCTTCAAATAGTTTCTGCTTATTTTTCATTGTTTCTGTGAAGGGATGGGGGCATGGAGCTGCCTACTCCACCATGTTGAACATGGCTCTCCCAAGGTGATTTTTTGACAGACCTCTCACCAGACAGGAAAAAAATTAAATCTGTTTTCTAACAGAGCATGTTTATAGATATGGACATAAAAGACGCGTTTCCCTAGTAGAGGCCTGAAGCCTCAATCCTTAACATCTATCGCCTCCATTTCATGCTGGTTCCGCCGTCTTCCCTGAGTAAACATGGAGCTCCACGAAACACAGTCTGCAAAACACTGTTATAAACCATGACAGTCCTGTGATGCTTATGTGCCAAGTGCCTGTGATCAGGTGTTAGAAATACTTAAGTGATCATTCTGACCTAGACTAGTTCTTGTTTCCTAAATTACTTCAAAATGTGTTCTTCCCAACTTCCCAACTTTGTGGAAAAGCCACAGCGAATAAAATGATCTGTCATTCCATCTCCCAGAGCTAACTGCTGTTAACATGTTGACATTTCTCACACTTACAAAATAAGTGTGATTCAGGTTAATCTTTTATATATAGCAGTTATCTTCTTGACCTCTATGTGCTTAACACTGTTATTCTAGTTCACACCTATGTGAATACTGTCACATTTACTCTTGGAAGCTTATTATATGACTTTTATGAGAGAAGACACGTCATGTGTTGACTAACCTTTCAATCTGCACCTTCATAACCATCCCTTCAGGATCTTTCACTAAAACAAAAACAGGTTGATTGCTCTCTAGGATAGCATAATGAGACTTCAAGTCTGTGGGTTTCAACATCTTTGTCATCTATGCCTACCAATGAAGCTTGGCCATACTGAAGTTGCTTTTAAACTTCAAAATGCAGCAAAATGCCATCTTTATTTTGAAATCAAATCTTTTATGAAATACCCCCCCCCCCAAAAATAAACACGAAAAATAAAATAAAACTGAGTGCTGAAGGTTGAAGTCTGTATATGTGCGAGTAGATTGGGGGAAGCAGTTTATTCAGTCAGTCCTGCTTAGCCTTCCTAACACCCCGACACGATGCAGAATCCCAAGGCTCTGGGACAAGAATGTCTGAATATCCCATGTCTGTGAGATGTCCTCAATCAGTACTTTTAATGAACTGGATGACTCCTGCATCTGTATCTCCTCTGGCTTCTCAGACAGTGCCTGACACAAAGTAGGCATTTAAGAAGTAGTCATTGAAATAAAAGACATGAAATCCAAAATGAGGGAATGGGTTAGTACGGATCGATTACTGGTACTTGAGAAAAACCTAAGAAAGTACCCAACTGAGAGCAGTGAACCAGTGGTGGTAGATCTCAGTGGTATCATTACACTATTACGTTACAAAAGAGAGGATGCAATTACATTTTTTGACCAAGATTCTATCAGTGGTTGCAGAAGAAAAAATATAACTGAATAAACATTTAATTTCTTCCACATTCAAGGTATTGTCTGAAGGACTATCGAGGCTACAAAGATGGTAAAAGTACAGTCTCCCTCCTAAAGAATACTTGATACTCTAATAGGGGAGATAAAATACATAAAATTGTGCTACAAAGCTAGCCAATGCACCAAACAATATGTAAAAAAAAAAATTCCATGTGTTTTGAGCTGAGGTAGAGAAATTTTGAAAAATGATCAACAGACAGCCTCATCAACAGGTGGCTGTTACATAATGTAGAGGGTGACTGATGCAGAAGAAAGTCAAAACACCATGGGACAAATACTTCACTGAAGAAAGCATGGCATATAAAGCAGCTGGAGATGAGTTAAATGTTATTTTTTTGTCACTGGGTGTGTTAAAAATACTGAGAATGGAGAGATGACAAGAATTGTAGTGAGAAAAGCTTTTTAAAGTTGACGTTTGAACTGAAAAACGATGGGGAGGATTATGGTAGGTGGGGCAACATTTCAGTTTAATGAAAGCAACATGCATCAAAGCCCAAAGGCCAAGAGGAAAAAGGTCTCCATGAGGAATAAGACGAAAGCAATCTGGCTGAAGCAAAGGGTGTTTGCTGGGTACCAGGCTTGCTGAGTGGAGTGGAGCCAGATTAATAGTGGGAGCAGCTAAAAGGCCACGATGAAGATAAAGAAGTTGCAACAAACAGCAATTAGTTTTGATGACTGTACAACTCTCAAAGAAAACTATGATAGGCATGTAAAGCAGTAATGGTGGAAAAGAAATAAAAGAAATGCAAGTCCTAAGGATACTGAGGTGGGCGTGAAAACATCTCATTGCCTGAGATGTGGGCAATGAAACAGATTACCCAGAGAATTCGACAGCTTGGATAGAATCAGGGGTGACAGGCAGAGATAAACCTTCTGAATGGATAGTAAAGTTGCACCAGTGTCAATTAAGAATTCCAGTGTCTGATTCTCCACCGTAAGTTTAATTGTTGGATCTGGGGTCCCACTGGGAATCAGTTGATCCTGTCATTTGATGGTATACTGTCCCTCAGAAAGGGAAAAATGCACCCTGTGAGGGTGCTGGGGTGTAGAGAGATTGTGTTTTAAGCTCTTCTTTTTCTACAGACATTAGAAATAGAAAACAAGAGTACTCTTAATAGAAGACTCCAGAGTCACTATAAGGCCCACAATGGTTCACAGAAATGTTTTCTCTTGCTAATCGAAATTCAGAAAGAGAAAATGACAAGGAGACATGCTTACCATTCTCATTTGACTGGATACTACAGGCAGAAACCTGGGAGACTGGCAGAATTCTTACCTTCTGCTGGCTTATGTTAGAAGTCCCAGGACTTCTACACTATTGTAAGTCCCAGGACTTACACTATTATGTTACAAAAGAGAGAATGCAATTACATTCTCAGCAACAGCAGCAGCCCTGAAGTGAGCAGTGTCCAGGCAGTGACATGCAACCTTGACATCAAATTGCGGGTAAAGGAATACTCTCCTGTACCACACTGCCCCTTGCGGGACACCAAATGGAATCCATAGTTTTTCTTCCAGCTTTAGGCTATTCCCAGTGGTTTAGCGTGTACATGGTAACGGATGAACTAAATGCTACCCAACTGGACAAGCCAACACCGACACAGTGGTAAAGAAATTAGTACCTAGGTTATTTCTTGTTTAGGTATTCCTCTATGGACAGAGTCAGACCAAGGCCATTTTATAGTAGAAACACATCACAAACAAATTACAAATCAAAGCTCGTAAAAACTTTGGGGTACTCATTAAAATTCTAACCCCTGCACCATCCCTAATCCTCGGGGCAAACAGAACACAAAAATGTAGACATCAGAAGGACTTTAGGAAATGTTTATCAAGAAACTGGACTTAATGGCCAGAGGCACTACCTCCAGCCCTTATAAAAATCCAGCATACTCCAAATAGAGGTTGTGAATTAACCCTTTTGAAACAGCATTTGGTTGCCCTCTGCCTAATGGCATCTCTAAATCTTCTATTTCTGATTGAGTGAACACTCTAGGAACTTAGGTAAGAAATCTGATACCATGACTTGCTCTGTAGGAACTAACCAGCATATGTGGAGATTATCAACAGGTTAAAAAAAGGGTGTGGCATCCACTGACTGGCAAGCCTTGCTATCCCCTTTGACCAGAAGACTGGATGTACATTAAGCTTTTTAGAAGAAATTACACATTGTTATCATGCTGGGTCAGTCCTTACAAACTGCTAACCATTTGCACTGCCATCCTCTTGGATTCACACGCGCCCCGTCGGCTCTGACCCAAATTGGCAGCACTCCCAGGACAACTGGAAGACCATCTCTAAGGTGACCGTAAACTTAGCATTTTCAGGGCCAATTCCCAGGTCCCAGAAGCAGACAAAATCATGAAGTAGACAGCTTTTCTCAAGATCACAGATGAAGAAACTTCCTTCTACCTACTTTCTCCCCCCATTTGGTCTTCCTACTCCCGGGGTGAAATCTTCCTTTTAACAAAGACTCCCCTCTCTTTAGCCATTGATTATAAAGGTGACAAGACATTGCTGATTCCAATCTATTTTTCCCTTCCACTATGGGCTCTCCTTCAAACTTTGTCTTCCCTCTCAATAACCCTGACTCTCTCAACAGGTCAAGCACAAACCAGGTAACTCTTTTTATCAGTTTTCCAAAGCCTGGTGACATTAAGTCATCAATCTGTTAGCTGGTTATGTCTCCATCTAGATTATGCAAAAGAACCTGAACTAATTTTTGTTCTTGCCAATCCAAGCAGCTGGCGACAACTCAGGAAAATGGATGCATAACAGGTAAGTACCCATGACCAAGAAAACAATGTCACTCTTTTCCTTTCACTGAGATAACTGGACACAGAAAAACCGCTATAGAAGATCAAGGACTGTCCTTTGCTCAGGTAAAGACGTTAGAAGGGAATTTTTCCTTTTGCACTGAAATCAGGCATAGAGCTTCACCTTTCCAGGTCTAAGGCAATACTGCAACCAAACCTTGTGGTTCGATTCCAAGATGCATCCTCCAGCCTCTCGTGGTCATAAATGGCCTCAGCACTGACTCATGCAGGGGCACTGGGCAAATCACCAGATGTTACGGCTAACTCCTAAGTCACCCTTGTGTAACCTAGAGTAGCTCAGTTGCTTACATCATTAGCCATCAAAGACTGCATATAAGTGAAGCGAAGTGAGGTCGCTCAGTCGTGTCCGACTCTTTGCGACCCCATGGACTGTAGCCCACCAGGCTTCTCCATCCATGGGATTCTCCAGGCAAGAGTACTGGAGTGGGGTGCCATAGGCAGACCAAAAATCCAGACTAAGTTGGCCAAGTAATAAAACCAAGCTTTACAGCTATTATGGCCTAACTGTAGGCATCCTATATTTCAAAACCTGTCCTGCTCCTACAGACTGCCAGGGATATACAAGATGGAGATGTACAGATGTCAACATGACAGGTGACAAGACACACTAAACCCCAACTAATATGTCACAAGTTCCATTCTGACCTTATCCAGGAACAATGCTGGTGTTTTGAGATAAGGTGTATACAGAGTTCCTATCTGGATGGGCAGAACAATGTGGACTTGAATTCTCGATACTCTCTGTCATCTTAAAATTTCAGCCCAATTATAAACTCTGGTTTCTTTGTTCATAAAAGTGAAAGTGCAAGTCCCTTAGTTGTATCCAACTCTTTGTGACTCCATGGACTATACAGTCCATAGAATTCTCTAGGCTAGAATACTGGAGTGTGTAGCCTTTTCTTTCTCCAGGGGATCTTCCCAACCCAGGGATCGAACCCAGGTCTCCCACATTGCAGTCGGATTCTTTACCAGCTGAGCCACAAGGGTAGCCCTATTTTCATAAAAGCACTACTACTTTTTATGAAAGCACTACTTTCATAAAAGGAGTGTCACATAAACAGCTCAGACCAGATCTCATAGAAAACTGGCTTGTTTATCACAATTCTAAGTTCTTTTCAGTACTAAGATCCCTTTTCCTAGCCTTTGGAACTTAGGAGTTGGAAAAGGCAGTTCTCAGACTTTCCATAGTAACAGGATTTCAACATTACTATGCAAATGTTGGAAGCCTTTCGATCAAAAGTTAATAGCCTCTGTTGGACTAGAAAATTGCCTTGCCCTGGACATACTGACAGCTCAAGGAGGAGGAGCTTGTGCCATCACTGGTGAAGAATGCTGCTTCTATGTAAATCACTTGGGGCAAACAGTGTCTAATCTATACCTTTTGCCTGTGAAGAGAATGGCAACTCACTCCAGTATTCTAGCCTGGAGAATCCCTATGGACAGAGGAGACTGGCAGGGAACCGCAAAGAGTCAGACACGACTGAGCAACTACACTTCCTACACTTTTTGAAGACAAGATAAACATTCTCCATCAGATAAAAATGAGGCTTAGCCATTCTATTGGACTGAACTACTCCTAGGGAAGGGAGACTGATTTCATGGAATATGGGGAAATGGGCTTAGTTTCGTTATTTTCTGTTTATTCATTCTCATTCTATGTTCTTCTCATCCTTTACAGATCTCTTGCCATGCAGTTGCTAACCCAAGTCTTCTCTCCACAGTTACTGACTCAGATTTTACTTCTAGGGACATTTCAGACAGAGGAACGAAGGAGTTCAGAGTATATCACTCTGGCATACTGAATATTTTGAGTTAAAGGCAATGGAGAAAAACCTGACGCAAGAAGGACACTCTGACCTTCCTTGTTCTTCCAGAAAGAGAGAAAATCCCCATGTAAAAGATGCCCTCCCTATACTAGCAGGAAGAACATTTATTTATCACCAGAGACGGAAAACTGGACCAAGAAATCCCCATACAAACAAACCTTGTTAAACTAACCCTTATCTTCCTAGTCATTCTCCACATTTCTCCTAGCAGAAATCTCGTTGACTTTTTCCTTTCTAAGCTTTCTGCCCTGGTCACTTCCTCAGGCTGTGACTCTCCTCTGAAAATTTCCATGTTCGCGTTAAAAAAAGAAAGAGAAAACAAAAACTTCTGTGCTTTTCTCTTGTCAACCTGTCTTATGTCAGTTTAATTCTTAAGTCCAACTGGAGAACCAAAGAGCGTAGAAGAGAATTTTTCCCTGTCTACAATGCTAAACCGTTTTTTTTCTGGTAACATTCTAATATCATGGGGGAATTACACTCCCAAACCCTCTATTATTTTTAAATTCACTCCTTTGAAATACATACAAAATTCTCACGTTTTGCTCACTGGCCCCCTTAGAAACTCAAGCTCATACTTATGATGTCAACCTCATTATAGCCGTTTCAAGAATTAAGTGCAACATGCTAGGAAGTGAAGTCGCTCAGTCGTGTCCGACTCTTTGCGACCCCGTGGACTGCAGCCTACCAGGCTCCTCCGTCCATGGGCTTTTCCAGGCAAGAGTACTGGAGTGAGGTGCCATTTCCTTCTCCAGAGGATCTTCCTGACCCAGGGCTCGAACCCGGGTCTCCCGCAGTGTAGGCAGACGCTTTACCGTCTGAGCCACAGGGAAGCCCTGTAACACGCTAGGAACAGTACAAACCCCATTAGAGGCGGCCCTTTTAAAACCTTGGCATAAGGACGCAAAAGCAATACAGGGATAAGGAGAGGTGACCACGGGCTGTTCCAAGGTGGAATCCATCACCTGTCAGGAACGGGACCTGAGTAACTTCTGGTCCACCCACCGAGTTATCTCTCCTAGCGAAACCTGAAAGACCAGCTTCCATCCGGGGCGCTGCCGGGCGGGTGGCCTCCTCTGCTTCCGCTTCCGGACGGAAGCTGCGCTCCCTGCCCGCAGTCACGAATGCAGCGGACGGCGCCTGCGCACTGGGAGGGCCGGGCCGAGCGCCGAGTCCCAGGCGCGGAAACGCGCATGTGCGTGGGGTTGGACGTTGTCCGTTTTTTCGCAAGCTCAACGCGGAAGTGCGGGATCTGAGGCATTTCAGGTGCTCGGATTCTGGCGCGGATACTGGTGCGAAATGGAGGTGGACGCGGCCTCAGAAGGGGGTCGGAACGGCCCCCGGGAGCGGCGAGGCTTCGGTGAAGCCGAGAGGCAGCAGCAAAACCACGAAGTGCGGTCTCAGTCCGGGGCCGCCCTGTCTCCCAAACACTCCTATTGGTTGGATCTCTGGCTCTTCATCCTCTTCGACGTGATATTGTTTTTCTTCGTGTATTTTCTGCCATGGTGAGTACTCTGAATGTAACACTGAAGGGTGAGGGGCTTAGGAACCTTCTCCCCAGTTTGGCAAGGTGGGTGGGAAGAGGAAAGGAAATTGGGTTCCGAAAATGGCAGGGTCCGGTAAATGGGGGAGTTGGAATGAAGACTAGACTGAAAATGGCTTCCTTGGCACCTCAGTTGAGGGTGTGGAGGCAACTTGACTTCATAGTTTTGTTTTGTTTTGTTTTGAAATGAAACCGGCTGGGTTTGAGTTCCTGCACTATCATGAAGAAACTGGATAAGTTATTTGACTTGTTGGAGCTTTGTAGCTAGTTTCATTTATAGGGACCAATAGTAACCTGGTCATAGGGATTTGGTGTTTTAGATAAATCGCTAACTTCTCAAAGCGATATGTTTGCATATTGCTTTGCAGCAGTAGGCACTCAGCTAAAGCTTATTGTTGTTATTTAGTCACTAAGTCGTGTCCGACTCTTGCAGCCCCATGGACTGTAGCCCGTCAGGCTCCCTGTCAGTGGGATTCTCCAGACAAGAATACTGGAGTGGGTTGCTATTTCCTTCTCCAGAGGATCTTCCCCACCCAGGGATGGAACCTGCAACTCCTGCTTGGCAGGCGAATTCTCTACCCTGAGCCACCTGGGAAGCCCAAAGCTGATGTTACTATACAACAGTTTGACCATGAGCAGGGTATCTAAAATAGGTCTAAAACTCAGTTCCTAATTTCTTATCCATTAAGTGTTCCCATTTCAAAAAATGTTAACTTTATCCAATCCTCCTCCCAGAAGCTTGGGACTGTTTTTGACTTACTTTTTTTTTTTTTTTTAATACACATCCACGAACTCCAAAACAACAATTGGTAAGTCACAAAATTCCTTAGATACCTCTTGGAAAATCCATGCTCTCCATTTTCATTGCCACTCACTCTGAAAAGACAGTTTTGGCAGAGGGTAAAGGAAGGGAACTTAGACAAGAGGGACACAGGACTGAGATAATAAGGGACAAATTCAGAAGATAAGCCCTGGGCTGGAGGAAAGCAGTGCAGCTCATTTAGTTATTAAACAGCTCTCTTGGACTTCAGAGCTAATTGTTGACTCACTCTAAGTTATTCTTCTCAATCTTGTTATTGAATTTACACTCCCTGAAAGGTAATTGTCTTCTTTTCTCACCCCTAGTCCCCAGTGTTCGCCAAGATCTGGGCATAAACTCGCTGTACCTGAAGCCCCATTGTCTGTGATTCTTGTATTTCTTGAATGGTATGGCAGAGGGTTCAATGGGACAAATGGGAGATGAGTATTTCTATAAAACCCTCCATTGAGTCACTTGTAAAGGAAAATCTTTCCTCCTGATTTTTGGTGTTACTTCAAATATAGTGATTTTTTTTTTTTTAATCTAAATTTTTAGCTCTGGGTAGAATATGGAAGACTTAACGAGGAATCAGTTCAGTTCAGTCTCAATCATGTCCGACTCTTTGCGACCCCATGGACTGCAGCATGCCAGGCTTTCCTGTCCATCACCAACTACCAGAGTTTACTCAAACTCATATCCATTGAGCTGGTGATGCCATCCAACCATCTCATCCTCTGTCATCCCCTTCTCCTGCCTTCAGTCTTTCCCAGCATCAGTCTTTTCCAGTCAGTTCTTTGCATCATTTGGCCAAAGTATTGGAGTTTCAGCTTCAGCATTAGTCCTTCCAATGAATATTCAGGGCTGATTTCCTTTGGGATGGACTGGTTGGGTCTCCTTGCAGTCCAAGGGACTCTCAAGAGTCTTCTCCAACACCACAGTTCAAAAGCATCAATTCTTCACGCGCTGTTTTCTTTATAGTCCAACTCTCACATCCATACATGACTACTGGAAAAACCATAGCTTTGACTAGATGCATCTTTGTTGGCAAAGTAATGTCTCTGCTTTTTAATATGCTGTCTAGGTTGGTCATAACTTTTTTTCAAAGGAGCAAGAGTCGCCGTCACCATCTGCATTGATTTTGGAGCCCCCCCAAATAATTGTCTGTCAGTTTCCATTGTTTCCCCATCTGTTTGCCATGAAGTGATGGGACTAGATGCCATGATCTTAGTTTTCTGCATGTTGAGTTTTAAGCCAACTTTTTCACTCTCCTCTTTCACTTTCATCAAGAGGCTGTTTAGTTCTTCACTTTCTGCCATAAGGGTGGTATCATCTGCATATCTGAGGTGATTGATATTTCTCCTGGCAATCTTGATTCCGGCTTGTGCTTCATCCAGCCCAGCGTTTCTCATGATGTACTCTGCAGAGAAGTTAAATAAGCAGGGTGACAATGTACAGCCTTGACGTACTCCTTTTCCTATTTGGAACCAGTCTGTTGTTCCATGTCCAGTTCTGACTGTTGCTTCCTGACCTGCATACAGATTTCTCAAGAGGCAGGTCAGGTGGTCTGGTATTCCCATCTTTCAGAATTTTCCACAGTATATTGGGATCCACACAGTCAAAGGCTTTGGCACAGTCAATAAAGCAGAAATAGATGTGTTTCTGGAACTCTCTTGCTTTTTCGATGATCCGGCGGATGTTGGCAATTTGATCTCTGGTTCCTCTGCCTTTTTTTGAAACCAGCTTGAACATCTGGAAGTTCATGGTTCACGTACTGTTGAAGCCTGGCTTGGAGAATTTTGAGCATTACTTTGCTAGTGTGTGAGTGAGTGCAATTGTGCGGTAGTTTTTGAGGGTATTTTTTGCTCTTATTAATATTTAAATCATTTAGGAATAGGCAAACGACTAAGATGATCAGGATTTTCAGAAGTTCCCTGGAGAAGGAAATGGCAACCACTCCAGTATTCTTGCTGGGAAATCCCATGGACAGAGGAGCCTGGCAGGCTGGAGTCACAAAAGAGTGGGACACAGATTAGCGACTAAACAACAACAGCACTTATATGTGACATCTTAAAAAACAAAACAGATGAACAAATTGAACAGGAACAGACTCATAGATGTGGAGAACAAACTGGTGGTGGCCACAAGAGACAGCGGTGATCACTGTGTGACAGGGTTCAGGGAGAGAGACAAAGACAAAAAGATCCAGGTACAAAATTCCAGTTTAAAATAAATAAGTCATAGGTTATAATGTAGAATATTAGGAATACTGTCAATATTTCAGATACTTTGTATAATGACAGATGGTTGCTAGACTTATTGTGGTGTTGAATTTGTAGTGTATGTGATGTGATATTATGATGTTGTAACATGGAACTAGTATAATTTAACTATACTCCAATAAAAATAAAGCATTATTTTATATGCAAAAAAAAAAAGATTTTCAGAAGTTTACATAAAGTATTTAAAGGGGGAAGAGGAAGGAAACATTGTTGACATATATTTGTTTTTCCAGAATGGTTTGCCCGATACCTAAAGAATTCTGGCTACTGGAGTGGATTCCTGAAGATGACTACAGACTCCTTCAACAAAGACGGGGCTGTGCACCAGAAGGATATCAGACTCGAAGGGACCCTCATTTCATTTTACACATTCTGTTGTTATCTGTGGGTGAGGTGGGGTGGGAGAAACGGTATTAAATGGGTAATGATCTCACCCAGTCATAGCTAAGTTCGTAAAACTTGACTTTGATTCATGTTTTAAAATTTTTTTTCAAATTGTCTGATGGCTTTACAGGGGCTGAATACAAAAAGTATTTTACATGGGATTTATTATAGTCATTAATAAATAATGTTTTTCTCTTTAACATTTTAAGAGCTGGCCAGAGTTTAGTATGATGCAAATAATACAGTAAAATAATGTGAAATATTTAAAAACAAATTATTCAAAAGCAAGGGAAGAACTTGGGGGAAAAAAGGAGTAAAAGCTATAAAGAAAGTCCAGGCCCACAATATATTTGCTGCAAATGCCAGTTTAATTTTTAAGTGGCCCTCTGTTATGGTTGCTACGTTGGTACAATTTTAGAGAAAGTATATAGTATCCAGTGGTGGAAGGCTAGAAGGCATGTCATCTTCACCTGGATGCTTCCCCTCACTTTTAAGCTCTTGAACTGAGTGAAACACAACAATGTGTTTCAAACCTAATTTTTATTAGGTTTGCATTAAGAATGCTTGTGGCCAAAACATGTTTATTATAATGTCTGTAACTTTTAATACTTCAGCAAAGTCACCATATTTACTCATTGAGCAAATATTTGAGCAATTACTGTGGTCCAGGTACAGCACTGAACAAAAAAATCCTTGCCTTCATGGAGTTTACATTCTTTATCTAAATATGTTAATAATTTTATTTCTAAGAGTGATCAGCTAGTATTTAATCAAAAAGGTCACACTCCCAAAGCAGCTACTATAAGCCCTTCAGAAGCTATTCCTATTGTATGTATAACAGATACTAGAAATGGGCTTTCCTTGAAATTGGTGATACTTTATATATTGGAATTGCCTAAATGTTTTTCAGTTCCCTTAGAAACAGGGTGTAGGTCTGGTAAACACACCATCCTCTACTTTTTTAGAATGGCGTTTAGGTTAGTGTGAAATCTGGAATTGATTTTGGAAGACTTTAGCCTAATGCCGACTATGAGGTTAACAGTTATGCCATCAGAGAACCTAGTAAATCTGCCTGAAGAGAACATTTTAGGCTTGAAGCATCTAGACAAACACAGAACTGGGATTTCATTGAGGTTACCAAACAGACTGTATGAATAGTTTCTGTGCTGCTTGCTAATAATTTTGTCCAGTAAATGTTTATTACACAGATAAATTAGGTGTGATTTGCTTTTATTTTACCTAATTACTTGTGTATTAGGTCACACACAAAGATTTATAATCCATACCACCTTTCTGAGCCTAAAATCAGCCTACTACCACCAACTCTTGAATATTTCAATGTCCTACAGATGAAATCATGCCTACCACTGTGCCATCTCAGATAATATAGTGTACTTGTAAGCTTTTGAACTGGCTAAATGAGACACCAGGAACAATTTGGCAAACTTGCTACAGTAAAGACATCAAATAAGAATAAAATCAAAGTGATTTTAGTCTGATCAATTCCTTTGTAAATTTCAGTTTCATTAAGTGAAATGATTGTTTTAACCATCTGAAATCTGTTGGCTAATGAGTAACTGTGAAGTCTTTAGAAGTCTGTTAACATGAAATTTTTAGGATGTAAAGTACTCGATATACCTAGTCCCTAAACGGCATGGGGATACACTCAGGCTACAAAATTATTTAGTGAGGGCATTTAATGTAGATGTTATGCTTTAGGGAAAGGGTCACCAAAATACCCAAATCTGGCCCATTTGCCTCCGCCTGTGAGCTAAGAATGATTTTTACATCTTAAAATGATTGAGAAAAAAACCAGAAAAACTATTTCATTAAGTGGAAATAATGTGAAATCCATGCTTCAATGCTGCTAAAGTTTTACTGGAGCAGAGACAAGCCTACTCATTAGCATATTGTTAGGTAAATGTTACATTCTGGCTGTTTTCACACTACCCTGGCAGAATTGAGTGGCTGTTACAGAGGTCTTAGGGTGCACAAGGCCTAGGTTATTATATTGACTCTCTGACTCTTTAAAGAAAGTTTATCAGCTCCTGTGGGAACTCTTCTTTAGACCTCGCTGGAGTTGAACTCTTAAGAGTCTCCTGTGATAAATTTTTTTGATCAGTGATATTCCAAGTTCACCCCTGAACTTTAAATTGACCTGTGTTTCCCATAAAATACATAATTCACAGGGATGAAAGGAATCAGCAGTTCATGAATGTAAAGAAAAGTCCACCCATATTAAAAATCAGTTTACCCGCCCTCCAAATTTTGAACCAGAAGAAACTGACTTCACATGAAAATACTCTGAAGTATTTTGAACATAACAGCTGTTGGTTGTGTTATTTTGAAAGTTATCATAATCTTATAACCACAGGAAAACATGTATAAAAATAGTCACCCTAGAAATAAAAATTTCACATGAATAATTATTAGTAAATACATATTCTGTCTATATTTGGAGTGTTGTGTCAACAAAGACAAACGGTCGGTTTCTAGTTTGTTAGTACTACAGTATAATGCAGGAGGTTTTAACTGGACAGCAGTACTTTAAAAAGCCCCAGAATCAGACATTTCTGGGTGATGTCTGCAACTCGATTGTGAGTTAAACTTCATACAAACCTATGAGATTGTTGTTAAGTATCAGAAATCAGTTTAAATGTTTCAAATAATACATTTTCAACTGGACATAAACTATACAAAGTTTTTGAAAATTAAAAATACTTGAAGCTCATTTTTCTAGTATTTTACAATATTATAAAAGCAGTAATTAAATACACTGATGACATTTCAAGTACAATTTTACAAACTTTACAATATTTACAAACCTTCCATACTAAAAGCTATGTTAAAAAAATCTTTCTTAAAAGATAAAATTGTACTTGGTTGATACTCAAGTATTTCTACATTAAAAGAATATAAAATAATAATCACCTACTGTTACAGTTAGAAACTTCTCTAGGTGGAAGACAAAATTTGATCAAGATCTGATAACTGGGTGAGCTTAGACTTGTACAAGCAATTATTTTCTACTTATCTAGAATTATTCAGTTTTAATCATTAACATTTTGGAATACTTTAACAATTTATGGAACTGGTCAAAATACTGAATTTACTAATTTACAGAATTATTATGTTTTATATATAAAATTTATGCAAATCCTCAGTTCTCTAGCATGGACAATATAAAACTATTCTAAACCACAATTAGTTTACCAGTTTAGTACAAAATTAAATAACAACTATGAAATAAGGCAATTAAAGTACTTATTTCCACTTGTAATGATAAAATGGAAAACTTTTTTTTTTTAAAAGAAAGCCTCTGTGAAAGTAGGTGGGGAAAATTATTTGTTTAAGCAGAAAAAAGGGAAGGATGTTCAATTTAATGTATTTCATTAAAATTAAACCTATATGAATGGCAAATATTTAATCTGGAAACCCAGAATGATTTTCAAATTCAAGACTGAATATCATTAAAATGGGCTGACAATCTACAAATAGGTACTATGGAAAATTTAGGCAGTCACAGTGATAGTCTTAAAAAAAGGCTTTAGGTTAAATCCCTAACACTGGTTACTAGCAGCCCAAAGTAAACCAAACCAAAATAAAAACCTTTCATATTTCATATAAAACTAGAAAAAAAGTAACAAATAAATATACTAAAGTGAAGTATTTTAATTATTTTTAGCTTACACGACTGAAGTAATGTTTATAAATACATACAACAAAGGATATTCTGAAGGTAAAAATTCTAGGAGCAAAATTAAGTCTCTTCTGACCTTGAGAATTTAATTAAAAATTGCTTTACCATTAAGGCTTTTTTCCTGAAATGCTATCAATTTCATGGGTTGATTTTTTTTTTTTTAAGACACTTAAGGAATCATATGTAGTAGACTATCACAGAAGTCAAAAGCAAATGGGTGAAGCCTTCTTTTGGCTACCCATTAGAAAGTGCTTCCTCACAAAGCAAATACTACTTGGACTATGCAAACTACCGGCCATCTGCTATCTTTCAGTGAGCACAGTTAACCAGTCTACATATGAGTACTGCTTAGTTTAATACTTACGGGTCTACCAGTCAAAAAATAAAGGGTCAAATTACATTTTTACTCAACTGCAGCGTGTGAAAAATGACTTTCTGGACACACCCTGATTTTCTATTTTTTGAGGCATGCCAAGGCTATTCAGAGGGAATTTCCAAAATACCCAATAAGTTGATTTTCTAAGATAAAAGATCTGTATAGAAAGTTAAAATGATTAATGACTAATAATGCCATGGTTTTAATTTAATATAGCACTAGGTTTGGTCAGTTGATTCTTAAATGGTCTCTGAGAAGTAAAAGCCCACTGGAGTCATCATTTATCTATTACAGTGAATACCAGGTATATGTTTTTGCTCAGAAGGGCAGTTTGAACCAAAACTACTATGTAACACAGGTCCTAGCTCTCTTTCATTCTGAGACAGTGAACTATCATTACAAAAGCCACTGCTCTCTGGAAAGCAAAGCTTGGGCCTCTGATGGTATTTCAATCTATATGTATCAGTCATGCAGTTATCAACCGAAAAATAGGTAGTTAATGAAACTGTCTCATTTGGACATGTAGAGCTAGAGTCTGTTTCTGGCTGGCAGAAAGCACCAACAGCTACACCTGAGTCTGCCTGAAAATCTTTAGTTGAAGAGCTGGATGGAGTGTTTGATGTGTTCCCGACATACTCTTTCGCTTGAAATGTATCCTTAAATCTTTCATCGTTCACATACGGACTCATGTCTATGCCTGGCTCTGAGGCTGTACTTGGACTGTGCTTCAGAAGACTAGAAGAGTTAGTCTTAAACGTCTCTGTTACTTTGACATCAGGAGTAGAATCATTTTTCTCTGACTGTGGCACACTGGTCATAGCATATTTCTTTGGTGGCAGAGGGGGTGGTACATTCTGGCAAACAAGTTTTGGCATCTGACAACTGTCAGATCTACAGGTTGACTGAACCAGATGTTCCCTGGGTAGAGAGTTCTCATAGTAACATCGTTCCATCATATTTTGCTGCTGGATGAGGGGAGTGGTTTCTGGCTTTGACCCCACAGTTCTCATGTGTGAAGACCGTGATGAAGACGGTGAGACTGTTTCATTACTGTTCACTCTCTTTCCAGAACCAGAGTTATCATCAATGTGGAAAAGCAAACTTGTTCTCTCAGACTTTTCTTTATTAAGCCACTCAGAAAACTTGGGTTCACTTGATTTTTCAAGTTTCTGTTCATCTGACTGGTGGGTATGCTCTCTGACTGTGTGGTCCTTGAGTATTTCTGGACTGGACAAAGGGAATGTCTTTCCATTGGTTTCATGTATATGTGACCTGAAAAATAAAAACAAAGCTCAAACACCATACGCAAATATGCAAAACTGGAGGGAAAAGAAAACCACTTGTCCCATTGTTTAACTTCCCAGGATAGTGTTTATGTTATTGGTGTAACATAACAGAAAAGGAAACCATTAACAATTACAACCATTAATAATCTACTCTGAATCCAAAACCTTTATCTTAGAATACATAAATGTTTACTAGAAACATCATTACCAATATCAGATTTGTAATAATTAGAAGTGTAATTTTTTTAAAAGAGCAAATTTCCAGGAAATCCCTGCTGGGCCAGTGATTAGGACTCAGTGCTTTCATGCCTGGGCCCGGGGTTCAGTCCCTGGTTGGGGAACTAAGATCCCACAAACTGTGTAGTATGACCCCCCCTCAAAAAGTTTCAACTTAACAAACACTGAAATTACACTTATTATTATAAATAATAGCACAGACTTAAGGAAACTTTATCAGCAATAATTCAATACTCTAAAACACCAACCAACATTACAATGTTTATAGCAATAAAAGTACTTTTATTTGTAATGCCATAAGGATAGGATACTAATTAAAAATAATCAGACTACTTAATAATATCCAAGATGAACAGAAATAGTATCATATTACAAATTATTTATCTTCATGTGATTATTTTCTCCTGTGACTTGCATGAAATTCAAGTACAGTACAAAGATGAAAAGAATTAAGACTCTGCCAAGCAGATTAGAACTCTACTGAAATCTTGGCTCCATTGGCTTGGGGCAAATTACTTAATCTAAACCCCGAATTTTCTCTTTTGTAAAATACCATCTACCTCAAAAGAATGCCATGAGGATTAAAACAAATAATCATATATTGTACAAGGAACTTTGTACGCTCTCCCATCATTAAGGTCTACGTCCTTTTAATGATCCCCAGTAAAATATGCATTATAACACTCTAGACCCATGGCTTTCAGGTAAGTATGTATGCCTATCAGTTAGCTAAGAACACCTTTCTGATAAAGAATTCCTATTATACATGCATTTAGAAGATTCTAGTATTTCCAAACAGCTATGATTACCTTTTTATCAAAGGATTTTTTATTTGTAGGTGTGATTCTGGGTGGAACTCATGAGCTTTAGAGGCCACATCTAAGTTCTTGAGTTCTCTTTTAAAGCCTGAGGAGGAAAATGAGAAAAACAAAATTATGTAAGTGATCTTTCAGAATTTACTCCATCTATAACTGAAGTGAAAGCCGCTCAGTCGTGTCCGACTCTTTGCAACCCCATGGACTATGAAGTCCATGGGCTTCTCCAGGGCAGAATACTGGAGTGGGTAGCCTTTCCCTTCTCCAGGGGATCTTCCCAACCCAGGGATCGAACCCAGGTCTCCTGCATTGCAGGAGGATTCTTTACCAGCTAAGCCACAAGGGAAGCCCAAGAACACTGGAGTGGGTAGCCTATCCCTTCTCCAGCGGATCTTCCTGACCCAGGAATCAATACTTCTCCATAATTTACATAAGGTTTTCTATAAACAGGTAATTCTCATCCAAATTAACAGAAAAAAACATTCTTCAAGGCTTTGCTCAAATAATACCTTTTCTGAACCCTTTATACAAAATTAATGGTCCTTTCCTCCATTTATTACACATGAAAATGTCAGCAATGCCCCAAAACTGTTATTCTTGATGGGTCATGTGGAACTGTATTTCCTGTTTACTCTTTACTGATGAATGGGTGGGAAGATCCTACATTTGAAAATAGATGCCTTGAGTTGCCTGCCAATCAATGCAGAAGACGTAAGAGAACTAGGACTCAATCCCTGAGTGGGGAAGACCCCCTGGAGGAGGGCATGGCAACCCACTCCAGTATTCTTGCCTGGAGAATCCCCCGGACAGAGGAGCCTGGCGGGCTACTATCCATGGGGTCAAAAAGAGTCAGACACAACTGAAGTGACTTAGCACAGGCACATAACTTAAGTTGAAGTTTGGACTCACTGTTTATTGGATGGTTACTTTATATTAAAACCAACTTTAAAACCTTATACCACCTTACAGTTTAGGTTTCTTCCTTTAATGAGATACTACTATCTATTTTACCTACTTCACAGGAATATTAGGAACATCAACTGAATTAAAACGAGTGAGAGGGTATTATGATAACACGTAAAATGTCATTCCACCATGAACTAGCTACCATTTATTGACTGCTTACTCAAGTTTTAAGAAGTTGATAGTAGTTATTTCACTTAATCTTTACAGTTGAAAACCATTTTTACTTCAAAAGACAGTCGACCAACTTCAGTTATTCAGAATTGAGTATCTGACATACATTTTCTTGAAAGAAGTGAACCTGTCATTTCAGGAAAACAACTGGCAGTATTTATTGCCAATGATAAGGTTTTGGATGAAAGCAAGAGTTTTGGAAAACCTGTATTTACCACCATGAGTTTTGTAGTTTTCCAATAATTAAGACTTTCTGCTAATATCTGTGGTACTATTTTAAAATGTGTTCTTTAAAAAGATATACAGAAATGTAACAACATTTGGAAGACTTGCATAATTTAGCAATCTAAGCCTCTCTGACAGCTACTTTATGACTAAAAAAAAAAAGTAATATCAGAAAGAATGTTAACTAGTTTTCATTCTTTAAAGTCTGAGAAATTTCTAAGTTGAAGTTATAATTTCCCATCCACTGTGGTTTTAACTACAGAATGTTTATTTACTTATCTGTAACTTAAAGTTTAATATTCACAAATACAAAAAGAATTAAATACTTAATTCTCAAATTATCCACACAATGGGCAGCAGGAGGCAGCAGAGGTTTTATAAATATGCTTGAAATTTTAATATCACTGGCAGGCATTCAACCAAGTGGTCTGACTTCAGAATTCCAACTAACTTAAAAATAGATGTGTTATTTTTCTCTTCTGCTGACACAGACATCCATGTGTCTTTACTGAGAATTTCGGCTCCAGGTTCTTTGCAAATCTAAGAGCTGGATTTTAACACTTGGCAAAGCAGCTACTTCAACATCAACACAAGGAGCTTTAATTAATAATGCTAATTTTGGTACTGTATACAAACAAACCTAAAGCCCAACAGTCAAGAAATCAAAATATATTTACTTAATTTGAAAAGGTAACCTAGGTTTAAAACAGACTTACATAACAAGAAAACCAAACTGCTATTCTAGACACTATAATCCTCACTCTTGTTGTGTATGAAGATTTCAGACTAAAAAAATAATACTGCAACTACAAAGCCTAGAAATCCAAGAGCAATAACCTAATCAATGATCTGATTTACAATAAAAAGTTAACATTTAAATACTTTAGGGAAAAAAAAATCACAAAACTTTAACTGTATAAATATTTCTGGCTAAATTTACTACATGACAAAAGGAACAGATACTTTAGTATGTAATAATCTACTATCAGATACCAAATTTGGGGACGATACGAAATAAAAAGCAATGAGTCTTCTTTTCTCAGTGGTATTTACTTTAAAGAAAGAGCAAATAATGCTATTTTGCTACAGATTAAATTTCAACACTGAAAGTTTATGGTTTTTAAAAATATGTAAATATTTGCTGATGCTGGGCCTCAGCAACTACTTCTCAATGGTCGGTGAAGCTCCCAGAGAAAATAAACTTAGTATGCACAGAGACAAAATCAACTGTTAAAAGTACCTCTAAAATATATTCTTTAGATATACTTTCTAATGTATTTATTTTAAATTAATATACTCTGAAGTTTGTAAAAAAAATCCTAGAGAAAAAAATCAAATTCATGTACACAAGTATACTTTTTGATTAAAGTATTTTTCATTTACTAATTTTAGGATTTAATAACATTAAGGATAGTGTATTTCACTTAGCATAATGGAGGTACAGAATTTTTTTATAAGAATTAAGGAGATTAACAGGTTTTTTTGACCACTGATTAACTCCTTTCACTCTTACTTGTCCTTTGCAAGATCAAGACTCTCAGCTTGTACCAACCCTGACTTCTATGATTAACTGAGGTTAAGTATTATAGACTCCAAAGTAAATGGCAAAAGTTTTTGAAAGGCCTAATAATTCCTTTGTGATTAGTTACTTACAATCTGTAAATTTCTTAGTGTACATTTATTTCAGTAGATAATCTTACTCCACAGAGAAAAGAGTCCATTAGGTGTGAACACCTTCAAAGGATTCATCTAACATAATACATACTGAATTGTACCCACACTCACCTTTATCTCTCCCATTTACCACTCCTTGAATTCAAAGCCTTCTCTGTTTCACTTTCACTCTACTTCCAGAGATCTTATTCCATTAATTACTGTTCTGCCCCACTCTTAATTTTCACACCTTTCTCCTCAGTACAACATCAGTCCCTTACCTTCTGTAACATAAATGCAAAACTAAGCGCTTGGTTTCCTTTTTCTCCTTTAGTTTCCCTGGTGGCTCAGCTGGTAAAGAATCCGCCTGCAATGCAGGAGACCTGGGTTCGATCCCTAGGTTGGGAAGATCTCCTGGAGCAGGGAACTAATCCATTCCAGTATTCTGCCCTGGAGAATTCCATGGACTATACAGTCCATGGGGTTGCAAAGAGTCGGACATGACTGAGAGACTTTCACTTCACTTCACTTCTTTACTATTCACAGCAAAGATTCTGACAGATGCTTGCATTTATTTACTGCTTTTTTATTTACTGTAATCTTTTCTGAACAACTTTTAGTTGGAAGATAACTTCAGAAAGTTCAGAAAAGCTGAAAGACTAAAACTACTACAAAGAATACCTACCTGTATATCCTTTACTCAGATTCACCTATTATTATCATTTTACCTTTTTTTTTTCCTGAACCATTTGAGAATAAGTTACAAACATCATGGCCCCTTACTTCTAAACACTTCAGTCCTATCACATTCTTGGTTCTATTCCAGCGTGCCTCTAACACTGCTTTCACTAGGTCACTAATGCCTTATTAGCTGCTAAATCAAACTAGCAGTTTTTAATCCTTATTCTGCTTTACCTGTGACCATTTTTCTTCTTGAACCTCCCCATCTTCCTAGTTTCCATGTGATAATTTCCTCTGCTGTATTTTCTCATACTTTCCAGTTACTACTCATTCTTTTCCAAAGTTGCTCCTTCGCTCTACCTTAGCTCATCTCTTCTAGTCAACAAACCCCATGTTCCTTCATCTACCTTATGCCCTGACATCTCATGTTTTCCTGAGTGATGTTGTTCAAGTCTCTGGCATTCAACTCTCATATATGTTGATGGCTACCGATACATAATGTTTCCTGCATTACAGACATTTGTAACTGTCTAATTAATCTATTTACCTAAAATGACAAACCAAACAAATCTAAAACTAAATCTGACATCCCCACTTGATGCCAAAATATGAGGGCTTCCCAGGTGGCCCAGTGGTAAAGAATTTGCCTGCCAATGGAGGAGACATAAGAGACACAAGTGCGACCCCTGGGTTGGGAAATGGCAACCCACTCCAGTATTCCTGCCTGAAAATCCCATGGATAGAGAAGCCTGGTGAGCTACAGTCCATGCAGTCACAAAGAGTCAAACACAACTGAGCGACCGAGTGGCTCTCACCCCCGAAATCTGTCTCTTCTTCCTATACCTCCAACTGGTAAATGCTGAATCCACATATGTAAGACCCAAATACGGCAACTCCTCACTTCCTACTTTTCCCACACTGTGTACATCTGTCATACAACCTGACTCCACTGTCCACATATTCTTATAATCTCTGAAATCTTCTTTCTTGACATAGATACAGCCTTAGTTTATGCACTCATCTTTTCTCCCCTAAGCTATTAACTCTATCTAATTTTTCCCCCACTGCTCTAAATTCACCCTCTGCTGCTGCTAAGTCACTTCAGTCATGTCCGACTCTGTGCGACCCCATAGACGGCAGCCCACCAGGCTCCCCCATCCCTGGGATTCTCCAGGCAAGAACACTGGAGTGGGTTGCCATTTCCTTCTCCAAGGCATGAAAGTGAAAAGTGAAAGTGAAGTCGCTCAGTCGTGTCTGACTCTTTGCGACCCCATGGACTGTAGCCCACCAGGTTCCTCTGTCCATGGGATTTTCCAGGCAAGAGTACTGGAGTGGGGTGCCATTGCTACACAGCCACTAAAAAGTC
The DNA here is from genome assembly GCF_014754425.2 of Oryx dammah. Lineage (NCBI taxonomy): Eukaryota > Metazoa > Chordata > Mammalia > Artiodactyla > Bovidae > Oryx > Oryx dammah. The sequence continues at coordinate 5,868,418 of NW_024070187.1, forward strand.
TTTTCTAAAATGCAAATTGGAGTACACTACTCTCCTTGTCCTTTGGTGCCTTTCCACTTCTTAGGATTTAAAAATAGCATAAAAGTTTCATCATGGTTTGGCTTCTCTCTTGTCTCTATCCATCATCTCAGAATTTCCATGGATGCATTCCAGCCTTGTATATAACAAGTTACCTGTGTTTGTCTAATATGTGGTATCAAAAGTACATGTGGTGTCCATGTACTTTTGAACATGTCATTTCTTCTGTTTTAAATGCAATTTAAGTCATTTGAAATCATCCCCGTTGGTGACCCATTTTTAATACAGGAGCTAAAATAATCTAAATGGCATTGTGGAATTCCAACAGTGTTTCCAAGTAATAGCTTTAGGTAGTGTAAGTATTTTTCTCTATTTGCAACAGAACCCATAAGCAGCAGCAGCATATATCTCTATCAGTGAAAAATTATCAGTGAAATAACTACAGTGGCATTACTTTAGATTTTAAGTTCTCTACTAGTACGTAAACTTATACAGACTAATATTAAAAGCTGACTTAAATGTCAAACAGAATATAGAAATTAAAAAATTTTTTCTAAGGTTAACTTTGTGAAAGTCTTTTATCCATGGATAAAGTGATTCTTCAGGTCAATAATGTACGTGTGTCCCATTTTATAAATAAGAAATAGGAGAAATCCAAGAAAATGATACCATGCCACAAAAAATTAAACTGTGCTTTACTGGGGGAAAAAAAAAATCGACACAGGGCAACCTTTTAGCTTAGGAAATAAACTGTTTTACCCACTTTAACATGTTCTCAATCATAAACTAGGGCAGGGAAACACACATATGGATACCATAAGGTATGCACTTTAATAACAGTGCCCTAAGCAAAGACTGGGCTTCCTAGATGGCGCTAGTGGTTAAAAAACCAAAAAAAAGGCCTGCCAATGCAGGAGTCAAGAAATGCGGGTTTAATCCCTGGGTCTGGAAGATCCCCTGGAGGAGGGCCTGGTGAGTACTCTCGCCTGGAGAATCCCATGGACAGTGGGGCCTGGTGGGCTACAGTCCATCGGATCACAAAGAGTCAGACACGACTGAAGTGACTTAGCATGCGTGCACACAGCAAAAACTAGCTTAAAGAACTCTTACAAGTCTTAAAGTTTATTAAATAAGAAATAATATTTGTAATGTAATGCAATTAATGTAGTTAAAGAAAAGGTGGGTTACATAAAACCACAAAAAGATACCACCTCATGCCCACTGAGATGGCAATTATTAAAAAAAAAAAAAGAAAATAACAAGTACTGGTGAGGAGGTGGAGAAACTGGAACCTTTGTGCACTGCTGGTGGAAAAGTAAAACGCTGCAGCTGCTACGGAAAATAGTGTAGTGGTTCCTCAAAAAATTAAACAAAAAATTGCCAGAGGATCCAGCAATTGCACTTCTGGGTATATACTGAAAAGAACTAAAAGCAGGGATTTCAGGCATCCATATAAATAGGAGCATTTCATACAATACCCAAAAGGCAGAACCAACCGAAATGTGGACAAACAAAATGTGTTACATCATATAATGTAATGTTATTCAGCCTAAAAAAGGAGTGGAATTCTGATACACGGAGGAACTCTGAAGACACTGTGCTAAACAAAATAGTGAAGGTCGCTCAGCTGTGTCTGACTCTTTGCAATCCCATGGACTGTACAGTCCCCGGAATTCTCCAGGCCAGAATACTGGAGTGGGCAGCTGTTCCCGTCTCCAAGGGATCTTCCCAACCCAGGGATTGAACCCAGGTCTCCTGCATTGCAGGTGGATTCTTTACCAGCTGAGCTACAAGGGAAGCCCAAGAATACTGGAGTAGGTAGCCTATCCCTTCTCCAGGGGATCTTCCCAACCCAAGAACTGAACCAGGGTCTCCTGCATTGTAGGCAGATTCTTTACCAACTGAGCTATGAGGGAAGCCCATTAACGAACAAAATAAGCCAGCTGTAAAAAGACAAATACTGTATACAGAATTCTACTTATATGAGGCATCTATAGTAGTCAAATTCCAAGAGCCAGAAAGTAGAACAGCAGTTGCCAGGGGCTGGAGGGAGGAGGAAATGGGGAGTTGTTTAATGGGATAGAGTTCAATTTGAGAAGGTGAAAGAATTATGGAGATAGATGCTAGTGATGGTGGCAAAACAATGTGAATGTAGTTATTATCACCCAATCTTTACTTAAAAATGATTAGAATGACAAATTTTGTTATGTATTTTATAATTAAAATGAATATTTTTAAGTGGGCTACATATATACTCTTTCATATTAAACGGGGAAATCCACTACCGAGTTCTTATAGCAGTGCACTCCGAACCATCAACATTTCTATGACCCTGCGTTTTTATTAATGTCAGGAAGCAGGCATCATTTTGTAGAGAGCACTGAACTTGCAATTATTGTTCAGTTTTTACTGACTTTGGCTGTTGATTTTTTGGCAAACCCTTTACTGTTTCCTGTAATACTTTGTTACCAGACTTTTATCAGATTTTTAAAACAGGCGAGACATTTTATATGGGAAAGGAAGGTTATTTCCTTAATATAAGTGCTTCCTACTGATATTATACCATCTGAAGAAAACAAAATACTTAAAACATTTAATCAAATTTAACATCTGCAAACTGAAAAATAATCTCCATAAAAGCCTTAAGAAAGATAAAGACTAAAAACAAACTTTAAAATGTGTTCATCATGGCTGTTTTTCATTGTTAAAAATTATATCCCTTCTAATCCTCTGAATTCTAAAATCTGAAGACAATGTCCTTGACTGCAACCTCTATAATCCCCTTGCTCATCATTTTCCTTGAACCCCATTTCCCAAATTCTTCAGGTATAACCTCTCAGTAACAATCCCAAATTTTGTACACATTCAAACATCTAATTTTCTTTGCTTCTGAGCTGCTGTATGTTGCTAACAAATCACCTATAATAATGTCACACCATTACACATTTACTGCTTCCAAACTGAACTTTTCCAACCGGCTGTGTATCAGGTTTTCTGTCTATCGTTAATGCATGTGGCAGACATCAGGACTGTGCATACAGACTGAACGCACTGGTAAACCACCCTTTCCCACCCTCGGGGATATTAGCCTGACTGTGAAGACTTGCTTGGCCAGTGAGATGTGAGCGCAAGTGCCTGGATCGCTTCTGGGTTGACAGTTTTAAGTGCTCACACGTGACTGAGTCTCCACGTTGTATCCCCTTCACCGCCCTCTCCCCCAATACTGCAACAATTAGAGAAACACTGGTGGAGATGTGGGTACCATGTGTCTCAGGCCCTGAGACATCACAGGAAGAGACGTCATACTGACCTCCACTGGACATGTGTTGTGAGCAAGAAACAAGCTTGTGTGAAGACATTGAGATTTTCAGGTTGCTACCACTGCACAGCCCAGAATCTAGCCTAGCCTGGCTGACACACTTGCCTTTATTCCTACTTCCTGAAGTAGCTATTTGCATCCTTTAAGACTTCAAGCATAAACTCTCCCAAGTTCCATCCTCATTACTCATCAACTCATCATAGAAGGACTGTTTTCAGCTACTTTACTCTTAATATCATGATTTACTTTTTACTGCTACTATTACAATATATTTAAATAAAAATTTTACCTTCTAAGTGATTTTTGCTCTGTTGGGAGGTATAGTTCACACGTTCTGTGTTTAGGTTGCTTGTCTTAATCTGATCACTAGAAAATAAAACACACACCAAACATATCAGCTATCATGGATTATTATTTACCCTAAGAAAAAGAAAGGAAACATTTGTTAAACAATTATAATACACCATGTGCTGCTCTAGGGAATTAATTACATCTCACAATAATACTTAAAAGTAGTTAATATTCTCATTTTACAAAAGTTATTATCCTCATGTCACAGATTAAGGCTGTGAAAGTCAAATTAATTTGCTCAGTAACTTAAATCAAAGAAGCACAAGCTGGAATCGAGATTGCTGGGAGAAATATCAATAACCTCAGATACACAGAAGACACCACCCTTATGGCAGAAAGTGAAGAGGAACTAAAAAGACTCTTGATGAAAGTGAAAGAGGAGAGTGAAAAAGTTGGCTTAAAGCTCAACATTCAGAAAACTAAGATCACAGCATCTGGTCCCATCACTTCATGGGAAATAGATGGGGAAACGGTGGAAACAGTGTCAGACTTATTTTTGGGCTCCAAAATCACTGCATATGGTGATTGCAGCCATGAAATTAAAAGACACTTACTCCTTGAAACGAAAGTTATGACCAATCTAGATAGCATATTCAAAAGCAGAGACATTACTTTGCCAACAAAGGTCCGTCTAATCAAGGTTATGATTTTTCCAGTGGTCATGTATGGATGTGAGAGTTGGACGGTGAAGAAAGCTGAGCACCAAAGAATTGATGCTTTTGAACTGTGGTGTTGGAGAAGACTCTTGAGAGTCCCTTGGATTGCAAGGAAGTCCAACCAGTCCATCCTAAAGGAGATTAGTCCTGGGTGTTCTTTGGAAGGACTGATGCTGAGGTTGAAACACCCCAATACTTTGGCCACCTGATGTGAAGAGTTGACTCATTGGAAAAGACCCTGATGCTGGGAGGGATTGAGGGCAGGAGGAGAAGGGGACGACAGAGAATGAGATGGCTGGATGGCATTACCGACTCGATGCACGTGAGTTTGGGTGAACTCCAGGAGTTGGTGATGGGCAGGGAGGCCTGGCGTGCTGCGATTCATGGGGTCGCAAAGAGTCGGACACGACTGAGTGACTGAAGTGAACTGAACTGAAGCCTATCTGGTTACAAAGTCCTGATCTCTCTAATACCTTAAGAAGTATTATGAAATTACCCTGCCAAATAAAAAAACTTCCCTAAGTCTTCATTATAATGATTATTTTAGTAAAACTTGGCCAGTCATTTTTTGCAAATCTGGCTTTTCAATAATCAATGTGATAAAATACCAGCTAATATCAAATTAAGATGTTTTAGACTGATTAAGGGAAGACATAGTGGGTTAACTGACCTAAGCTGTGGACATATTTTAGAGGTTACAGAGATGTGGAAGTAGACTACTAACAGTAATATAATAAATGTTTTCAGAATTAAGAATTAATTGAATGAAAACTTAATTACTAGCTGTATTCTTTAATATTTGCTAAAGGAAAAATATCTCCTTCATGGAACTGGGTTACGACAGAAGAAAATAACCCCAGCTCTAAGTTACAGATGTTAGAGATGGGATAATGAGCATTAAATAGATTGAAGAATTAAGCAATGAGCTTAATGACAGATACACCAATTTAAATCTATGGTTTAAAACTTGTAGTATATATCAATAGTTTTTAGTGGCAAAATGACAATGCATTTTACTTTCTAAATTTCTTCAAAATAAACAGTTGTTATTTTAGGACAGGAAATAACTATTAAAAAGAGAAACTCAAAATATCAAATAACCTGTGATATCCCAGGTTACTCTGAGCTCAAGCTCTTTGCTTTTCATTTAACTGACCCCAGTGTTTGAAAGTTCCTTCAAGTAATTAAAGAGACAATGGATGGGGGAAAATCATTTACATAATTTGTGTATTACCTGAAAGATGCGGTGTCTTTATCACCACTGATATCCAGCACTGTACCATTTCCATCAATAATAGGCGAGTCCAAATTAGCAGAGCCATTACTGACATGATCACTGCTTTCATATCCAGACTCTGTCCTTTGCATCTGCCAGTTGTCACCATGAACTTTAGTTTCTCTGAGAGCTTTATTTTTCTCTGCTACTTTTCCATTAAATTCAGGGGAAGTCCTGCTTCCCGTTTCTTGCTTCATTTCATCTTCATATATAGTCATTAAACACTTTTGCTTTGGATTCTCTTTTGGCCAATTGTTAAAACTCTGATCTTTGCTACATTTAGACTTGTTACTGATATTTGACTTATGCCTTGGACTCTGCTGCCTTTTTTCACTTTCACTAAAAATACTATCAACATTTAATGTTTCTCTCATAGGTTTCCAACCTCGGTTTCGGCTTTTATTGCTGCCATTAGAGCTGCTTCCTTTATCACGAGAATCTTGGCTACTGTCTGTATCATACCCAGTACCACTGTCACTCTTAATTTTGCCAGTTATTTTCTCTCCTGAAGGAAGAATCTGGGATTTACTTGAACTTAAGGTTTGTGCAGAAGTTCGACTCTGATGGGCAGTTCGGTCATGCTTACATGGTCCTTTCCCTTGACTGTGATATAGATGTGGATTCCCATACTGTCTAAAGCCATTTAGGGTAGGAGGTGATCCAGTCTTGAAATGTGGAGGGTCTTCATCAACCAAATCTTTAAAAATAAATAAGGAAATAATGATACAAAAGCTTTTCAGAGCCACTTGTTAGTCACAAGCCAAACACCTTCTTTGGGAAGAAAAGTTTAACAGTAATAATCATAGTTATTTAAATCACATAGTGCTTTGAGATTAAAAATTGCTTTTGAAATCTCTATTTATGCTTGATGTGATACATTTATAATATAAATGGTTATATAATGATTTCTTAAAATTATCTGCAAAGCAGATCACAAGGTAATTAGAAAAGTTAAAAAAAATGTATTCTATCTCATTCATAATAAAAAGCATAAAAATAAACATATTTTCCCACCTATTATATTGGTAAGATTAAGAGTTTACTAAACCAATTACTGCTGGAAACAGATATCTAATCATCATTGGTGGGAGTGCAGACTGTCAAGTATTTTAGGAGGGAACTGAGCCACACCGATCAAAACTGAAAATAAACATACTCTAACCCAGTAATCATTCTGAAAAAATTTTATGCTGTGACAACATGCAAAAAGTACACAAAGTAACTGTGAAAGGATTTCAATGCAGCAAGAATATTAAATCAAGTTTTAAAGCCTAAAAGTATCAGTTAAATCATGATATGTCCATAAATAAGAGCATAAAACCATAAAAGTAAGACATGATCATGGAAACTGTTAACAGTGGAACAGAGCAAAGGTCAAGGGTTGCAGGAAAAAAAGTTCTTTTTATTTAATTGTATAACCTTCCTTATTATTTGAATGTACCATACAGGTGAATTGAATTTATGGTTAAAAGGTGAAACTATAAAAAAACACAAATTTTCCATGCTATAATTGAATAAGAGCTAGGAAAACTTTATATTTATAGATGTAACAGGCACATTATAGAAATCATACTAAGATATATAACATATAAATAAATATATATAATATATAAAGAAATTATATTAAATTGTATTAAGTTATAAAAGCTAGCTTTAAAGTAAGACTGTAGCTGCCTTTCTCCAATGAATGCTACAAGTTCTTAACTTACCTCTATGTCTACCCAAATCTCTTCTCTGTCCCCTCTCCAAATCTTTCCTTTGTGAGGAAAGTAAGTTTTTCTGTTCAATGGCTTTTAGAGCACATTCTCTGGAAATGTCTTTTATTTTTTCCCTTTGATCACTGTGACTTGACTTAACTAAAAAAAAAGAAAATTATTATAATAACAACACAGATCATTTTTCATGCTATTCAATAAAAATACAAACTGCACTATATTAAAAATTTAAGATGCAATATATTAACAAAATACAGATGAATATATAAAATGGAAAAAGGTATAGTTTCATTAAGAACTTTAAAGAACATTTATTATAGTTTTTTGTTCATGATAATTGTTAATTCTGAATCTTTTCTTGCTTAAATGGGTTACTTTATGGTTAGACATTATTTCATTAATATATTTTAAAAGCCCTTTATAAAATCATCCTCAAAAGTCACTCAATTAGTTATATATATTTCTAAACCATAATTATACACCATACTTTGATATCTCCTGTTGGATCCTAACCACAGATCTTCATTTGTGAAAATTAAAGTTGTAGGTTGATAATGACAAGAGAGTTGAATAAACAAGAGGTTAAAAATAAACTACAACAATAGTAACTTCAAACTCCTGTTGCATTCACCAATGCTAAATTTAATTTTGGCATACGAGCCAAATTATTAACTAAATGTTTTTCCTCTCCAACTTAATAATTAACTCCTTGAAGTAAAGGCCATATCCATACCATAGCTTTCTTTGGTGACAGTCCAGATTGCCTCCAGCCTATTACGTACAGTCTTGAGTACACGGAAAAACTCAACCACTAACTGAATCAAAGTGTTCAAATAAAACTATAGGTCTCAGACAAATGTTTAAGTCAGAAGACAAAATTTTGTTTCTATTTGCTATTTTCTCTTCATGGCCAAGAAAAGCTAGTTAAGGATTCTCTTTCTGGTCTTTAAAAAGAATTACATACAGTAAGTGAAAAGAGGGGAAACTTAACTACTCAAGGACAATGTAAAAATGAAAATTTAAACACATATCTGGTCAGGAATTCTCTGGCAGTCCAATGGTTCAATCCCTGGTTGGGGAACAAAGATCCCACATGTCACACAGAACAGCCAAAAAAAAAAAAAAAACACCACATACCTGGTCCTCTACCGCTACATGTTTGAATGTGGCTCCGATTAAATGATGAAATGCTATCTGCTTGAAATTTCTGATTTTCTCTCTGTTTTGTCTGATCACCAAATCCATTTTCTTTTGAATTTTCTGACTTAGAAATCGAGGGCTTTTCACATCCTTAAAAAGACCAACAAAAACGTTTCATTCCTTTCATCCTCTCTACCAGAAGAAGAGATATTTGAATCATCTTTTCAGACACTTTTAATACTAACGAGAAAATTATTTAAAAACTTAGAGGACTGACGTCTTTTAAGGATTTCTACACGTGCTGTTAATACATTCAAAAGTGGCCTAGCTCCTTTGGACTTTTCTGGTGTACTAATTTACTTGAAATCTCAGTACTCATCACTAGTAAGAGCTACCAGCCAAGTAACCTCTCCTGGGCTTGTGTGAGCAGGGTAGTGGGTGGCTGCTGAAGGTGCCTCTGAGGCCACAGATGAGGAAAGGCTCTTTAGAAAGACTAACTCAAAGTATTAGAATTTTCCTGGATTCCACTGAAACTACATTTTGAGATTATCTTCAACATTCATTTCATATTCAGTATATTAGTATTCCTAGGGGTTGCTAAGAGTCAGACATGACTGAGTGACTTCACTTTCACTTTTCACTTTCATGGATTGGAGAATGAAATGGCAACCCACTCCAGTGTTCTTGACTGGAGAATCCCAGGGACGGGGGAGCCGAGTGGGCTGCCGTCACACAGAGTCAGACACAACTGAAGCGACTTAGCAACAGCAGCAGCAGTGTGATTCTTACAATGAAAAACACTAAAAAGAACTTTTAAAGAAGAATTACCTATATTTTCTGCAATAGATTTATGATGTGACCAGCTGATGACCTGCCTGAGTGCATCTTCAGTGGAAACTGCTGTGCCATCTGGGTTCGCATAAAACAAAAGTAATGGCTGGAAATGGCATCGGATACACTTGGAGACCACATCTTTCCATCTACTCCCAACCTTAAAAAAATCACAATGAATAGAAACTTTGCAATCAATGCATTACATGAAAAGGCAGAGACTGAATTATTTTGTATATTAAAAAAATTTTAAAGACACCCAGATACTAGCACTTCAACTATTCATCATATTATACAATTAATTTTATTTAGAAACTAGTCAACATAAAAATCTTTTAAACATTATCATTTAAAAAATTGATGAGCAAGATTATACACTTTCTATATCAAGATCTAGAATATCAAATTTTGAAAGGCTTTGCATATACATGGTTGACTGACTTTTGACAGACTTCAAGCAATTTAATGGGGAAATATAATGGTCTATTAAACAAATGGTGCTGGAACAAGTGGATGGCTATATGAAAAAATGAACTTTGACATCATTTCACTAAAAGCATAAAAATGAACTCACAATGAGTCATGAAAAAACTATAAAGAAGAAAGTGTTACGAAAGTGTTAGTCGCTCAGTGGTGTCTGACTCTTTGCAACCCCATGGGCTATAGCCCGCCAGGCTCCTCTATCCATAGGATTTCCTAAGCAAGAATACTGGAGTGGGTTGCCATTTCCTTCTCCAGGGGATCTTCCTGACCCAGGGATTGAACCCAGTCTCCTGAATTGCAGGCAGATTCTTTACTGTCTGAGCCTCCAGGGAAGCCCTAAAGAAGAAACAAAAGATAAAATCTTAACAACCTTAGGGGAGGTAAAGATTTCTTAGATAGGACATCAGGCAAGTCAGAGAAGAAAAAAAATTATAAAACTGGCTTCATCAAAATGAATTAATAACTTCTGCTCTTTCAAAGACATCATGAAGAAAATGAAAAAAAGGAAAAAAAAAACATATATCTAATAAAGAACTGGTGACCAGAATAAAGAATGACTACAACTCATTAATAAGACGATCTAATTTGAAAAATGTACAATACATCTGAACACTTAACCAAAAAGACATGAAAAATAGCCAATAAGAACATGAAAGAATACTCAAAACATTATTAATCATAGGGGAAATGCAAATTAAAACCACACTGAGATAACGTCATAAATTTGCTTTAAGGGCTAATGTTAAGATGACCACCAACATGGAGTGCTCCTGAGAATGTGGAGCAACCAGAACTCCAGTACATGGCTGGCAGGAATGTAAACTGTACAATCACTTTGGAGATTAATTTGCCAGTCCCTTGTAAAGATTAACACATACCATACAACCCAGAAATCCCACTTCTGGGTATTATCTAAGATTAATGGAAAACAGTATGTTCACACAAAGACTGTTCATAACTCAACAAGTGAACGGATAAACTGTTTTATGGTCATAAAATGGAACACAACAATAAAAATAAGGCACTGATACACACAACACAATACACATTTTAATATATGACTATATGTTAAAAGATACATATATGCTTGGAAAGGAAGCCAAACACAGAGAATACTTATTATAAGATACCACACATACAAAACTTGTAAAATGAGCAAAACTAATCTACAGTGAGATCAGTGATTTCCTGGGGCCTAGGGTGGAAAAGTGACAGCAAAGGGACACAACAGGATTTTCTGAAGTCATGAAAATGTTCCGTACAATGAATGTGGAGGTTACCCAGGCATGTTTACAGCTGTTACTATCCAAACTATAAACTTACAATGGGTGCATTTTTAATGTTTGTAAATTACACCTCTCTAATGTTCATTTAAAAACAAAACCAATGAGACAAAAAAGAAAGCATTCTAGAATATTAGCTTACAGAAGAAAAAGACCTTTAAAAAAATTCCTGAGGAGCTTGTTCATATTACACACATTTAGCTGTTTACTCTCCTTACTTGGGATTCTGAGATACTTGAAAAACTAGACTAATTTGAAAACAAAACAAACCTAAAACTCAGAGTGACCATATACCCAGTTCTTTCTTCAAATTTTGACATAAGCTATAAGGATGCAAAATAGAAGTGTCAAAACGCTGCTACAAACTGACTCAAATGGAACTTCTTAATAAACTGCCATATCAAAGTATTAAAGAATAAATAAATAAAGTCTGTCACTGTTTCCACTTTTTCCCCTTCTATTTGCCATGAAGTGATGAGATCGGATGCCATGATCTTGGTTTTTTCAATGTTGAGTTTTAAGCCAGCTTTTTCACTCTCCTCTATCACTCTCAGCAAGAGGCTCTTGAGTTCCTCTTTGCTTTCTACCATTAGAGTGGTTATCACCTGCATATCTGAGGTTGTTGGTATTTCTCTTGAGTCATCCAGCCTGGCATTTCATATGATGTACTCTGCATATATGTTAAATAAGCAAGGTGACAATTGACAGCCTTATGTAATCCCTTCCCAATTTTGAACCAGTCCATTGCTCCATATCTGGTTCTAACTGTTGCTTCTTGTCCTGCACACAGGTTTCTCAGGAGGCAGGTAAGGTGGTCTGGTATTTCCATCTCTTTAAGAATTTTCCACACTTTGTTGTGATCCATACAGTCAAAGGCTTTAGCATAGTCAGTGAAGCAGAAGTAGATTTTTTGGGGGGGAATTCCCTTGCTTTTTTCTATGATCCAACAGATGTCGGCAATTTCATCTCGGGTTCCTCTGTCTTTTCTAAATCCAGCTTGTACGTCTCTCATTTAGCACAATGCTTTTGAGATTTCTCCACACTCAATAGTTGTCTGTATCAACAGCTCATTCCTTTTATTGCTGATTGTTATGTTCCAGTGTATGGTTATACCACAACTTCTTTATCTATTTACCTGATGAGTTATCTTTATATATTTACCTGATGAGTTATCTTTATCTATTTGTTTCTAGTTTTGGTTACTATAAATAAAACTACTAAGAACACTGAATTATAAATAATGTATGGATACATGCTTTTACAGGAGTGGAATTGCTAGGTTGTATGCTAAGCATTGGAGAAGGCAATGGCAACCCACTCCAGTATTCTTGCCTGGAGAATCCCATGGACGGAGGAGCCTGGTAGGCTACAGTCCATGGGGTCGCTAAGACTCAGACACGACTGAGCGACTTCACTTTCACTTTTCACTTTCATGCACTGGAGAAGGAAATGGCAACCCACTCCAGTATTCTTGCTTGGAGAATCCCAGGACAGAGGAGCCTGTTGAGCTGCTGTCTATGGGGTCACACAGAGTCAGACACGACTGACGCGACTTAGCAGCAGCAGCAGCATGCTAAGTATACATTTGAATTTATAACTGTTTTCTAAAGTGATTATCCAATTTTGCATTTCCATCAGCCTCGTGAGAGATCCAGCTGTTCCACATCCTGATCAGCTCTTGGTGTGAACAATCTTTTTAATTTTAGGCATTCTAATAGGTGAGTAATGCAATCTCACTGTGAATTTAATTTGTACTGCTTTTATGCCTAGTGATGTACTGAATATCATTTCAAGGGCCATTCATATATTAATATCTTTTTGAACTGTCCAAATCTTTTGCTCACTCTGTAACTGATTTGTCTTTTTATTACTGAGTTGTAAAGAGTTCTTTATATATTCTGGATATAGGCTTTACCAGACATATAGTTAACAAATGTTTTTTCCCAGTCTATGCTTGTTTTTTCATTCTAACAGCATCTTATTGAAGAGCAGAAGTTTTGACAAAATCCAATTTACCAGTTATCTTTATGGTCCATGTTTACTGACTGTTATCTAGTAAATCTCTCTATAGCTAAATAGCAGTTTTAAAAGTCTTATCCGGTATTTCTAGTTGTCATGTTTAGTCTTTTCTTTCTAAAGTAATTTAATATCAGATCTGACCTGGAACTGCCTCCAAGATCATCTGGATATTAATCTGAACCTTTACTTTTGAGATGCTGATGCTCAAGGTTCTGAGAGAAAGGAAGGTAAGCTCCATTTCCCTACCCTGCCTGCTCACCCCATATCATGTGACTTGAGGGAATGAAATGGCAGAGCAGATCTGCTGTTATTCCTTCAAGGGATGGGTCATAGCTTCCTACTTCTTTGGATATTTTGCAATTCTTTTATTGAATACTATTTTGAAAAGGCACACTGAAATTTTACTGAATTTTACATTTTTCAGTATTGAGTTTTTTTTTTCTTTTATTTAAATTGTTAGCATGTAGTTATGTGTTATGTTAAATTGCATGGGATCAGCTTCATACTCTGACAGATTCATTTTAAGCTTTTTATGTCAGGTCCAGAGCAATCTTCAGTCTAGGAATAATTTAGCCCCAATATTAAGATGATACTTTTCTGAGGCGTCTACTTGATGTCCTATGTATCCACTCTTGCTACTCAGATGCCAACTATCCTAGCCCTGTACAAGTTCTGGGAATTGTCTGGCCTTGTTTTCCAGTGGTTACTTCTCCCACCTTGAGTACATTTGCCCTGCACATAGTTGATCACTATTCAGCCAAAGATCGAAAGGGGAGCCCTCTGCCGATCCCCAGAACTTTCCCTCTGTATAGCTTTCTTTCTGGTACTCTGTTCAGGAAATTTTAGCCATCTTGGCCCTTGTGAACTCCAGTTTCATCAGCTCAATAGGACTACGAGGCTCTGTTTGGGTTTGCCATCTCTGCACTGCAATCCAAAAACGACCTCTAGCCAGCAAGCAGGGTTCACCATGTTGGTTCCTTTTCTCTGTTCGACTGCCTGACGTCCAACAACTAACGTATTCGCTTCGTCTATTTGGTTTTCTAAGTTTTAATACTGAAGGTCTTTAATGATGCTATTATAATTAAGTCTACTTATTACTAATTTATATAAGTATTTGCATATAATTATTATTTTATATGATTTTATTATTATATCATTTACCCCTCAAAAGTAAAAACCACAGTAATTATTCCAGTTAGTCAAGTGTCACTTACCTCTTTCACATTTGCATCATCAAAAAATACCCATTTGGAACTCTTGGTATGAAAAGCAAAGGCACAGTAATGTCGGCTGGTGTAGCAAATCATGCCAACAAGGTGAAGCTCACTATTTTTGGCATTTTCATCAGTAACTCTATAAAAAAGCTGTTTAAAAATAATGTATATTTAATAGTTCTTTTCAAAGATGAGGAACAATCATCTGATGAGTCATGCATTTGATTCTCTACGACAGTTATTTCTCATGCATACTGTCCCAAACTGATATTAGTACTAAAGACACCACACCGCACTGTTAACAGAATTATTATTTTCGATTAGTCTATAAGAGACATGACGTCTAACAAAATGTAATTACTACAACTTAGTTCAGTAGCACAGCATCTTGAATACAGAACAGACACTTTACATACATAAAACAAAATGAGATAAATCACACATTTCCTGATAATTCATGGTTGAATTGCATTATTTTAACATACATTAACCATACTACCTAAAAGATAACTATCTAAAAGTTTAACTGTAATATAAATCAATTTAAAATAAGATAGTAATATGCACACTTATGGCAGAAAGTGAAGAACTAAAGAGTCTCTTGATGAAAGTGAAAGAAGAGAGTGAAAAAGTTGGCTTAAAGCTCAACATTCAGAAAACTAAGATCAGGGTATCCGGTCCCATCACTTCCTGGGAAATAGATGGGGAAACAGTGGAAACAGTGGCTGACTTTATTTTTCTGGGCTCCAAAATCACTGCAGATGGTGATTGCAGCCATGAAATTAAAAGACGCTAACTCCTTGGAAGGAAAGTTATGACCAACCTAGATAGCATATTCAAGAGCAGAGACATTACTTTGTCAACAAAGGTCTGTCTACTTAAGGCTATGGTTTTTCTAGTGGTCATGTATGGATGTGAGAGTGGGACTATAAAGAAAGCGGAGTGCCAAAGAATTGATGCTTTTGAACTATGGTGTTGGAGAAGACTCTTGAGAGTCCCTTGGATACAAGGAGATCCAGTCCATCCTAAAGGAAATTAGTCCTGGGTATTCAGTGGTAGGACTGACGTTGAAGCTGAAACTCCAATACTTTGGCCACCTGATGCAAAAAGCTGACTCACTGGAAAAGAGTCTGATGCTGGGAAAGATTGAGGGCAGAAAGAGAAGGGGATGACAGAGGATGAGATGGTTGGATGGCATCATCAACTCAATGGACATGGGTTTGGGTGGACTCCAGGAGTTGGTGATGGACAAGGAGGCCTGGCGTGCTGCAATTCATGGGGTCGCAAAGAGTCGGACACGACTGAGTGACTGAATTGAACTGATGCACATTAAAAAATAAGAGCTACAGATAAATTTTAAACCTTAAAATTTTCTAGCTTGATATTTATAATTTATAACCATTATCATATACACACAAACAAGCATATACACAGATGCATACAGTATCATATTATCATTATTCTAGAGTGATAAAAAGGATAGAGTATGCGATGGATTAGTTTATAATAGAAAGCAAGAAAGGCATTCCAGTTAGCCCGATTTGATGAACTTTATCAGAGTTACATCTGCAAATTATTTCCTTTAGAAAGAAAATTTAGCTCTGAAAAACAACATACAGTGTAATGTTTCAAACGAATTTAAAAACAAAAAGAGAAGAGAATGAAAATAATTATTATACCCCAGGAAGATAAAGCTGGGTTGCCAGATTCCGAACAATATCTTCAGTCAAGTCAGAATGCTCAGAGTCCCAGACTAAACCGATTGTAACAATCTCTGGACAGTTCATTAAAACACGACGAATTTTTATTTTTTGGCCACAGTTACTCTTAAGAAAAACAAAAAAGACAACTTTTGAAATTATCAAAACAAATATACCAAAGGTAATGCCTTACAGAGCTTGTATTATGCAAAAGCATGTATCAGAAATTTATTCAGCACATTAAAAGACTTCTAACAAACTATCTGTCTTAATTGCTGATCAAACAAATTTATTTTAAATCAAAGAACTTTTCTTTGATATTTTTATAAATCTGTTAAAATAAGAATTCAACCTTAAGAAAAGCAGAAATAAAGACCTTAAGGTTGAATTCTTATTCAACCAACAATTCAATTTACTAACAATATCACATGAGAAAAGAATAATACCATTTGTAATGTTTATTTAAAGAAAAACAAAAATGAAATTTTCAATTTAGTCAAATGACAGGCTTCAGAGCTTAAAATTAATCAACGTATGCCACCTTAAATCCTTCACAAAGTAACATGTTTTTAAAGAAATAATTTTGAAATAAAGAGCTCAATGGTATAAAGAATTACCTAAAGAACACTTAAAAGATTAATTCTTAGAATCAATTCCAGATTTAATTACTATTTGCATGGCAATTTCTATTTTCAAATTTACAAACACATAAGCACACTAACATTCTCTGAATTATACTTACAGGACATTTCCTGTAGTCATCAGTTGTATTTGCTGCTTGCAGCAATTCTGCAAACATATCAGGCTTAAAGCGCTCATGCCTTTCCATCATTCTTTCAACTTCATTGCTATGAAAGAAACAAATGGTCCCAAATCTGGCCTATGAACTTAAAAAAGATCTAATAAATGTGCATTAAAAATATTATGCTATTAATATAGGTATGATCACAATTTTGTTTGAAAAGTTAACCATGAAGTAAATTTCCATGACATGAAACATAATGAAATTTGGCAGTATATGATGAAAGATATTAGGTCAAAACAGGATAAAATAACGTGAAATCACACAGCACTGTTTGGAACTATATGAATGATATAAGATGCTCCATCTCAAGGTAATTATAAGTTAACTGTTTCTTTTACATTATTACTTAATAAATACAGACTGGAGTTTAAACTTTTGCCTAACAAGAACAACAAACTTTAGGAGAGTCTCCCTCTCTAGCTTAGTTTCCAGACACAAAATTATTTTCAGCTAAGAGAAGGCCCTTTGATGATTAATGAAGCAATCACAACCAAAGCTACTTAAGCCAGGTTTGTGATTTTTGTTCCTATTATGAATGCTAACCATTTCCTAAAGAATCTAGGGAGGGTTATCTGTGTCAGTTTCTATCCAACCTCCTCCTAGAGTCTAATTTTCACATATCAAGGTATTAAGTATCATTAGACAACTACTTATTTAACTTATATGCAGAGTACATCATGAGAAACGCTGGGCTGGATGAAGCACAAGCTGGAATCAAGATTGCAGGGAGAAATATCTATAACCTCAGATATGCAAATGACACCACCCTTATCGCAGAAGGTGAAGAAGAACTAAAGAGCTTCTTGATGAAAGTGAAAGAGGAGAGTAAAAAAGTTGACTTAAAATTCAACATTCAGAAAACTAAGATCATGGCATCTGGTCCCGTCACTTCATGGCAAATAGATGGGGAAACAATAGAAACAGTGAGAGACTTTTATTTTCCTGGGCTTCAAAATCACTGCAGATGGTGACTGCAGCCATGAAATTAAAAGATGCTTGCTCCTTGGAAGAAAAGCTATGACCAACCTGGGCAGCATATTAAAAAGCAGAGACGTTACTTTCTTTGCCAACAAAGGTCCATCTAGTCAAGGCTATGGTTTTTCTAGTGGTTATGTATGGATGTGAGAGTTGGACTATAAAGAAAGCTGAGCACTGAAGAATTGATGCTTTGAACCGTGGTGCTAGAGAGGACTCTTGAGAGTCCCTTGGACTGCAAGGAGATCCAACCACTTCATCCTAAAGGAAATCAGTCCTGAATATTCACTGGAAGGACTGATGCTCCTTCCAAGAAACTCCAATACTTTGGCCACCTGATGCGAAGAACTGACTCATTTGAAAAGACCCTGATGCTGGGAAAGATTGAAGGCAGGAGGAGAAGGGGACGACAGAGGATAAGATGGCTAGACGGCATCATGGCATCACCAACTCAATGGACATGAGTTTGAGTAAACCCAGGAGTTAGCAATGGACAGGAAGGCCTGGCGTGTTGCAGTCCATGAGGTCACAAAGAGTCGGACTGAGCGACTGAACTGAACTGAACTGAGACAACTACTTAACATTTCCAAAAAGATATATAATGTAAGCTCAATACTCCTACCACTTCCTGTTCTAGGTGCTCTGGTTTTACTTTATAGTAATTTAACCTTCTTAGAGCTGGATTTATTTTACAGTTCAATAGTTACAATAATAGGCAATATTCAATAACAACTAAATGTACCAGTTCCCCTAAAGCACTTCACAAGCAGACTAGAAATCACTACATCTGACAGGCTCATTCAAGTTGCACGTAACGTTTGTTTTTTTTTTTTTTTAACAAAATTGACAGCATCAGAGTGGTGCTTTAACCAGACACATTTTGAATTTGAAATGAACCTAGACCTGGGTTTCAATATTAATTCATCCATTTACCAGATTAATCTTATTAAGCCTATTTCTTGAACAACAAAAGTTTTTAAGATTAAAAGCAACAATTTATGTAAAGTCTGGAACATAGTAGCACTGAACAATTGTATTCAATATTTATTACCAATAAAGAAAAATAATTAGAATTCAAAGTCTGGGCTCTTGCAATTGAACAATTGTATTCAATACTTATAACCAATAAAAAGAAAGATAATTAGAATTCAAAATTTGGGCTTTTGCAATTCATGTTGTGGACCAGGAAAAAATGGATGGAGCTCTAATTCTTTTTACCTAAGATACTGTCTCAGAGCACTGTCATTTACACTTTCAAAGTAGACTTCAAGTTTTACAGTTTTTAATTTGCGGTCTATCCTTATTCAAACACCATTCTACTTTTATATCAGATGAATGAAATTGACTACAACTGACTAAACTTTAAAGACTGTTCCTTTAAACCAATGTTTCCCAACTCTGTATATATACAAATTACAAACTTACTACACTGGATGATCTTTAAGAAATAATGTGCTATATCCAAAAAATCAAGGGAGTTTAATAACATGATGAAATTAATGAGCACCTAACACTCATTTTGTGCAATGATAAGAACATTGGTAGCATTTAGCAGCTAACTTTGGAGAAGGAAATGGCAACCCACTCCAGTGTTCTTGCCTGGAAAATCCCAGGGACAGCGGAGCCTGGTGGGCTGCCGTCTATGGGGTTGCACAGAGTTGGACACTACTGAAGTGACTTAGCAGCAGCAGCAGCAGCTAACTGCTATACTGATGTATTCTGATTGATAATGACTGTTTCATGTTTTATCTTTTGTATTAAAGTATCTGCAAACATTTACGATCTTATTCAATGCTTTCATACATCAAATATTTATACTCTCAAATACCTGTTGCAGTGTTCAAACAATTCTTATTATGTAAAGCCTAGGTATCACCTTTGGATCCCTAAGCTATTTCAAGACCAGGAAGGGAGCAAGGGAGCAGACAAGCCTACAAATGTTTATTTCAGGTAAATGGTGAAGCTTTAAACCCCATAAATCTAACAGAGGATAATTTTTATTTTTTTCTTTCTTGTCTGCTTACCCTAGCTTCCATCACCACACAGGGACATGGTCACTGCAAAGGTAACACCTTAGCAAAAATGAAGAAATCACGTACAGTTCCATTTACCATTCAACTTAGCTCTCTTCCATAGTTCTAAAACCTTGCTATAAATATAAATAAATAAACATTTTGACTAATATTTTGTACATTTGTCATTACTGAGAGACATCTATATTTGGTAACTCAGAAACAACCAAAACTGAGATAGACGTCACTTAGCACCCGTGATGGTAGCACATTTGTGCATCTCACAGAGTAGACATTCATATATGCTACGGTTTCATAAAGTAGAGGCTCAATGTGATCACACACACTACTACTAACATCTTTGGTAAATATGCTTTAATAAGCTCTTACCACAGGGCTGTTGTAGAAATGTACCGTACAAATTCTGTAAAGGGCAGAGGGTCTGATGACGCTCCACAGCTACGACACACACACTGCAGAGAAACACACGTCTAACTTATCAATGATGAAACATAAACATGTCCTCTACCAAAATCGTTAAGCCATCTCACCTGCTCATACAGAGTCATAGCGAACTTTTGGTGAGTGATACAAGATTTAGAGGTACACATGTCTGCGTCTCTGCTTGGCACTATGTGAAAATGAATCCTCTCCAATATATTTTCCTAATTGAAAAATTAAAAGACAAATGAGTTGTAAGTTTTGCATAGGACACTTCAAAATACAACTCTTTCTAGCTTTACAAATTTAAAAATCTGAAGATTTTCCAAAATGTTAAATTGAGTGCCATATACGTTGTTAGCTTTTCAGCTTTCCTCTTTATCCAAGCCTTCCAATGCTGCTCAATTATTCTCCTTCTGTAGTGTCAGCTTTAAAAAAAAAAAATTCATAAAAGAAACATTATAATGTAACATAATTTTAATAAAGATTTTTAAAAAATCAATTCATGGTGGCTGACATCTAGAATTTAATATCAGAAAACCAGACTTCCTATGTTCTCAATGTTTTCCCATTGAGAAAAAGGAATTAATTTAAAAAAAAACCACTCTGCTTGGATCATTTGGATAGTCTATACAACTGAAATTAAAACATCAATGATAAAGGTTTACAATACCTGAACTAACACTCTAATGCAAGGAATCTACTCTTCAACAAACTTCTAATAAAAGGTTGGATTTGTAAAACAGATCATTAATTTCTTTAACAAATTATTCTTTTCACCAAAGCTTAACTAATGGATCCTTTTAATTAGTTGATGTCCCTTCTTTTGCCTCAGGACATTTATAACAATTCATTTAGTTAAGTCTTCATTTCTAGATATCCTGTGAATTATCATATCATGGATTAGTATATTTCATTTAAGTGAAAGCAAAACTATAAAGTTCAGTATTGTGCAAAATATATCTATCTATATTTTAAACAATGGACAATTATAAACATGAGAAGTATGAAAAGCATATTTCATGACTGTGTGCGCTGTTTTTGTCCCACTTTAGTCAACATGGCTTTCCGCCTGTCTGAGAAAACATTCAAGATGTTCATTTAAAAACATAAATGCCAAATGAATTCCAGAGAATAATAAATTATTTGGAAATTTGGAGAATGTACTGGGGTGCTTTGATGATACATTATCTAGCAGGCCTGACAGGCTGAACTGTAACAAATAACAGATTAGGAAAGTTTTGACTATTTCAAGAACTTGAGCAAAGTCTATAAAACAGGAATTTAAAAGACATGTTTGAGGAACAGAATGAAACTATCTCACTAAGGGAAAATTCAGAAAGAAAACAAAGAGATAAGCTGGAGTAAAAATGTAAAAAGCCTTTAATGTCAGAAGAGAGTCAGATCTGAATCACAGAAATATTTGTTGTGTAAGCATTTATCTGAGAAAATTATATTAATATGATGGCTGTTAAAAACAAACTTGAAGGATAGAGGTAAAAAGGACACTAGCAGTCAGGGATCCCCCAGTGACTCGATGGTAAAGAATCTGTCTGCCAGTGAGCGAGATGCAGGAGACGTGGATTCGACCCCTGGATGGGGAAGATTCCCTGGAGGAAATGGAAACCCACTCCAGTATTCTTGGCTGGAGAATCTCCTGGTGAAAGGAGCCTGGCAGGCTACAGTCCACAGTATCGCACAGTCAGACATGACTGACCAATTGAGCACACGCACATCTTATATATAGGTGATATCTATGTTACTGAAACAATTAATTATCAACATGCATATTTCAGAAAGTACACAATGTATGTCCTTCGGCAAAGGAATGCTCTATTTATCAGTATGGTGGTAACAGAGTCTCAGAACATCAACCTCAGTCAGTGATTCTCAACCTGGAGTAAGCTGGGTTAAGAGAACTGCTGCCCCTGACAGCTGCACGTCAAGATCCTCTTCTTTTCCAGAGAGAATCACTGCATGAAATGAGAAATGCTACTGGGAGAGCCTGTTGTGTGTGTAATCCCTGCAGGAACAGAACAATGACCTAACTGATATGATTTATACGCAATAAGCCTTTTTGCTCCAATAAATAAATGTTAAAGTATTTTAGTATCCTAGCTCTCAAAAATTAGAGCAGCACAAGTAAGCAAAAGCAAACGTACACAAAACACACGTGGAGCTTTGAGAACTTCGAAAGGTAGGGAAGACAAGGATCTGCTAGGCAGTTCTGCTATAAATATATGCTTCATTTCTCTCAGAAGGCACATCACTTAAGGGAAGCAAACCACTACCCTGACCTAGGGGTCATCAGACACACTCACAAAGCACTCTGCGGCGTCGTCCATCAGGCCCAGCTGAAACCGCTGCTCGTCTCTGAAGCTCTCTGCAAGGGCGTGCCTTATGTTATCCGAGGGGAGGGCTTTCTCTCGACTGTGTTGAAACTGTGCAAATATTGTCTGGGAATCAGCAAATATATGAATCAGTAAGCTTAACACCAACAACTAAAAAACACTTGAGTAATTTCATTACAATAAATTTGAAATTCTAAACTCTACACTCAGAAGCTAATACAGTCTTTTGTTCTAAAACTCCATGCAAAAAATTATGTAGAAATGGTTGCCCCAGCCTCTTAATCAAGGGTTAGTGTATAACAATTAAACATATAAAGTTCTCAAGTCCCATTCTCAGAGATTTTGATTGAGATGTGGCCCATTTTAAACTGTTCCCTAGCTGAATGTAGTCTATGTTGTTTAGAAAGAGTTCTGAGATATTCTGCTTTAAATTTTAAAGTATACTGTAGGAATTAAAATTATGTTATACAAAAATAAGCATATAATCAAAATAGCAGGAACTTCACTAGCAGTGGGAATATTATTCAAGAATATGTGACATAGGTGTTAATCTGGTCTTCTATTTATTGCATTCAAGCATGGAAAACTTTTAATAAGTTCTAGTTTTACAACAATCATCTTAGGTGAGGGGAAGCGAGGAGAAAAATAAGGTTTGCAGTGGTAAACCAACAAATAAGGATGGGTCATATTATGTTCTGCATTAACTAGTTCAAGGGGTATATCATCTCAAAAAAAAAAATTGCTTTTAAGATCAACATATAGTAGGCTAGAAAACAAGAATCTGTTGCACCGAAATAAGAAAATTTAATTTACAAATAAGAAACTACTAAAATAAGAACGAGGCTAAATGGTATCAGATAACCAGAACTAAACTTTTTAGCAACAATTACAGATGCTAAAAAGTGAAACATATTTTCACAAGTCATTTCTTATTCGGGTAGTCAACTTTTCCAGGTAATGTTTAAGGTATTAAAAAAAAATTTTAGCTACAATTACAGATGCTCAAAAATGAAACATAATCTCACAAGTCATTTCTTACTGGTAGTCAACTTTTCCAGGTAATGTTTAAGGTATTAATCCTACATAAGACTGATGGTCATTCAATATCTGTTTTTTGATTTCCTGGTATATGTGGCATAGTTCTACACCAGAAAACAAAGACCCTGCCTTGTGGATGCATATTCTAGTTGAAGTAATGAGGAGAGAGCGGGTAAGTAATGATATGTCAAGAGGTAGTAAGTACAACAGAGGAAAAACAAAGAAATATAAAACAAGAGAGAAAGATAGGGTGGTACAACAGGGACAGGGATGCTGGAGGGGCGAAGGGAGGGAGGTGACCTACTACCTAGGGTCCTCAGGGAACGTCTCACTGACGGAAAAAACACGTGATGGAGAGGCATCAAGGGAGTGAGGGTGTCAGCCTCGGGGACATCTGCAAGAAAATCATTCTAGACAAAAGGAATAATAGTGAAAACACCCAGAGATCAAAGGTAGCTCTGAGAAACTTCAAGGAGGATGGCACTGTATGTGTGCGTGTGTGTTCACACGTGCACGCAGGCACGCACACAAGCACATGTTTTGAGGTGGGGGAGGCAAGCAGGAGGAAGAGGCAGGTGATATGTAAGGCTACAGTTGGATAAAACATTGAAAATTTATTGTGGAAGACTGCTCTTTATGTCTGCGGCTCCACTGCTGTCAGTGGCCCAGGCGGGTGGAGGAGAGAGCATGACGAATGGAGAGAGCAGCATGGAAACATACGCACATATGTAAAATACACAGCTCGTCGGAATCTGCTGTATGACTCGGAACTCAGATCAGGCCTCTCTGACAACCCAGAGCGGTGGGATGGGGTGGGAAGTTGGACGGAGGTTTAAGAAGGAGGGGACATATGTAGACCTATGGCTGATTCATGTTGATGTATGGCGGAAACCAACAATACTGTAAAGCAATTTATCCTTCAATTAAAAATAAATAATTAAAAAATTTACTGCTGAGGAAATAAAATGCAGAACTGTAATTTGATTTAAACTCATTCTTTATCTACCTTATTTTGCCATATAAAAAAGGGAATATACAACTACCTCCTTTGGTGACTTATTCAAACAGTATTTTTAGGAATGTAAATCAAAGTGTGAAAATGACCTTTCATTTTCCTCTGTTATGTATACCTGTGTGTAGTAAGAATATTCAAGAATGTAAGGGCTGAAATATTTACTTCTGAAAACAATAATCCAATCTTAAATTCTTGGGCAAAGATTTCAATGACATTAATGAGTTGCTAATATATACTGGGCTCCCTGTTTCCACTTTCATCCCTATTCTATTTACTCTCATCCAAGAAGCCAGAGAGATCTAGTCCAAATATTATACTTAGTTAGCACAGGTTATATCACACCTCTACTCAAAACAATACCCACAACTTCCTAAATCACTCAAGAGAAAAAAAAAATCAAGGTCCTCACAAAGGCCTCAAAGGACCCTTCACAATCCAGATTCTTGTTCCAGTTATTTGTTGCTCCATTAACAAAACCACCCCAAAGCTTAGTGACTAAAAATAACATTTATTTTGGTCACAAATCTGCGGTTTGGGTGAGGACAGCTCAACTCTGCGACACTTGCAGTCATCTGTAATAGTCTGAATGCTGGGATCGTTGGTCATCTGACAGTCGTCTAGAAGTTGATGCTGGTGGTTGGTGATGCCTGTTGGCCAAGATCTTTGCTGTAGCTCTGTAACCAGCACAGTGACTCTTGCCCGAGAATGAGTATCCCGACATAAAGAGCCAGGTGAAAGCTTTATTATTGTTTCTAATCTAACCTAATCCCTTTTCTGCCACATTCTATTTGATGGAAATGAATCATCAAGGGCAATGCATTTCAAGAAATCAGACTCCACCCTTTGATACAACAGTGCAAAAGAATCTGCAGACATGTCTGAAGTCATGGGAACTCACCTGACCTCTGAGCTCATCTCCCATCACTGCCCTCCTTGATCATGAAGCCTCTGCCAGGGGTCAGGTGTCCTTGAGAACCCACCTCAGGGTCTTTGCACTGGCTGTGTCCCTGCCTGCCTGGAATGCTCTAGACCACTCCATCCCTTTTCCCTTTAAATGTCACTTTCTCAGTGAGGCTTTCCTTACTACTCAACATTCACCATTCTCTTCCCTGATTTATATTTCCTCCTTTGCAATTATTATTACCTAACATACTTTATATTTTGTTTACTTATTTTCTTCTCCCCCACAAGAATATAAGCTACATAACTGTTTTTTATTAGTTCAATTCACTGCTGTATTCTTAGTAACTATAGCAGTACCCAGAATTCAGTAGTAACTCAAAAAACATTTGTTAAAATAAAGGATTACTTCAAAACAATGAAAAATATAATGTTTCTAACAATGCTACACTGTTTATTAAACTGTTCCTACAGGAAAATGGAAATATAAACCTGAATAAGTCAGACTTTAAGAATTCATCTTCAAAACTCTAAGTCACTTGACAGTAACTTTAATTACAAATAAACTAACCAAATATGTCAAACAAAGCAAACTATCAAATAAAATTTTTGAGGAACAACAGTACTTTTTCAGAACTATTAAAAGTTACCTTCAACGCACAAAATATGCAGGCATCTCCCTGACAAACATGTCCAGTCAGAACCCGCAAGCTTCTTCGGAATATATCTAATTGCCATAAAACCTAAAAAACAGTTGAGATGTGAAGAATGAAGTGTAGTAATATTTTTCTCACTGTGAATTAAAGACAGATTTAAATATATTTTTTAAACTGCAGGAGGCTAATAACATCTTTCAATCTCTTCTACATAATCAGATATATACAACCACTAAAAATAATAAGTATAAAACTGCTATGTATATGTAGTTCATATATAAAAGATAGATTCAGAAACCGTTTCTGTTGATTCACAAGTAAAAACTATCAGAGGCATAGAACAAGAGAAGAATAACTCCTCTGTTAAGGAATTTATATGAATAGGAAACACGCAGATACTGAATGGAGGACTTGGACGAGACTTGAAAGAGGAAGTGATTATAATACTTGGAATGAACTGAAATTTAGGAAGGACGTATGATTGCAGTTAAAAGTCAGGGTGTACCAAATAAGGGTCAGTATGTAGTGACAAGGAAAAGGAGCAGAGGCCTGTGTGGTCGGTCACTGTATAAAGAATGAGAAAGGGAACGTATGTATAGTAATGGGGATACAGCAGAATATGAAGCAGCAGTTAAAAAGTAAATATATTTGCTGCAATGATCTAATCATCATTTACTGCTAAAAAACAAAAACAGAATTTAAAAGTACTGTAGTTGTTTAAATAAATCAGTCCAATACTTCAAATCATTCTAGAAAAATCTGAAATCTATACAATGAGGATAACTCATAGACTTCTTGTAAGAATGAAATATGTTTGCAGTATGTGAAGTGTCCAAAGTAGTGTCTAGTACACAACTGGCAAGCACTGAATTCAAGCTGCTATTTATTACTGTAATATTACAACAATTAAGATCTTCAAGTTTCTCTATACCTTTCAAGTTATTTCTTCAAATAATAAAAGTAATAAAATCTATTCACCATATTGCATTTCTTCCAACCAAAAAGAGAATTTTCTCTCAAATTAAAAGTAAGTAATTTTAGACGTTTCCAATATTTTTAATTACTCAATAACTAAAAGCCAGAATTTCAGAATTTCTCTTTGATGGTTGCTTTTTTTAA
Organism: Oryx dammah; assembly: GCF_014754425.2. Taxonomy (NCBI): domain Eukaryota; kingdom Metazoa; phylum Chordata; class Mammalia; order Artiodactyla; family Bovidae; genus Oryx; species Oryx dammah. The sequence goes on from NW_024070187.1 coordinate 5,895,735, forward strand.
AAAGCATAATTAACAGGATGCATTTATGTATCACAAATAACACAGTGTTTTGCAAAGCACTTGAAAATGTTTAGTAACTTTCTTGCACACCATATTCTATCATACCATAAAATGCACGACACTGAAATTCATTCGTCAAGATGACGGACCATGACAGCCCAGCAGTGGAAAGTACACAGCACTGTGGTTAATGATACAGTCTCTGAAGGGAGATCTCTTGGATTCCAATTCTGGCTTTACTTTTAACAGCTCTTGGACTGACTTGAGCAAAATATTTTCTCAAGCTCAGCATTCTTATCACCATAAGGAGGATAATAGTAGTATCTACCTTTTAGGGTCATTGTAAGATTAGATTATATTGTACAAACACACAGTAAGAACACAATAAATATTAGCTTTTAAATATTTCAACTTTGCTTTTAACTTAGAGATCTTAAAACCATACCAGTATGTCAGATCTACTTAATTGTACCACTTCCTCATCAAATGAAAGCTTAAAATATTCAGCCAAAAGACAGTATCTCTATAATCTGCTTAGAAGGCTAACAAACTAAGTCTTTCAAATGTAACCAGAATGTTTTATAGGATTAGCAAAATGTTTAAGTCATACTGGATCCAAACTATAGAAAAAATATTTTATGTGACTTCTCCGTATATCACTTAATATAAAAGTTTAAAAAATGATTTCACAAAACCATACCAAAAATTATCTTCACTACAGTTAACCTTTATTCTAGTTCATTTGCAAATGTTGACTATACTGTACCACCTGTTTTAAAAAGTTAGAGTCTAAGCTAGTTGTTGAACTAGTTTTTAGCAACATAATTTTATAATATAAGCATTTTTCTTTTGCATTATTTGCATGTTGCACTTTAACATGGTATCTAACAAAATTAATATATTTTGAAAAGATTAATACAGATATGTATATGTATTTAGTAATATAAACCTTTTATAATATTTCTCACTTCAAAATAATATAAGAATAAAAACTAAGGGGAAATGGCATATAAACACATTTTTCTGAGTCATGTCTAAAATATTTTAATAATGTCCAATTTAGTAATTTCTTACAAAACATATTGCACAATTTATTCCAAGGTTTAAGAAGTATTGAGCAACTGAGAACACAAGTCTGGGTCAGACGTCTGGGCACGTGACACATTTGCGATGCACTCATTATCAAATGAGTTATTCAAGCAGTACGTCACTTTCTACTCTCGAGTTTCAGGTGCTGATGGTGGTTTAGTTGCTAAGTCGTGACCAAGTCTTGCGACCCCATGGACTGTGGCCCACCAGGCTCCTCTGTCGATGGGATCTGCCAGGCAAGAATACTGGAGTGGGTTGCCATTGCCTTCCCCAGGGGATCCTCCCCACCCGGGGACTGAACCCATGCGTCCTGCACTGTAGGCAGTCCCCTGCATCACAGGCGGGTTCTTTACTGACTGAGCCACCAGGGAAGCCCCTGGTCGGGGAAATAAAGCAACAGAAAGACAAATATGAGAAGCTATTTATTTTCAATACAATCTTTTAAGGTACATTCTAGGGTCAGTAGAATAACATTTCAACATTCTGATTCTTCTTTACCTTTCATACTGTAGAGTAAATAGTCAGAAGAATAAAGGCACCTATGAAATCTGAAAATGTTGAATAAAAATTATCATATATAAGAAACGATATTTATCTAAGGCAGAAAACTGGATTAATACATATTTGCTAATTAAAAGAATTGTTGCAACAAAGACTGAAGCAAAAGCAATTTTAACTGTAAATTTAACTAAAACAGTGGTGTCCAAATTACAATTCTAAAAAGGTGATTTAAGGCCACAGTGGGAGGTGAAAGGAGTATGAGAAATGAGGATTAAAAACTCATTCATTCTTATTTTAATCCAAGCAGCTTGTTTTTGTTTTTTTTAATGCTATTAGCAGACTAAACCACCACGAGGATTCATCTGAATTTCTTAACCAAAACAAGGGTGGGGCAGGATATAGTAGCTAATTTAAAAAAAAGAAATTTTATGTATTTTATAAGCATTCTTACTTCACTAAATGAACATTTAAGCCACAGATGTTTTTATATCCTAATAATGTAGCATCCTGTTGAAAAAAATTCCATTTATTATAAAAACCAAAATGCCCAAAATATTTGCTACTATTAAAAGTGATATTAAAAAGTCATTCCAGTCAATAATAACTTTATTCTTCATTTACAAGTTAAAGAGGCATTAATTAAAGAATTTCTTAAAAGGCACTTTTTAAAATTTGACAAGAAACTACCGTCTCACCTGTACAGCACTGTTAAGAAAGCAGCTGTTTTGTCCTGGTTCATTCAACAAGCCTTTGGTAGGGGCCAGGGACAGCATACTCCCAGGCTGATAAGCTTTTCCAAGATTGCCACCAGGTTTCCGTAAGAATTTTACCCATGCCATTTTCAAGCAACTTTGCTTGCATTAAAGCTAAGATGTGTGTACTTATGGGATACTTCTGATGATAAAATGGACAGGGTCTTGAATGGTCCACTTAAATCTGCTCCAGTCTATTACAATAATGTAAGTTTCCAAGTCCATATCTTTCCTGATGCTGTAGTTTTGAGGACTTTGTCAAGTAAAAATAGGATACAAAAGCATTAAGGTTCTGAAAACTAAACAAGAAAGCTATTTTAAACAAGGCCTTAAAGATTTAAAAATCTTGGTGCTAAATTTTGTAAGAGTACAATTTAAGATGAAAAAGATTAAAAGATTTTTTTTTAAACTGTTAAAAATAATCTCGATGAAGAAATCATATTCTTTAAAGCACAAGTCATTTGTCTTGATGGTTTCAAAAACAGATGATACAAAAAGATGTAGAGTTAGCATTTGGTATGATTCCTTTGGTCATTTGTTTTCCTTATGTTTTGTTAACAACAAAGAAGACTCTTTTTCCAGGTGAAGTTATTAAAGATGACTCCATATTTCATACCAATGTGACCTCAAAGCATATCTACAAGAAAAGAAAAGAAATGTTTAAATAAAAGGCTCATCAAGAAAATTCCTGTTTTACTTTATGAACACAAATATTGAATACATAAGTAAAATAGTATATGTGCACTCATAAAAGGATCAGAATAAAGTTCTTTTCAAATTAAGAAAATGAAAACATAGTTCATCATTTAAATTTTCAAAAAATATCAAGGTGATATTAATCACTATCTACTTCAAGATTTCAATGGTTGCATGATGGTTTCAAAAAGTCTACTAGAATTAACTTAGATTTCAGGTAGTCCTTTGAATAATACTAACTTTGCTGTCAATACTACTATATATTTATTAAAACAAATTCATCTACAGAGACTCTGTATTGTCACCTACCCTACACAGAATCATATTTCTCTAAGAATGTCAATAGATTTTATGTAAATTGACATGCATTAAAACTCAGGAGAAACATTAAATTGATAAATCTTAGGGAATTAAATTTCCACACTGTTCATGAACACATGCTCCTGGCTAAAAGGATTTTAAAATGTTCAACTTCTTAATTAAAAACAATCAAGTATTACTAACAAAGTTTAATCAACTGAATTTTCTTCTGCATTCACTCATTCAACAAACATTAGACTGAGACAGGTTCTGTGCCAAGCACTAGAACTGACATTTTGATGAGGAAAGATAGACCATAATTCAGTGAGTAATGAATTGTAGAATGTACTAGAAGAACTGTGCACTGAGTGCTAACATAAAAACAATGTAAGCAAAGGGGATGAGAAATGTACATAATGGGACAGCGTTTGAACTTTTAAACAGGATAGTCACAGAAAGTATAATTGAGAAGGTTACCTTTACACAAAGATTTGAAGGAGGTGAAGATGCTATCTTGGAAAGACTTTCCTAGCATGCCTGGCATACCAGAAGATTTTAAGAAGCCCAGCGTGGCAGAAGAAATATGAACAAAGAGGAGGGTAGATAAAAATAGAGGATCCCTGGGAAAGAGAGATCATGGTGGGCCTCAAAAGTCCTGTGCAAGGACTTCTTCCCATTTAAACTCTGGGTGAACGTCCCTGAGTTTCACTTCACAGCACAAAAGCATGAGAGGACAGAATGTTACCAGTCAGTTCAATACCACTGATCAAACGCCCAATATGCTGGCAAAGCACCGAGGAATAAAGAAGAAAAGCAGTAGTCTTCACAGAATTCAGGTCGAGAGACTCTTGCTTCCAGCCCCACATATTATTGATCATGTCTTAGATGTTTGGTCTTAGATAAATTCTTGTCATCTCATTCATAGCTTCACCTATAAAATGGGAACAACAATAATAATAGCCCTGCTTAAGATAGGTTAAAAGTTTCAAGAGTTATAAAACACTACATTATGTTAGCGGTTTTCTTCTTTTTAGCTCTGTGGATTGTAACTTCTTCTAAAGTGATCTAAATGATTCTGAAAACTTTCATAGAAATTTTTAATAAATGCAGTCATGATTTTACAATAGTAAGGGAGCACTGTATCAGTCGTAAATTTGTATTTTTAATGGAAGAAACCTTTGAAATGACATTCTCTCAACAATCATATAACTAGGCACCAGGTCTTACCCTGAACGGTTAAAAGATTTATGAAACAATCCCTACCATAATGAGTTTGGTTCTGTGATGGACACAGACACAAACAGATAATTTAAAAAATATTTAGCTGCTGTTCTTGGGCAAAATGTCAAACTAATACGTCCTCCTGGTTTTCTTCCTCCAATGCAACTCCGTGGAGATTATAAAAAAGCAACAAATAGTCTAAGTAGAAACAGGGAAAAACATTAAGTACAATAACTGGCTCATAGACTGGGAGAGAAATAGCATCCAGAGACACAGAGGGCCAAATGTTATAGACTGGGAAGATGTTTTTAGTTGTGAACTTTTCCATTCTTCACATTGCTCTAGGCTGAGAATTCCCACCCCACACAATGCCAAGAAACAGGAAAGTTCTGTTACCACCCCAGTGCCATTTGGAATGTAAATGAGAGTAAAACAAAGCTGAAACTCCAGTACTTTGGCCACCTCAGGCGAAGAGTTGACTCATTGGAAAAGACTGGGATGCTGGGAGGGATTGGGGGCAGGAGGAGAAGGGGACGACAGAGGATGAGATGGCTGGATGGCATCACGGACTCGATGGACATGAGTCTGAGTGAACTTCGGGAGTTGGTGATGGACAGGGAGGCCTGGCGTGCTGCGATTCATGGGGTCACAAAGAGTCGGACACGACTGAGTGACTGAACTGAAGTGAACTGAAGCCTCAGAGTACAGCCAGTGGTAACAAGTGCAACATGAAGAAGTAGATGTTTTTTCAGGAAGTCCCTTGGTTTTTCTATGATCCAACAAATGTTGGCAATTTGATCTCTGGTTCCTTTGCCTTTTCTAAATTCAGCTTGTACATCTGGAAGTTCTTGATTCATGCACTGTTGAAACCTAGCTTGAAGGATTTTGAGCACTACCTTGCTAGCATGTGAAATTAGTGCAACTGTCCAGTATTCCGAACATTCTTTGGCATTGCCTTTCTTTGGGATTGGAATGAAAATTGACCTTTTCTCAGAGTAGGTGATGGCACCCTACTCCAGTACTCTTGCCTGGAAAATCCCATGGATGGAGGAGCCTGGTAGGCTGCAGTCCATGGAGTCGTGAAGAGTCATGACTGAGTGACTTCACTTTCACACATTGGAGAAGGAAATGGCAACCCACTCCAGTATTCTTGCCTGGGGAATCCCAGGGACGGGGGAGCCTGGTGGGCTGCCGTCTATGGGGTCGCACAGAGTCGGACATGACTGAAGCGATTTAGCAGCAGCAGCAGCAGCAGCAGCAGCAGCAGCAGTCCTGTGGCCACTGCTGAGTTTTCCAAATTTGTTGGCATATTGATTGCAGCACTTTCACAGCATCATCTTTTGGCATTTGAAATAGCTCAGCTGGAATTCCATCACTTCCATCAGCTTTGTTCATAGTATGTTTCCTAAGGCCCACTTGACTTCACACTCCATGATGTCTGACTCTACGTGAGTGTGAGTGATCACACCATCATGACTATCTGGGTCATTAAGACCTTTTTTGTACAGTTCTGTGTATTCCTGCCACCTCTTCTTAATATCTTCTGCTTCTGTTAGGTCCATACCACTTTTGTCCTTTATTGTGCCCATCTTTTCATAAAATGTTCCCTTGATATCGCTTTTCTTGAAGAGATCTCTAGTCTTTCTCATTCTATTGTTTTTTGCTATTTCTTTGCATTGTTCACTTAGGAAGGCTTTCTTATCTCTCCTTGCTATTCCCTGGAACTCTGCATTCAGCTGGGTATATCTTTCTCCTTTGACTTTTCCTAGCTATTTGTAAAGCCACCTCAAACAAACACTTTGCCATTCTGTATTTCTTTATCTTGGGGATGGTTTTGGTCACCACCTCCTGTACAATGTTATGAATCCCACCCATAGTTCTTCAGGCACTCTGCCTACCAGATCTAATCCCTGGAATCTCTTCGTCACCTTCACAGTATAATTATAATGGATTTCATTTAGGTCATACCTGAAAGGTCTAGTGGTTTTCCCTATTTTCTTCAATTTAAGCCTGAATTTTGCAATAAGGAGCTCATGATCTGAGCCACAGTCACAAGAAGCAAGTTAGAATTGGACATGGAACAACGGACTGGTTCAAAATGGGAAAAGGACTATGTCAAGGCTGTATATTGTCACCCTGCTTATTTAACCTATATGTAGTGTACATCATACAAAATGTTGGGCTGGATGACTCACAAGCTGGAATCAAGACTGCCAGGAGAAATATTAACAACCTCAGATATGCAGATGATACCACTGTAATGACAGAAAGTAAAGAGGAACTAAAGAGTCTCTTGATGAGGGTGAAAGAGGAGAGTGAAAAAGCTGGCTTGAAATTCAACATTCAAAAATGTTAAGATCATGGTTTCGGGTCCCACCACTTCATAGCAAATAGATATGGAAACAGTGACAGATTTTATTTTCTTGGGCTCCAAAATCACTGTGTATGGTGACTGCAGTCACAAAATTAAAAGACACTTACTCCTTGGAAGGAAAGCTACGACAAACTAGACAGCATATTAAAAAGCAGAGACATCACTTTGCCGACAAAGGTCCATAGAGTCAAACCTATGGATTTCCCTGGTGGCTCAGAGGTTAAAGCGTCTGCCTCCAATGTGGGAGACCTGGGTTCGATCCCTGGGTTGGGAAGATCCCCTGGAGAAGGAAATGGCAACCCACTCCAGTACTCTTGCCTGGGGAATCCCATGGACGGAGGAGCCTGGTGGGCTACCGTCCATGGGGTCACAAAGAGTCAGACACGACTGAGCAACTTCATTTGAGTCATTTTGATTTTGATGGTTTTCCCAATAGTCATGCATGGATGTGAGAGTTGGACCATAAAGAGGGCTGAGTGCCAAAGAACTGATGCTTTTGAACTGTGGTGTTGGAGAAGACTCTTGAGAGTCCCTTGGACTGCAAGGAGATCCAACCAGTCCATTCTGAAGGAGATCAGCCCTGGGATTTCTTTGGAAGGACTGATGCTGAAGCTGAAGCTCCAATACTTTGGCCCCATGAGACCAAGAGCCAACTCACTCAAAAACACCCTGATGCTGGGAAAGATTGAGAACAAGAGAAGGGGGTAACAGAGGATGAGATGGTTGGATGGCATCACTGAGTCAACAGACATGAGTTTGAGCAAACCTCAAGAGATAGTAAAGGACAGGGAAGCTTGGCATGCTGTAGTTCATGAGGTCACAAAGAATCATATATCACCTGGTAACACAACAAGTGGAGACACCTCCAAGGCCCCTGCGTGTTTTATCCTCAGTCTCCCATGACACTCGACCCAGTGTGTCAAAAGAATAAGGTGCCACTGGAAAATTAATAAGATTTATCCTAGGAATTCAAACGTAATTCTGTATTTACTCTTTAAAGAAATTTGGGGAAGTTGTGCAGAAAAGAGCTAACAGCAATATTTACAGCAGCTGAAAGGTGGAAAAACAACCCATATATCTGACTAAAGAAAAAATATGGTGTATGTGTGTATATGAATATGTGTGTACACACACAACAGAATATATTATTTAGCCATAAAAAGAAATGAAGTACTTAAACATGCTACAACATAAACACCAAAAACATGCTGATAAGTGAAAGTCACAGAAGACCACACACTGTAAGATTCCATTCATCCGAAATGTCCAAAAGAAACACCTCTGGAGACAGACAGTAGGTAAGTGGTTGCTTACACTGGAGACGTGAGGGCTATGGAGAACAAGTGAAGACAGGGTTGGAGAGTGATAGCTAAAGGGTATTCAAATTTTTCTCCTTCCAGTTTTATTGAGGCATAAGTGACACACGCACCGTATAACTTTAAGGTGTATAGCATACAGATTTGATTTAATACATGATGAAGTGATTATCACAATAAGTTCAGTGAAACATCCATCATCAAATATAGATACAGAATTAAAGAAGCAGGAAAAAATATGTTCCTTGTGATGAGAATTCTTAGGATTGACTCTAAGAACTTTCATATAACAAATAGCAGTGTTAATTATAATCATCACGTTGTACATTACATTCCTAGTTCTTATTTATCTTATAACTAGGAGGCATAACCTGTACCTTTTGACAACCTGCATCAGTTTACCCACTTCCCCAAGCCCCCACTTCTGGTAACCACAATCTGCCCTTTTTCCATGAGTTTATTTGTATGTTTGCTTGTTTTTGAAGTATAACTGACCTATAACATTATGTTAGCTCCTGTAATACAACATAGTAATTTGGCACTTCTACACATTTCAAGAAAAAAAAAAGTTACAAAATGTCACCTTACAAAAACATTACACAGTTATTGACTATATTTCCCACACTGTACATTTCATACTCATGACTGGTTCATTTTGCAAATGGAAGCTTATACCTCTTAAGCTCCCTCACATACTCCCTTCTTCCCTGCAACCTTGGTCCTCTGGCAACCACTTGTTTGCTCTCTGTATTCATAATTCTGTCTTTATTTTGCTATGTGTAATTGTTTGTTTTGTTTTTTAAATTCCAGATATAAATGAAATCAAACAGTATTTGGTTTTTTATATGTTATTTATTTCAGTTAACATAATACTCTCTAAGGTCCACCTAAGTTGTCACAATTGGCAAATTTCATTTTTTATGGGTGAATAATATTCCACTGCATGAATATAAATACATGCAGCACCTCTTCATCCATTCATCTACTGATGGCCACCTGGGTTGCTTCCGAATCCTGGCTGTTGTAAATAATACTGCAATAAACACAGGCGTGCATACATCTTTTCAAAATAGTGTTTTTGCTTTCTTTTGATAAATATTCAGGAGTGCAATTACTGGATCATTTGACAGCTCTCCTTTTTTTTTTTTTTTTTGGCAGTCCTATTTTTAATTTCTTGAGAAGTTTCCATATTACTTTCCACAGTGGCTAGTCAATTTATATCTTCACCAATAGTGCACAATCATTCCCTTTTCTCCACATCCTGGCCAACATTTGTTACCTGTTGTCTTTGTTTTGGCTGTGCTGGGTCTTAGTTGTGGCTCTTCATTGAGACATGCAGGATCTTTATTGGAAGCACATGGGATCTCATTCCTTGACAAGGATCAAAACTAGGCCCCCTGCAGTGGGAGTGCAGAATCATAGTCGCTAGACTACCAAGGAAGTCCCTGGCGTTTTTTACAATGACAGCCATTCTGACAGGTATGAGGTGATATTTCATTGTTTCTGATTTGCATTTCCTTGATGATTAGTGACGCTGAGCATCTTTTCATGTGCCTGTTGGCAATCTATCTTCTTTGAAAAAACATCTATTCAGATCCTCTGCCCATTTTTTAATCAGCTTGTTTTTCTTCTGATATTGTGTTGTATGAGTTCCTTGTATATTTTGGGCATTAACCCTTTATCAGATATATTATTAACAAATACCTTCTCCCATTCAGCAGGTAGCCTTTTCCTTTTGTTGACAGTTTCCTTTGCTGTGCAAAAGATTTTTGGTTTGACGTAGTCCCATTTGTATGTTTTTACTTTTATTTGCTTTACCTGTGGAGATATAGCCCCCCAAATATTACTAAGACTAATGTCAAAGATGGTGTTGCCTATGTATTCCTCCAGAATTTATGGTCTTAGCTCTTATATTTCAACCTTTAATCCACTTTGAATTTATACTTGTGCATGGCGTGACACATTAATCCACTGATTCCTTTGCACAGAGCTATCCACTTCTACCAGGACTGTTTACTGAAGACTTTGTCTTTCCCGCTGTATATGCTTGCTTCCTTTGTTATAGATCAACTGTGGGTTCATTTATGAGCTCTTCACTCTGTTCCATTGATCTATGTATCTGTTTTTCTGCCATATTATATTCTTTTGGTGACTGCAGCTGTGTAATATAGCTTGAAGTAAGGGGACATGATATACCGAGCTTTACTCTTCTTTCTCAAAAATGTTTTAGCTATTCAGGGTCTTTTTTCCATACAAATTGTGGATTATTTGGCCTAGTTCTGTGAAAAATGCCACTCGTATTTTGATACAGATTGCACTGAATCTGTAGATCGTCTTGAGTAGGATCATTTTAATAATATTAATTATTCCAATCCATGAACACAGTATATCTTTCCATCTGTTTGTGTTCTCTTCAGTTTGTTTAATCAGTGCCTTATAATTGTCTGGTAATCAAAGAGGAGATGGCAAGAGTGAACATCGACATTTTAGGAATCAGCGAACTAAAATGGACTAGAATGGATGAATTTAACTCAGATGACCATTATAGCTACTACTGTGGGCAAGAATTCCTTAAAAGAAATGCAGTAGCCATCACAGTCAACAAAAGAGCCTGAAATGCAGTACTTGGATGCAGTCTCAAAAACGACAGAATGATCTCTGTTCATTTTCAAGGCAGACCATTCAATATCACGGTAATCCAACTCTATGCCCAGTCCAGTGATGCTGAAAAAGCTGAAGTTGAACAGTTCTATGAAGACCTACAAGACCTTCTAGAACTAACACCCAAAACTGATGTCCTTTTCATTATAGGAAACTGGAATACAAAAGTAGGGAGTTGAGAAATACCTGGAGTAGCAGGCAAATTTGGCCTTGGAGTACAGAACAAAGCAGGGCAAAGGCTAATAGAGTTCTGCCAAGAGAACACACTGGTCGTAGCAAACACCCTCTTTCAACAACAGAAGAGAGGAATCTACAGATGGACATGTCCAGATGGTCACCACTTAGCCTGATCATATTTGTTGCAGCCAAAGATGGAGAAGCTCTATACAGTCAGCAAAAACAGGACGGGGAACTGACTGTGGCTGAGATCATAAACTTCTTATTGCCAAATTCGGACTTAAATTGAAGAAAGTGGGGAAAACCACTAGACCATTCAGGTATGGCTTAAATCAAATCCCTTATGATTATACAGTGGAAGCGAGAAATAGATTTAAGGGATTAGATCTGATAGAGAGAGTGCCTGATGAACTATGGACGGGGGTTCGTGACATTGTACAGGAGACAGGGATCAAGATCATCTTCAAGAAAAAGAAATGCAAAAAAGCAAAATGGTTGTCTGAGGAGGCCTTACAAATAGCTGTGAAAAGAAGAGAAGCAAAAAGCAAAGGAGAAAAGGAAAGATATACTCATTTGAATGCAGAGTTCCAAAGAATAGCAAGGAGAGATGAGAAAGCCTTTCTCAGCAATCAAGGCAAAGAAATAGAGGAAAACACCAGAATGGGAAAGACTAGAGGTCTCTTCAAGAAAATTAGAGATACCAAGGGAACATTTCATGCAAAGATGGGCTCAATAAAGGACAGAAATGGTGTGGACCTAACAGAAGCAGAAGATATTAAGAAGAGGTGGCAAGAATACAGAGAAGAACTATATAAAAAAGATGTTCATGACCCAGATAATCACGATGGTGTGATCACTCACCTAGAGCCAGACATTCTGGAATGTGAAGTCAAGTGGGCTTTAGGAAGCATCACTACGAACAAAGCTAGTGTAGGTGATAGAATTCCAGCTGAGCTATTTCAAATCCTGAAAGATGATACTGTGAAAGTGCTGCACTCAATATGCCAACAAAGTTGGAAAACTCAGCAGCGGCCACAGGACTGGAAAAAGGTCAGTTTTCATTCCAATCACAAAGAAAGGCAATGCCGAAGAATGTTCAAACTACCGCACAGTTGCACTCATCTCACACGCTAGCAAAGTAATGCTCAAAATTCTCCAAGCCAGGCTTCAGCAATACGTGAACCGTGAACTTCCAGTTGTTCAAGCTGGTTTTAGAAAAGGCAGAGAAACCAGAGATCAAATTGCCAACATCCGCTGGATCATCGAAAAAGCAAGAGAGTTCCAGAAAAAAACATCTACTTCTGCCTTATTGACTATGCCAAAGCCTTTGACTGTGTGGATCACAAGAAACTGTGGAAAATTCTGAAAGAGATAGGAATACCAGACCACCTGACCTGCCTCTTGAGAAACCTGTATACAGGTCAAGAAGCAACAGTTAGAACTGGACATGGAACAACAGACTGGTTCCAAATAGGAAAAGGAGCACATCAAGGCTGTATATTGTCACCCTGCTTATTTAACTTTTATGCAGAGTACATCATGAAACGCTGGGCTGGAGGAAGCACAAGCTGGAATCAAGATTGCTGGGAGAAATATCAATCACCTCAGATATGCAGATGACACCACCCTTATGGCAGAAAGTGAAGAACTAAAAAGCTTCTTGATGAAAGTGAAAGAGGAGAGTGAAAAAGTTGGCTTAAAGCTCAATATTCAGAAGACTAAGATCATAGCATCTGGTCTCATCACTTCATGGGAAATAGATGGGGAAACAGTAGAAACAGTGTCAGACTTTATTTTGGGGGGCTTCAAAATCACTGTACATGTTGACTGCAGCCATAAAATTAAAAGACGCTTGCTCCTTGGAAGAAAAGTTATATCCAACCTAGACAGAATATTAAAAAGCAGACATTAATTTGTCAACAAAGGTCCACTAAGTCAAGGCTATGGTTTTTCTAGTGGTCATGTATGAATGTGAGAGTTGGACTATAAAGAAAGCTGAGTGCCGAAGAATTGATCCTTTTGAACTGTGGTGTTGGAGAAAACTCTTGAGAGTCCCTTGGACTCCAAGGAGATCCAACCAGCCTATTCTAAGGGAGATTAGTCCTGGGTGTTCATTGGAAGGACTGATATTGAAGCTGAAACTCCAATACTTTGGCCACCTGATGCGAAGAGTTGACTCTTTGGAAAAGACCCTGATGCTGGGAAGGATTGAGGGGAGCAGAAGGGGACGACAGAGGATGAGATGGCTGGATGGCATCACCAACTCAATGGACATGGCTTTGGGTAAACTCTGGGAGTTGGTGATGGACCAGGAGGCCTGGCGTGCTACAGTCCATGGGGTCACAAAGAGTCGGACATGACTGAGCGACTGAACTGAAGTACCAGACTACAATCCATGGGGTCACAGAGAGTCAGACACAACTTAGTGACTATACAACAACAGGTCTTTTATCTCCAGAGTTAGATCTTTTTCTAAGTTTGTATTTTTTTTAATGCAATTGTAAATTCTAACCACCAATGATTTGATTAGGCTACTAGATCAGTCTTGGTAAATGGTAGTAACAGCTGAAATTGTACTCGTTATAGCTGTTATAGGGCTTTCCTTGTGGCTCAGATAGTAAAGCATCTGCCTACAATGCGGCAGACCGGGGTTCGATCCCTGGGTCTGGAAGATCCTCTGGAGAAGGAAATGGCAACTCACTCCAGTACTCTTGCCTAGAAAATCCCATGACGGAGTTCCTGGTAGGCTACAGTCCATGGAGTCTCAAAGGGTCAGACACTGAGCGACTTCACTTCATAGCTGTTATGGCTGAACTGTGCTCCGCCCGGCAAGTATTTTGAAGTCCTAGCCTCTAGTACCTGTGAACATGCTCTCATTTGGAAATAGGGTTTTTACAGATGAGATTATTATCATGAGATCATTAGGATGGGGCCTAATCAAAAAGACTATCAGACGTCATTAGAAGAAGAGACAGAATATCATGTGAAGATGACAGGCAGAGGTTAGAATGATACAGCTACAAGGAAAAGAACACCAAGAATTGACAGCTACCACCAGAAGCTAGAAAGTGGCAAGGAAGGATTCTGTACAGAGCCCTAGAAAGGAACCAATCCTGCGAAAACCTTGATTTTGGACTTCTAGCCTCCAGAACCAGGAGAGAACAATTACATTGCTTTAACCTGTCTGGTTTGTGGTCCTTTGTGACAGCCGCCCCAGGAAACTGACACAATAGCTGATCAGGCCTTAGAGACTCCTTTGTTCTTTTAAGTATACTTTTTTTTCTTGATTATAAATAGTATTTTTTATATAGATATCTAAAATACACACAAATATTACAAACAGAAAATTTAGAAATACATACAATCCCATAGAAGGAGAGAATCACTGTTAATAAAGCTACTGAAATACATTCTTAATAGTACCCTGGCCTAGCCATCAAACTCTAAAGTGAAATTTCATTTTAACGTCTTTTCACTAACAAGCAATATAGCTAACTAAGAGACACACTGAAGACTTTTCAGTGATATATTACAACCGTCCACCTTACTAGTAAAACTATTTAAAGCTTTAGCAAGCTATCCATAAGTATACCTATACTTATATATACCTGTACATAGGTATATAAGTGTGCCTGCTAAGTCACTTCAGTCATGTCCAACTCTGCAACCCTATGGACTGCAGCCCACCAGACGACTCTGTCCATGCGGATTCTCCAGGCAAGAATACAGACTAGAGTGGGTTGCCATCCCCTCCTCCAAGGGATCTTCCTGTATGTAGGTAGATAAGCAAGTTAAAGCAAAAACAAATAAACAAACAAAAAAACTCATTCATTATAGGGCTCCTTTTTATAAAGTTGAAGGATTACAGTAAGAAAGATAATCAAAGAATAGATGACTTTTGATACAGAAAACCACTGTCACTCTACAAATGGAGGAACTGGAGAAGATGAGACTAGAAAATTTATTAAACACAAAATAAAATAAAGTAATAAGGACAAACTGTACTACCACCGCCCCCAAAAAACAAATTTTAAGTAACTTTCAATGTTTGTATCTTTTTGCTCAACTTCTTTATGTCCAATAAAGAACTGTGCTTTATTTATTCTGGCTGTTACTAATCACTAGTTTCCAATGGTAACTAATTAGAGAAAAACAAAGAATGCATATGTATCCAGAATACAGAGTATGAACGTGAAAGACAATGGCTTATGGCAATCTGCTTTAAGACATGATCTTCAGAAGAAATGTATGCCAAGGCAGGTATCACCTAACATTCCTTTGCCTTGACAAAGCCCCAAACTGAACTCCTGCTTTACCTCTATCTTCTTCCCCATCTTAGCTGATGGTAACTTCATCATTCTAGTCACTCAGAAGAAATAATCTTCGTATCATCTTTGACGCCTCTTTCCTGAGTATCTCAGACAGAATGTGCCCAATTCTTACCACTTCCTCTTCTACTATTCTAGACTTTGCCAGCATCAGATCTTTCCTGGATTGCCAAATAATGTCCTAATTGTCTCCTTGCTTCTACCATTAACTGTTACAGTCTATTCTCAAGATTAGACATAAAACTTCTAAAATTAAATGATAAAGCCATCCCTCTGCTCAAAACTTTTTAATGGGTCTTTATTACACTCAGATTAAAAATCAAAAGTCTTTACAATGGCCTGCAAAGCTTATACTACCTGCTAAAAGTAAAAACGCTTTTTTCTAAACTCACACCACTTCTGAGCCCAGATGTGTGTGTTTTTACACAATAAGCAATTCTCTAATTCTCAAAAGACACTACAATTTAACTCGATTTGACATTACTGGAGTTAGTATCAGATTCCACAAGCCAACGGCTCAGTTCCACCAGACTGACTCCCCATTTCAGACACCAACAACAAGTCCCAAGTAGTCACCCGTATTTCTGATCAAGCACCAATAAGTTAGGGGTTCCCTCCAACCTCTGCCAAGGATTCAATTAACTTGCCGGCATGACTCTGGAAAACAGCTTACCTGAGTGGATTTCAAGTTTATTATAAAAGGACACAACTCACAAACAGTCTGATGGAAGAGCTGCACAGGGCAAAGAATGTGGGAAGGGGCAAGGAGCTTCCACACCCTCTCAAGAACACCATCCTCCCAACACCTCTGCAAGTTCACCAACCCAAAAGCTCTCCAAACCGCTTCAGTTAGGATTTTTTAATGGAGGCTTCATTGTGTAGCCATGCTTGATTAAATATTTGGCCACTAGTGAGTAGCTCAACCTCCACGTCTCCCCTCTCTGGAGGTTTGTGTATATGTGTATGGTGAGGAGAAGAGGGTGGAGGGCTGAAAATTTCAATCCTCTAATCACATGGTTGGTTTCGTGGCAATCAGTTCTCACTCTGCGGCTAGCACCCAGTCACCAACACACATTTATCTCAACCATAGCCAGCTCAACACACATTTATCACCTTGCAGATTCCAAGAATTTTCGGAGCTGTATGCCAGGAAACAGGCAGAGACCAAATATACATTTCTTCTTATGTAACACCGGCCCATCTTCTCACCTCTAACTCCATCCCTAACTACTTTCCCTTGACATTCTCCGTTTTCAACTTTATGGGCCTCCTCATTCTTCCTGAACAAACCACGCGAACTCCTGCTCTAAAGCCTTGACGCTCTATTCCTCTGCCTGGAATACACTTCCTCTTGATACCCACATGACTTCTCCCTGGCTCACTTCATGTTTGCTTTGCTCAAAAATCACCTTCTATGTGAGGCTTATACTTAAAATTGCAACCCACTCCATATTCCCAATTCCCCTTGCCCTGCTCTTCTTTTCTCCTTGGCATTCTCTACCAACTATGATAGCATACAACTGACTTATTGTTTTTTATCACTGTTTATCATTGTTTCTCCTCCCAATCCTCTTAGAATATAAACTGAATTCCAAGCAACTAGAACAATACAAAGTACATTGTAGGCAGTCATTAAATACTTACTGAATGAAGCTCAGGAAATAAAGCGAAACCTCAATCAACAAACCCTATAAAATCAACAAAGAGGGCCGAGGCATTAAAGGTATAGGACAATTTCCCACCACTTGGCAGCTAGTGTCAGTACTATACTGACAAGGAGGTAAGATTATTTCAGGCCTATACAGCAGTACCTTATAAGAGGAAACATCTTCTAGGGTTCAAACAGACTGCTCACCTAAAAACAGGGAGGGCCATCACTAGAGGGCCAAGATTTTATTATGCAGGGTGAGTTTAGAAGAAGATAAAGCACAAAGTACCTGGTTAACAAAGAATGCCCTGATGGGTTCTTGACAAAAATGGAATTCATGTTCTGATACTGACCTCATGATTTCCAATTATTCTACCTCTGAAAAATTTCCACCAACACAGCATATTACTCAACTACTTAATCATTAAAAGCAAATGAATTCCATTATTTATAATTATAATCTATATTAAAAAGTTCACAGAATTATTGTAAGAATCACAAACCATGTCTAAAAGAACTAATAAATGCCCAAAACATGGCAAGCACTCAGTAAAAAGGCAAGCTAACTATAATGACAGCAAAAACACAATCTTTGATATAAAATGATTTTTAACAATAAAAAAAAACACATTTGAGGAAAAAGTACAAGCTGTATTGATATTTTACATCCCATTTTGTTCTTCCTCCATTTCTTTAAACTGACGTATCAATCTTGACTAAAGACTTAATCCAGATTAGTGGCATCAGATAAACTGTACAATGAATTATTATCTTCCAAATTTTAAAATATATTAAGTCATTCTTAGTACAAAATAAGCAGTTTCATTTGTAGAGCTATCCTACTTTAAAAATATGAAAACTTCTAATTCCAAAAAACAGTTTGGGAATGCTTCACTTTACAAGTGGATTCACCACAGTATTATTTTAAACATTCATTTACGAACTGAGCTAGAGAAAGAGAAATGAGTTACAATGTTAGAAGGCAATGCATCAGAAATAAAGTGAAAGCAATTCTGAAATAACATAAGCAACAGAGATTTAATTTAAAAGAATTCAACCTATGTACAACTTCTCAGAAAAATTCAAAACTTCCTTAATGACAATTTTAATTCATCAATAACACGACAACCATGCAGCCATAAACAATGACTAGCAACTTTTCTGAAGTAACTCATGTAAAATAAAAGTTCTTCAACCATACGCAATGGCTTGTAGGATGTTGGGGTATGTCACGGAACACCTTTGATGGCAGCCTATAGACCCCTTAGGATGATGTTTGTAAAAACATAAAATATAATTCATGGGATTACAATTTAAAAAGGACAAAAAAAGTGTATGAGTCCCAAGAAAACCAGTTACATTAAAATTCAGTTCTAATCATAGACCACAGTTTGAATCATCAATCCTCAGTTAATAAAAGAACTGCTGATAGAGGACATGGATTAACTTGGGAAAGCAAAGAAGAAATACTTTTGCCTAAATATTCTATACATGTAGTATTCCTAGTATTTAAAAAAATAACTTGCCAAGATTAGGATATTATATAGTTATTTAAAGTTTAAATAACCTTTGAAAGTTTTTATCTCTGGTAGAACATTTCTTGTTCCTACTGTGCACATACTATAATGCAAAATATCAGTTTCAGCAGGAAAATAATTTGTGATTTGACTACTGAATGTGTACATTACCTTAAAACAGAATTTTCATTTTTGAACTCTTTGTCTGGCTAAAAAAAACTTCTAAATCATTATCCCCAAAATATCCTGGTACTGCACAGTTTAAAATATACACTTGACACTAAATAATGGAAAAGATCTTGAATCACAGTATTTACTAAAGTCGTTGTTTTTTGATTTTTTTAAGAAAAAGAATAAACTAGGTGAGAAATAGTGCCCTTCCGCCATTAAAATAGCTTTCTTTGAAAAAAAAACCCACTTTTTTGTATCTTCTAAAGAAAATATTAATAAATGACTATTAGTGTCAAGTTACAAGAGCTATACAAATCTACCTACATTTATAAAAACATTTTTTTAGTTAATAGGGAAAATGAAAGATCTGTTCTTGGTTGCTTATTTTTCACACTGTAGGAAAAAATACACATAACTAGTGAGTTGAGTAGAATAAATCACTTTCATGTTTTATTACTAGTCATTGTGAACCTAAACAAACTGTACAGTGAGTTCATTTTAAAAACGAATAAAATTTAAAATAAAAACAAAAACCTTGTTTCTTCAAAGCATAACTAACTCCTTTCTACAGTGTGTTTGTCTATTTGAAATTATGACAACGGCAGATAAATCATATATTACTTTTGCAATATGTTTCATTTGTTTTCATTTCTCTTTGCCTAGACCATCATCATGGAACTGAAAAGAATAAAACATTAAACAAGAAGTATTTATTTATTTATTTATTTTCCAAGAAGTATTTAATATTAACTTAGCCAAAAGTTCATTTCAATCCAAATTTTGTTAGGAATTTCTCCTTCTTTTAAATACTGAGAATTACGAACGCTTTTCCTTAAAGAACATTACTAAAAGTGAATCAGACCGTAATCACAAAGAACCTCCTAAATTTAAACATCCCTCAGAAATAGCCTTGAAAACTCACTGCAAAAAATACATATTTTCTTCCAGATAAGGAAACGTTTGGCAAACTCTTATCTAACAAATAAAGCCTTGCAGTACATTTGCAAGCATTAATGAGGCTTCGCACTGATGGAGAAAACCTTGTCGTGGAGTAACAAAACCTCAGAGCACGCTCAAATTGCAGGCTTCAGAAACGCTCTCTGCCACACCTGTGCAAGCACTTCCTGTTCTCCAAAGATATTTAAAAGTTGTTTGGTAAATGTCCCGTTGGAGAAAGAAATGGCAACCCACTCCAGTATTCGTGCCTGGAAAATCTCATGGACGGAGGAGCCTGGCGGGCTACCAGTCCCAAAGGGTCGCAAAGAGTCGGACAAGACTGGGCACACACCAGACCACAAATGTCCACTAAATCGCCATTTAGAAGCTAAACATTAACTTCATGAATTACTACTACTAAATCACTAAATAGTACTAGTACCACTCAGAAATCACCAGTCCGAAGAGTCTCACGAATCATCTCTTCTCCAAACAGAGCAACAAAACCTCTTTAAAAAGCGGCTGCTCGAGAGGCAATGGCTTGGATAGTGAGGGGCAGGCACCAGGTAAGCGTAATATTCATAATTCCAAAGCACTAAGCGACCCAGCAGGATCCCAGGTTCCGCCTCTGGCCAGCCCTCAAACACAGCAGCAACAACCACAACCCAGTAAGTACAGGACCTCCTCCCAACGCGTTCGCCTCCAGCCTGCCCCAAGGAACCTCCGCCAGAGCCTGGACGCGGCGGGAGGGCTGCGTGACCTCCAGAGTCTGCCCCGAAGCGGGTGCGGGCGGAGGTCGGGGGGCAGCGAGGAGAGACGCCGAGTCTGGGACTGGAACGAGGGTCTTCCAGTCAGGCCCGCGGAGGTCGCAGGTCTCTGGATCTCCAGCCAGGGACTAGTTTCGGAGACTTACCTTGAGCTCTGCCCTTTTAGCGAGAGGGACGTGCGGTCCAGGTAGAGAAATATGGGCCTTCTACCGCCACAGGGCAATCTCCCGCTGGCCCAGCTCCGCGTCAAGCTGACACCAGGCTGACACACCAACAGCTGCCACCGAAACCGAGGCTCACCGGGAACTGGAGCAGAGGCGACTGGTCTCCGCCGCCCAGACCGCGACCCAGCGAGTGGAGCATGCGCACACGCCTCACCACCCAAAGGCCAGTCAGGCCAGTGACACCTGCGATCAACAGGTCCTGGGAGCCCCGCCCAAATCCCCGCCTCACCCTCGCCCCGCCTCCTTGAAGCTGACCCCGCCCTCAGGCTCCAGGAGCTGGCTCCGCCCCCACACGCGATTTCCCGGCTTTCCGGACCTGCAGATGTGTGTTCCCGCGCGGGTTCGATAGGGCTGGCGATCCAGTTGACTTACTCTGAGCCGCGAGATCCCGCGAGAGCAGGGAGTTGACCATTTTTCTTAAGGTGGGAGTGGAGCGCTGGGGTTAACTGTTGTTCGAGAAAGGAGGCTGCAGGTTGGTTTTTGTGCTATAGAGGGAAGAAAGGATTAGTTCTTCAGGTGGAAGTGGTTATTCCGATACTCTTGGTCATTTATTTATTCATTATTTTCTAAGCTCAGGGACACGAATCCAGCACAGACTAGGCTTTAAATTATTATTACCTCAGAGAAAACGACCTGTATCGCTTCGCCTCGAAAACCTAGGCGAATTCGCAGTTCTGTTTAGCTTTCTGTGAATCTTTACAGTCTGTTTGCAGTTAAATGATTTACATTGGCTTGAATGTATATTCCCCAACTGGTTGTTTCGTGACTATTTAATAAAATGAAAGGCTTAATAAACATATTGACCCGGTTAATGGTCAATTGTGAAAAAAATGTGGCTGCCTCCTTACTCTGCTTTCAACAGGTTTTAAGTTGCAAGCTGATGTTTGGGAAATGGGCGGCACTTAGTTTTGTAATAACTTGTTTCTTAGAAATAGTAGTAAAAGGAAAACCCACTGTCATCTTTAGTATAGAAGATCCCTCTCAATGAGTAGTAAGGTTTTGGAACTCACTTCAAAGCTGTTGCAGGTTCAACATACAGATTCTAAAAATTGGTTAACTAAACTCTTAAACCTACACTGCTTTCTTAAACAGGTAGGTAACTCTAAATGTCTGTTTGAAGAAACAGAAGGAGGAAACATTTTATATTGGTATAGGCGAGTAGTACCTGTGACTGAATCAAGGAGAATTTGTTGAGCATTTATTGTTCCCTTCACTGAATTGAGCACTGAAGAAAATACAGTGAATTTTAAAATACGGTTCTTGCCCTCAGGAAATTTAAAACTTGGAGAATGAGAAAAAGAACTACATTTAAAAAATAGCACCATTAATTCGCCCTTGCTTTCCCTAGTGCTCCTTTCTCCTGGTTTTGCGACTACCTCTCTGAGGCACTTTAAATATTTTTATTCTTAACTGGGCCCTCTGTGTTCCCAAACTCTCCATTTTCTTGTGTTGTTATTTCTTTTGTCTCCTTGAACAGTCTTTTCCCCACAATGGACTTAGCTACTAGATATCCTGGGCACCTGGAGAAGGAAAGAGGAACCCGGTGGGCTGCCGTCTATGGGGTCGCACAGAGTCGGACATGACTGACGCGACTTAGCAGCAGCAGCAGCAGCATCCTAGGCACCAAGGACTCCCAAATGGATACCTTCAGCTTAGACCCTTTTAAGCAACAGCGTCTTTGGGTGCCATGTGCTGAGTCACTTCAGTAGTGTCCAACTCTTTGCAATCCTGTGAACTGTAGCCCACCAGGCCCCTCTGTCCATGGGATTCTCCAGGCAAGAATACTGGAGTGGATTGTCATTCCCTTCTCCAGGGGATCTTCCCGACCCAGGAATCGAACCCTTGTCTCTCATTTCTTATGGCTTCTGCATTGCAGGCAGTCATATAGGTACTTATGTCCCAAATTGACTTGGACATCTTTTCTGTTCCCTACTCCTAGTGCTGTATCTCTTCCCACCCATCTGGAACCTACACTGCTTTCATTCCCTATTTTAGATAATAGCACCCAGTTGCCCAAATCAAGAATCCATGTGTACCCCTATATTACATTTCCTTCACTTCCTCTGTCCTGATATCAAATTTGATTAATTCCTCTCCTTAAGGATCTCTCAACCCCCGCACCGCTATTAATCTCCACTCTCACTGTCTTAATCTGTCGGCTAATCATCTCTCCTAACTCATCTCCCTTGGACCACTGCAATAGGCTCTAATTATTTCCCACTCCAGTCCAACATCCATGTCTGTTATAAGTTTTCTAACATGAAAATATGATTACAATATTACGAAGCTTTTTTCAGGAGCTCCCCATCTCCTTCAGGACCTGGCCCCAGGCTTAGTCTCATCTACTACTCTTGCCCATTTACTCCACGCTAGCTATATAGAATTCCTTGCTCATCTGTGTTTCTACTAGGTTCTCTCAAGATCTTTTAGGTCTCAGTTGAATACTTATTTCATCCATGGAAACTTTCATAACTTCCTGAGACAGATTTGCCCTTCCTTCACCCTTTTTGGGTTTATTTATAACAATTATGTTGTACTATAGTTATTTCTTTGCAAATGTAACTGACAGAGCACTCTTGAAAAATAATTTGAACTATGGATAATAAAGACTCATACTATCTCCCTGCCTCCTTTCTAGATTGTAGAAGAATGCCTTTCAGTTTACCATGCTCAAGAATTTGACAAAACCGTGACTGTACAGGTTTTTTAATTCTCTAACTTCAAATTTTCTGTACTTCTTGGCATATTTAAGTACTGAGTTTTACATGGTATACTAGGTCACAAGTTAGAGTCAAATGGGCAGTCTGAAGCAAACAGATGAAAAAAAGGAAAATTGACAGTGCACTGTATTTTAGGACAGGAGTTGCTCCCCAAAAACTTTGTAGTTAGAAATGTCACAACATAAGTTTTAACTGTACTGCCTCTGAGAATTACTGTTTGTTCTCGAAGTATATGTGTATACGTTTAATTCAGTAGTTATTTTATTGGGCAGACCTAAATTAATGAGGAAAAACCTCTGCACTTCTCACTGACTTGAGATCATGAAAGGAAAGATTTGGAATGCCAAAGACCACCTTATGTTGTTTGAATGAGGCCGAGCCAAAGTTTACATCATCAGCACCACCACACTTACATGTCTGTTTATTATTCTGGAATGATTATAATCCACATTTTGGGAGATGTACCATCTTGTGGTTCTATTCACCCTATTCACTAATAAGTAGTAGAGGTAGCAGTATTCTATCCTGAGAAACAACAGCTAAAGACACGGCAAACCATGAATGGGCTGGTTAGAATAAAGTGAAATACAGTGTAGAGAAGTTGTAGCTAAATGGCTATCTCAGGATTGGATGTGAGACTAACTCCTTTTTTCCTAATTGCATGAAGGAAATGTTGAAAAGTGTCATCTTCTTAGTAAACTTCTAGAGAACAGGGACTATATTTTTTCACTGTGAATTTCTAGGGCATAGCACAGTGCCTGGCATAGATATATAACAAATGTGTTCAGTGGATGGGCTGAAGAATTAGAAGTTCTGTTAATTCTTTAGAGAATAGAGACATCTGTGTGGACCAGAATTGTTGGGGAAAGCTGCTATGGGAGATCAGATATGATCTTCAACTTGGAAGGTTCACGGGTAGGCATATTTGAAGGCACTGTGGAGGAGATATGACTATTCAAGAGCAAAGTTTTAGAAACAGGAATTAAAGCCAATGAAGGGCTATAATAGGAAGCCTTTTAAGTTCTTGAACAGGATGTTTAGTTTGGAATTATATACGGATTTGTAGGGGAAATTGTAGTGAGGCAAGAAGATGAGCTAAATCAGTACAATTCCAGAGAAACCTTCAGTGATGATGAGGCCAAGCAAAAAATCTAGTCATAATCAACCACTTCCTCTGACTCACATACCAATTTTTGTAACACCATCCTCATACATGGCTTTCCTCCAACCTGTTTGGTTGTTCCTTTTCAACATTTTCAACCTGCTTTTCTCTTACACTTTCTAGATGATGGTATTCCGTAATGCCTGGCCTTAAGACCAGGTTTTATCCTCATGGTTTTAAATATATATTTTGCACATAGCAGCCAAAGTAGCCTATTTTAAATGTTGACATGTTACCCCCTACTTAAAATTGTTCAAAGGCTTACTATCTACATAAAATAAAATCCAAATAGACACCTGAAGGAGCTATTCTTCCTTCCCTAATAGCATCTCATGCTATCAAGGATTTTGCAGTCTTTATTCCCTATGCCTAGAAGCCTGGTTCTTAATGGGGGGTGATATTGTCTCTCAAGGGACATTTGGCAAAGGCCAATACGTTGCTGATTGTCCCAGGGTAGGAAGGGAGTGCTGCTACTGGTGAGGCCAATTCTAAACACCACACAACAGACAAGACAGTCACTCACAACAAAGAATTATATGGTTCAAAATGTCATTAGTGCCAAAGCTGAGAAACCCTGACCTACAATGCCTTCCCCTGAGTCTCCAAGTGGCTGACTCTTTTTTCATCCTCTATACTCTAGTTTTAACTTTGTCTTCCTAGAAGTCATCTTTGACTTAGAACTTCCTGCCTGTCTCTATCACAGTGTTCTGTTTCTTCATCTCATACCACTTTTCACAACCTGTGATTATTTAGTTTATTTGTTTGTCTTTCTCACTATCTAGAAAGCAGATCCAATGAAAAGCCCCTCTCCATCATTATTCTTTCTGTACAGGCTAATACAGGGGCACAGAGTACGCATCAATAAAGAGTTATTTGACGCCTGAATCTGGGTCTACAATATGTCACGGAATGAAAACTTAACAATAAGGCTTTTTCTTCTTTTTTTCTGTAAAATTAAAATATGCAGTTACTGAGAGAACAGATTGAAGACACCTGCAAGGAAGTTGTCATCACTCAGAGTGTCTTCTGGAAGTCAGCTGGTCTGAGGTCAGTATTCAGCTATGCTCCACAAATACCCTTCCTTCCTCAGTAGCTTCTCACAATCAGAACCAAAAGTAGAATCATACTATGGCCAATTTAACTAATGTCTGTGAAGTAAAGAGAATCAGTCAGGAAGGAAAAAAAGAAACAAGGATGAATAGTACCAAAAATGATATAAAATTATTTGATCAAACGAAGAAGTTTAGAAGACCTAATTTTTTAATATGTGCATGTCTTTACAAAGCTATTTCAAAACTGTATTTAGAAGTACCTGGTTAATATACATTTTAATTTTTTTCAATTAAGAAAATATGTACTGTGGACATATATTGCTTTGTCCTTTCCTGCTTTTACCAGTAATAATAGATCCATACCACTTAACCCCAGGATGGGCATAATTCCATGTTGAGCATTTCATCACCAGGATGGGCATAATTCCATGTTGAGCATTTCATCATTTTTTGGCTCTGCTGATTAGAGTATGGGTGATTTGAGCTAATCAGTATTCTTTCTCAGGAGTTTTCAAATTATTAATAGAGCTTACAGGAAAGATCCTTTGTTTTTTTTCTCTGTGTTCAAAGCTATAAAACTGTACGCTCAGAGGTGCTTGTGGCAATGTGCCTTGTCATTTACAGTATCTGGTCTGAAAGAATAAGGCAGCTTTGGAGGAGAGGGGAAAGAGAAAAGTTCCTAAGGGTTCTCTAGCCTCTTGTAAAATAGGTAATTCAGGAACTGAGTGTTCACTAAACTCCTTAAAGCTCTGCAGCATGACCTTTTGTTAAACATCAGAAGATCAAATTCAGTATCCACAGCATCTTAGCCAGCTCTTCCTTAGGCAAAACTTTACTAGCCTTATATTCCAATCTTTCTATTAGCCAGTTAACCACACTGAGTGGTTTAACCAGTAACCTCCTTAATTTTGCTGACTTATTGTCAGCTTAAGCAATTTCATTACCTCTGTTATTTCACTTTGAAACATCCTAATTTTCTTATCTGTAAAGTTGGGATGAGAAATAATACTTATATATGATGTATTTTGATGTTCCCAGATAAAAGCAACTGTAAAGTCTTATACTGTGTTATTATGGCCATTAGTGTTGTTATTACAGTTACCAATACTGCTGTCATCAATGATAATATGTTGCTGTAAGAACCTGTATATTGTTTTTCTTGCTATAATATGTATTTTATTACAGTCTCAGAGATACACAAGGCTTTAGATTCCTTTTGGTCCAGCCTCCTAGTCTCTAAAGGATTATCCCTGACAGTAGTTGTCCAACCTCTGTTCAAATATGGTAACAGCAGTAGAAAACTTGATGTTCTGTGAGACATCCTTTTCTTTTTAAGAATTCTTTAACCACTAAGAAATTTTCATCACAGTGAGTTGAAATGCACCTTCTAGTAATTTCTATACACAGATCTTATTTCTGTCCTTTATAGGAATGGAGATCTATGTTCTCTTTTCCATAAGACACTACTGAACTTTGAAAACATGTTTTGTGTTTTCTAGCTAAAAGTTCTCTCAAAAAATTTTTGAAGGCCTAGTAAAATATTAAACTAATCTGTTCATTCATTCATTCTACTTCACCTTATCCCACAAAGATTTAAAGTAAAGTCTAAAAAATAAAATAAATTCTAACATATAAAACAATGGTCAAACATAAATAAGAAAAAGAATCAGAATCATGAGAAAGTAGAATATGAGGAGAATGTAAAGAGTGAGAATGAAAGAATAGAAATAAGCATGAGCCTGTGGCTTAGTTTGTTTGACTCTGATCTGAAATTATAAGTGAATATGATATTTAAGTTATCAGTGACAGGAAACATTTTTCTGTCATCATCTAAAATGCTTTTTCCTCTACGTCGGCCCTCATCTAAGAAGGCTCTTACCTGTGTTCACTGACAATAGACTCATCCACATGTCCCTGGAAAATGCAGTAATAGGATTCATAATCCATGAAACTGACTTCAGGATGCAATTTTGTTGTCAACTTCTGGAAAAAATATGGTGACCAAAAAAAAAAAAAAACATACTTCTGCAATTAGCATGCTTATCAGTTCAGTTCAGTTCAGTTGCTCAGTCGTGTTCGACTCTTTGTGACCCCATGGACTGTGGCACGCCAGGCTTCCCTGTCCATCACCAATTCTTGGAGCTTGCTCAATCTCATGTCCATTGAGTCCATGATGCCATCCAACCATATCATCCTCTGTCATCCCCTTCTCCCCCTGCCTTCAATCTTTCCCAGCATCAAGGTCTTTTCCAGTGAGTCAGTTCTTTGCATCAGGTGGCCAAAGTATTGGAGTTTCAGCTTCAACATCAGTGCTTCCAATGAATATTCAGGACTGATTTCCTTGAGAATTGATGGTCTGATCTCCTTGCAGTCCAAGGAACTCTTAAGAGTCTTCTCCAACACCACAGTTCAAAAGCATCAATTCTTTGGCACTCAGCTTTCTTTATAGTCCAAGTCTCATATCCATACATGACTACTGGAAAAACCATAGCTTTCACTAGATGGACCTTTGCTGGCAAAGTAGTGTCTCTGCTTTTTAGTATGCTGTCTAGATTGGTCATGGCTTTTCTTCCAAGGAGCAAGCATCTTTTAATTTCATGGCTGCAGTCACCATCTGCAGTGATTTTGGAGGCCAAGAAAATAAAGTCTGTCACTCTTTCCATTGTTTCCCCATCTATTTGCCATGAAGTGATGGGACTGGATGCCATGATCTTAGTTTCTTGAATGTTGAGATTTAAGCCAGATTTTTCACTTTCCTCTTTCACTTTCATCAAGAGGCTCTTTAGCTTCTCTTCACTTTCTGCCATAAGGGTGGTATTATCTGCATATCTGAGGTTATTTCTGTTTCTCCTGGCAGTCTTGATTCTGGCTTGTGCTTTATCCAGCCCGGGAATTTTACATGTTGTACTCTCCACAGAAGTTAAATAAGTAAGGTGACAATATACAGCCTTGATGTACTCCTTTCCCAATTTGGAACCAGTCTGTTGTTCCATGTCTGGTTCTAACTGTTGCTTCTTGACCTGCATACAGATTTTGCAGGAGGCAGGTCAGGTGATCTAGTATTCCCATCTCTTGAAGCATTTTCCAAGTTTGTTGTAATCTACATATTCAAAGGCTTTGGTGTTTTCAATAAAGCAGAAGTAGATATTTTTCTGGAATTCTCTTGCTTTTTCTATGATCCAACTGATGTTGGCAATTTGGTCTCTGGGCCTTTTCTAAATCCAACTTGAACATCTGGAAGTTCATGGTTCACATACTGTTGAAACCTGGCTTGGAGAATTTTGAGCATTACTTAGCATGTGAGATGAGTGCAACTGTGCAGTAGTTTGAACATTCTTGGCATTGCCTTTCTTTGGGATTGGAATGAAAACTGACCTTTTCCAGTCCTGTGGCCACTGCTGAGTTTTCCAAATGTGCTGGCATATTGAGTGCAGCACTTTCACAGCATCATCTTTCAGGATTTGAAATAGCTCAATTGGAATTCCATCACCTCCATTAGCTTTGTTTGTAGTGATGCTTCCTGAGGCCCACTTGACTTCACATTCCAGGATGGCTGGCTCTAGGTGAGTGATCACACCATCATGGTTAGCTGGGTCCTGAAGATATTTTTGGTATAGTTCTTCCATGTATTCTTGCCACCTCTTCTTAATATCTTCTGCTTCTGTTAGGTCCATACCATTTCTGTCCTTTATTGAGCCCATCTTTGCATAAAATGTTCCCATGATATCTCTGATTTTCTTGAAGAGATGTCTACTCTTTCCCATTTTGTTGTTTTCATTTTTTTCTTTGCACTGATCACTGAGAAAGGCTTTCTTATCTCTCCTTGCTATTCTTTAGAACTCTGCGTTCAAATCATTCTATATTTCCTTTTCTCCTTTGCCTTTATCTTCTCTTCTTTTCACAGCTGTTTGTAAGGCCTCCTCAGACAACCATTTTGCCATTTTGCATTTCTTTTTCTTGGGGATGGTCTTGCACCCTGCCTCCTGTACAATGTCACGAACCTCCATCCATAGTTCATCAGGCACTCTATCAGATCTAGTCCCTTAAATCTATTTATCACTTCCACTGTATAATCGTTAGGGATTTGATTTAGGTCATATCTGAATGGTCTAGTGGTTTTCCCTACTTTCTTCAATTTAAGTATGAATTTGACAATAAGGAGTTCATGATCTGAGTCACAGTCAGCTCCCAATTTTGTTTTTGCTGACTGTATAGAGCTTCTCCATATTTGGCTGCAAAGAATATAATCAATGTGATTTCAGTATTTACCACCTGGTGATGTCCATGTGTAGATTCGTCTCTTGTGTTGTTGGAAGAGGGTGTTTGCTTTGACCAGTGTGTTCTCTTGGGAAAACTCTGTTAGCCTTTGCCCTGCTTCATTTTGTTCTCTGAGGCCAAACTTGCCTGTTACTCCAGGTATCTCTCTTGACTTCCTACTTTTGCATTCCAGTCTCCTGTGATGAAAAGGACATCTTTTTTTGGTGTTAGTTCCAAAAGGTCTTGTAGGTCTTCATAGAACCATTCAATTTAGCTCTTTCAGCATTACTGGATGGGGCATAGACTTGGATTACTGTGATACTGACTGGTTTGCCTTGGAGACAAACAGAGATCATTCTGTCATTTTTGAGGTTGCACCCAAGTACTGCATTTCAGACTCTTATGTTGAATGTGATGGCTACTCCATTTCTTCTAAGGGATTCTTGCCCACAGTAGTAGATATAATGGTCATCTGAATTAAATTCGCCCATTCAAGGTAAATTAGAAGTGGTCAAACAGGAGATGTGAAGAGTGAACATTGACATTAGGAATCAATGAACTAAGGAGAAGGCAATGGCACCCCACTCCAGTACTCTTGCCTGGAAAATCCCATGGACGGAGGAGCCTGGAAGGCTGCAGTCCATGGGGTCGCTGAGGGTCGGACATGACTGAGCAACTTCACTTTCACTTTTTACTTTCATGCATTGGAGAAGGACATGGCAACCCACTCCAGTGTTCTTGCCTGGAGAATCCCAGGGACGGCGGAGCCTGGTGGGCTCCACAGAGTGAGACACACAGAGTGAGACACGACTGAAGCGACTTAGCAGCAGCAGCAGCATCAGTGAACTACAATGGACTGGAATGGGTGAATTTAATTCAGCATGATAATGGTTTGAACAAATTATTTCCTCTCTTGGTTCAGCAGTTTAAGTAAGATTGTTTTAAGGTATTTTGTAATGATGTCATTTCATTAGCCAATGTAAGTTTGTGTCCAAAATACTAACTTTTTTGTTCCATTATTTGGTCGTTATGAATTGGTATTAAGGCACGTTTCACAAATTTTAATGCCCTTAGTTTTTTTGGACAAAAATGCTTGTATTACTTCAGCACATCAGCATCTTCATCATCTGTTTCTTTCATTTCTTTAAAACATCCTATTATTTTTTGAAGTTTTAGTCCGTATTTCTTAAGATTTAGTATTCTTCCTCCATTTTTATATTGCCAAAATTAATGACATCTTGTTTGTCTTCAGCTAAATCACTGTGGAAAATGTTGGTGAATGTTGGTTCCTTGACATTCAGTTCCAGCCATAGCCCACATTAACCCCTAGTGGTAGCATTAAAATTATTTAGAAAGCTAAGTAGAGACCGTGTTTAAGGGCAACAAGGTATCATAAAAAGTATGACCTTGGCACCCCACTCCTGTACTCTTGCCTGGAAAATCCCATGGATGGTGGAGCCTGGTAGGCTGCGGTCCATGGGGTCACTAAGAGTCGGACACGACTGAGCGACTTCACTTTCACTTTTCACTTTCATGCACTGGAGAAGGAAATGGCGGCCCACTCCAGTGTTCTTGCCTGGAGAATCCTGGGGCCCGGGGAGCCTGGTGGGCTGCCATCTGTGGGGTCACACAGAGTCGGACACAACTGAATTGACTTAGCATGTAGCATGACCTTTAGATTTGGACAGACTTAGGTTCAATGGCAACCCACTCCAGTGTTCTTGCCCGGAGGATCCCAGGGATGGGGGAGCCTGGTGGTCTGCCATCTATGGGGTCGCACAGAGTCGGACACGACTGAAGCGACTTAGCAGTAGCAGCAAGAGCAGGTTCAAATCCTGACTTTACCATTTATTGTGTGTGACCTTGAGCAGTTAGTAACTACTCTAAAACCTAGTTTCCTCATCTGTACATAGCAGTGTTTCCTAGCTAATCCCTAACTGGATTGCTGTTGACAGGCAGACCACTGCTCTGGGCATATATTTGCTTGATTTTTTTTTTTTTTTCTAGCAGTATTTTGTAATCTGAGGGAAAGAATGAAAAAAAAAAAACAGTGAAATTGCTTGCGTTCAAAACGAACGTATATGATAGAAAGAATGGATAATTAGGGAACTCTCTTGCTCTCAAATAGATGTGTGCTGTGGGGAGGTTAGTTTACCTCTTAACTTTTCTTGATCCTTAAAAGAAGAAATTGGACCACATGATTCTAAATTCTAAAGATGTGAAATGAAGGAGCCTTTTCCCAGTTGTTACCTAATTACAGAATATGTCAGGAACTAAGTGGTTTATGCAGAGTATTTTATTTAACTTTCCTAACAACCGTAAAGTGTTAATATTTAGATATGATTAATATCCTGATTTTATTAGCATGTGAGAAGAGTGCAGTTATGCAGTAGTTTGGGCATTTTTTGGCATTGCCTTTCTCAGGAATTGTAATGAAAACTGACCTTTTCCAGTCCTGTGGCCACTGCTGAGTTTTCCATATTGAGTGCAGCACTTTCACAGCATCATCTTTCAGGATTTGAAATAGCTCTACTGGAATTCCATCACCTCCACTAGCTTTGTTTGTAGTGATACTTTCTAAGGCCCACTTGACTTCACATTCCAGGATGTCTGGCTCTAGGTGAGTGATCACACCATCGTGATTATCTTGGTTGTGAAGCTCTTTTTTGTACAGTTCCTTTATGTATTCTTGCCACCTCCTTAATATCTTCTGCTTCTGTTAGGTCCATACCATTTCTGTCCTTTATTGAGCCCATCTTTGCATGAAATGTTCCCTTGGTATCTCTAATTTTCTTGAAGAGATCTCTAGTCTATCTTATTCTGTTGTTTTCCTCTATTTCTTTGCACTGATCGCTAAGGAAGGCTTTCTTGCTATTTTTTGGAACTCTGCATTCAGATTCTTATATCTTTCCTTTTCTCCTTTGCTTTTCACTTCTATTCTTTTGTAAGGCCTCCCCAGACAGCCATTTTGCTTTTTTGCATTTTTCCAGATGGATGGTCTTTATCCCTGTCTCCTGTACAGTGTCACAAACCTCCATCCATAGTTCATCAGGCACTCTGTCTGTCAGATCTAGTCCCTTAAATCTATTTCTCACTTCCACTGTATAATCATAAGGGATTTGATGTAGGTCCTACCTGAATAGTCTAGTGGTTTTCCCTCCCTTCTTCAATTTAAGTACGAATTTGGCAATAAGGAGTTCATGATCTGAGCCACAGTCAGCTCCCAGTCTTGTTTTTGCTGACTTTATAGAGCTTCTCTATCTTTGGCTGCAAAGAATATAATCAGTCTGATTTCGGTGTTGACCATCTGGTGATGTCCATGTGTAGAGTCTTCTCTTGTGTTATTGAAGCGGGTGTTTGCTATGACCAGTGCAATCTGTTGGCAAAACTCTATCAGCCTTTGCCCTGCTTCATTCCGTATTCCAAGGCCAAATTTGCCTGTAAGTCCAGGTGTTTCTTGACTTCCTACTTTTGCATTCCAGTCCCCTATAATGAAAAGGACATCTTTTTTGGGTGTTAGTTCCAAAAGGTCTTGTAGGTCTTCATAGAACCATTCAACTTCAGCTTCTTCAGCATTACTGGTTAGGGCATAGACTTGAATTACTGTGATACTGAATGGTTTTCCTTGGAAACAAACAGAGATCATTCTGTCATTTTTGAGATTGCATCCAAGTACTGCATTTCGGACTCTTTTGTTGACCATGATGGCTACTCCATTTCTTCTAAGGGATTCTTGCCCACAGTAGTAGATATAATGGTCATCTGAGTTAAATTCACCCATTCCAGTCCATTTTAGTTCGCTGATTCCTAGAATATCAACATTCACTCTTGCCATCTCCTGTTTGACCACTTCCAGTTTGCCTTGATTCATGGACCTAACATTCCAGGTTCATATGCAGTACTGCTCTTTACAACACAGGACCTTGCTTCTATCACCAGTCACATCCTCAACTGGGTATTGTTTTTGCTTTGGCTCCCTCCCCCAATTGCACTCATCTCACACGCTAGTAAAGTAATGCTCAAAATTCTCCAAACCAGGCTTCAGCAATACATGAACCGTGAACTTTCAGATGTTCAAGCTGGTTTTAGAAAAGGCAGAGGAACTAGAAATCAAATTGCCAGAATCCGCTGGATCATCGAAAAAGCAAGAGAGTTCCTGAAAAACATCTATTTCTTCTTTAGTGACTATGTCAAAGCCTTTGACTGTGTGGATCACAATAATCTGTGGAAAATTCTGAGAGAGATGGGAATACCAGACCACCTGACCTGCCTCTTCAGAAACCTGTATGCAGGTCAAGAAGCAACAGTTAGAACTGGACATGGATCAACAGACTGGTTCCAAATAGGAAAAGGAGTACGTCAAGGCTGTGTATTGCCACCCTGCTTATTTAACTTATATGCAGAGTACATCATGAGAAAAGCTGGGCTGGGAGAAGCACAAGCTAGAATCAAGATTGCCAGGAAAAATATCAGTAGTTGGACACGACTGAGTGGCTTCACTTTCACTTTTCACTTCATGCATTGGAGAAGGAAATGGAAACCCACTCCAGTGTTTTTGCCTGGAGAATCCCAGGGACGGGAGAGCCTGGTGGGCTGCCGCCTATGGGGTTGCACAGAGTCAGACACGACTGAAGTGACTTAGCAGCAGCAGCATGCAGACGCCACTACCCAATGGCAGAAAGTGAAGAGGAACTAAAAAGCCTCTTGATGAAAATGAAAGAGGAGAGTGAAAAGGTTGGCTCTAAGCTCAACATTCAGAAAACTAAGGTAATGGCATCTGGTCCCATCACTTCATGAGAAATAGATGGAGAAACAGTGGAAACAGTGTCAGACTTTATTTTGGGGGGCTCCAAATTTACTGCAGATGGTGATGCAGCCATGAAATTAAAAGACGCTTACTCCTTGGAAGGAAAGTTATGACCAACCTAGATAGCATATTGAAAGCAGAGACATTACTTTGTCAGCAAAAGTCCATCTACTCAAGGCTATGGTTTTTCCAGTAGTCATGTATGGATGTGAGAGTTGGACTGTGAAAAAAGCTGAGCACTGAAGAATTGATGCTTTTGAACTGTGGTGTTGGAGAAGACTCTTGAGAGTCCCTTGGACTGCAAGGAGATGCAACCAGTCCATTCTAAAGGAGATCAGTCCTTGGTGTTCTTTGGAAGGAATGATGCCAGAGCTGAAACTCCAGTACTTTGGCCACTTCATGCGAAGAGTTGACTCATTGGAAAAGACTCTGATGCTGGGAGGGATTGGGGACAGGAGGTGAAGGGGACGACAGAGGATGAGATGGCTGGATGGCATCATGGACTCGATGTTCATGAGTCTGAGTGAACTCCAGGAGATGGTGATGAACAGGGAGGCCTGGCGTGCTGCAATTCATGGGGTCGCAAAGAGTCGGACATGACTGATCGACTGAACTGAACTGAACTGAATATCCTGATTTTAGAAACAGTGAAAGTTAGGTACTTAGCACAGTGTCTGCCATATAATAGGCACTCAGTAAACACACTGAACGATTTAATAAAAGAACTATCTGTTAAGTATGACATTAGGTTACAGCCAGGAAATATAGTCAGTCAAAATGAGGAAGGCAATGTGTGCCATACTAATAAATCCAGAAGTAAAGGCCAAAACCATCTAGGTTTTGTTTGAAAGCTAGTGCTAGGATTTTTGTGCATGAATGTAATTTCTCTTTAATTTTTTGAAGCCAAGTTTTATAGCATTTTATATTTGTATAGTTTTTTAGAATCTTAGAGATGGAAAGGATCTGAGAGATTAGTTTGCCAAAATCCGTTATTTTACAGATGAGAGCACTTAAACTGAGGGACATGCTAGACACTGATAGAAGCAGGACTAAAATTCAATTTTTAGTCACTTGGAATTTGCCTGGTATAAAATATTTTCTGTGATATATTCTGAAATTTCACAGGAGATAGCACTCTTTAGTTCCTTAAAGTACAACCAAATTTCTTCCATATTCAAACACTGTTGATAAACAAAATTGACACTTTTGTCCCTTTCTGAAAGACAAGGGAAGGGAAACAAAAGAAAGAAGTCAAGAGCATTTCACAGGTAAAGGTTATCTTTTTCTGAATTGTGATATCTGTAGTAGTATTCTGACTTTATGAAAAACAGTATGATGTTCAGAAATTTACCAAACTTAATTTCCTATCTCTTTGGAATCTAACAAATCTAAGTGTCTGTGATGTATATGTGTGCACATGCACACACATATGCCCACACACACATACTATTATATATCTTAGACTGACTTGTTTTTGATGTACTTCTTTAAGAAATACAATAGTGAAATAAGACCATGTCTTTCACTCATTGCATATTGGCTGAAGCCACAAACCCAAAGGAAGTTGCCCTGGAGAGCACTTTGCTTTGTAAAGATGGCAAAGATATTCAGGGCACCAGTGTTTTCAAGTTGAACTTCCTTGTTGAAATTCACTTCACAAAAGAAAATAAGTTTGTTGTTTAATACAGTAATAAAATTACTAGAAAATATTCAGTGATAGAAATATTACTAAATATTACTCAATTATATGTAAAGGCAGAAATTTTAGAGTATTTAATTTCTTTATTTTGTAACTGTTAGTGGTCTTGAGTTTTCAGTCTCTTGTCTGGAAAACAAGCTCTCAAACTGAAATTGTGCTGGAGGAAAAAGAACAAACTTTTGGCAGGTAATATCCCTGGAATGTCTTTTTGTAAATTTTTAAATCAAAGTTTCTAATTAAATTGTTTTCTACAAGTTTTGCTCTGCTACAGTTTCAGATTCTTTTAATTCTGAAGAACTCTATCAAATTAGTTATAATAGTTTTGATGTGGTGGAGAAAAGCAATTCCAATTACCAATAACAATGCTGACATTTCTGTTTTAAACAGTATTTAGTAATAGGTAGAGCAGTAATTTTCAAACATCTTAGACCGCAACCTAGAATAAGCAGTATATTTTACGTTGTAATCCAGTTTACAAGAACACATATTAAAAAAAAATAGTTTCCTGAAATAATACTATTTCTAGTGATATGCTCTGATATTTTCTTTTATTCTATTCTATTTCATTTGAAAAACTTCTAATCTATGTTAATTTTTACATCACCTAACAGGACACAACAATAATTTGAAAGACATGGACCAAGAGGTTTTTAGTGGAAGGAGCAACATTTACTCTTTCCTTTAATACTAAAGAGTATGGAATTTTACTCCCTTCTAGTTAGGAAGAATATTCATTTTGTTTCAATATTATTATATTAACTTTTTTTTTACTGTTTAAAGTAAAATTTTTTAACATTGTTTTCTTAAAAAAACTTTACTCTCTGTTTCTACATTTTACTGACATTATCCTGACTCACAGTTTTATTTCTTTGTGGCTAATAAATAACGTATACAAATTATATAAGCCTATATTTATATAGATACAGATAAATATGAAATCATGTACAGTATGTTATGTCACAGAAGGTGTGTTGATTGTGCCCGTGTTCTGG
The DNA here is from genome assembly GCF_014754425.2 of Oryx dammah. NCBI lineage: Eukaryota > Metazoa > Chordata > Mammalia > Artiodactyla > Bovidae > Oryx > Oryx dammah. The sequence continues at coordinate 5,933,102 of NW_024070187.1, forward strand.
ATGATTGTGTTCTCCACTGAGATAGGAGATGGAATAAGCTAGTAGGAGGAGTGTTATTAAAAGATCAGAAGCAGAACCCTTGGGTTCTAATTTTAGACATGCAATGTGAGACAGTGACAGTTTCTTCTCTGATCTAAGTTTCTATTCCTTAAATGAGAGAATTGATATAAAGTATTTCAAGATAGAGGCTAATTCTAAAGTGCCACGGTTCTAAGTAAATGATTGTTTATTTAAACCAAAGAGAGTTAGTATTATGCTAGTAACAGTACTAGTGGCTTGTATTTGGTAAAAGAGTAACTGTTTTCACTAATTATATATTAATATCTAAAATATTAATATCCTTTTGGATTCATAAGAGGACACTTAAATAAACATCAGTGTATGGATTCGTACAAGTGGCATAGTCTAATACATTCTGATAATTATGATCATTAGCCATAATTAATATTATATGTAAATGCATCTGAAAACATAATTTTTCTGTGTTGCTATGCATCTTAGTCTGTTCAGGCTACAATAACATAGATTGAGTGCCTTATAGACAACAGAAATTTATTTCCCATAGTTCTAGAATCTGGGAAGTCCAAGGGCAAGGTGCTGACAGATTGGTGTCTGGTATGAATCTACTTCCTGATTTGTATTTGGCCGTTTTCTCTCTGTACTCACATGGGGAAAGGGGCAAGAGAGCTTTGTGGAGTCTCTTTTATGAGATACTAATCCCCCTCATGAGCACTACATGCTATCATTTAATTACCTCCCAAAGGCTCCACCTCCTAATACTAATCATATGGGAGTTAGGATTTCAATATATTGATTTTAGGGGTGCCATGTACCTTGTCTATAGTATTTTAAGTTTAATGTCTCTTTAATAGATTTTGATGAGTTTTTGAGGAACTAATAATCATAAATTATATCCACATCCCTTTCTATGTATTAGAAGTAAAGAATGTTTCTTGAATAAATGTGGTCCGTGTTTGCATTTGACTTTATGTTCTGAAATAGCAGCCGAGCCTGGAGTGCTCAGCTGACCCAGAAGACAGCCTTGCAGGAGACCTGCACCTGAGCAAGTCAGTTAGAGTCTTCATTAGCTCTAGTTTCTCATACAGGTAGAAGTAAGGTAAAGTAGGTATTAGGTACTGAGTTTAGAGTTAAACTTGGAAAGTAGTCCTGCTTTTTCAAGATAAGTTGGAAAAGAAGAAAAAGTTATTTCAGGTTGATTATATTTAGGTAAGTTTTCTATTATGTTAACATCAGCTCGTAGAGGAATCAGCTCCTTTCCCTGTTTATGACTCTCAGATGCCTCAGTTCTTGAAGCAACGTGGAGAAAGGACTTTGGGGTGAATGTTTTTATTCATTGTACTACAGAGATGACTGTGCCAAAACAGTAGAATTCAGGGGCTATGTACTTCATGATTTGAAATATTCCAAGCAGGTGTATGAATGAAATGTCATTATAGTTTTTAAAAAAAATGAAAGATTATGTAGCCATCTGTCCTTGGGAACTCCTTTCTGGTTGTATAATGTAGTTTCTAAAAGAGGTAGGGTATACCGATCGAGAGAAATATCCATCATATCGATTTTTTTTAATTCTCAAGTGACCTACAAAGTATGTGAATGCTTACAAGAAATCGCACTGTTCTAGCAAGATCCTAACAAGTCTACCCTAACTGCAATTTTAAGTCTGAGAGCAGAGTTGGCATTAATGCTTATGCCAAAAAATAGTCAGGCCACGTTAGTGTTTCTGATTATACGTGTGTTTAATATACTCACTGCTCCAACATATTTTACTTCTAAATCAGGGTCAAATATATTTATCCCAAAGCAGTTCCAGTGTAACCTAATCTAACTTCATTCTAAATGTGTTTGCTTTCTTACTGTGTGGTCTTGATAATTTTTTGTTACTAATAATAGCTAATTATCCCCATAATTAAGATGAATTTATTTATGTAAAAAAGTTTTTATTGTTCTTCACTATGTATCAGGCATAGAGGATACAGCAGTTAATAAAAAAGGCAGTTTCTATCCTCAGAGAGCATTCATTCCAGTCGGTGAGATAAATAATAAAGGAGTAAATATATTGTGTGTGGCAGCTACAACTTGTGGGTCTTAAACAACGTAGTTGACTGAGGGCCCCTTACTCTGGGTTGACTGAGTTCTCCTTACTCTTCCATCACTGCATTCGTGCTGAGTCTGCCTTTCACAGTGTGCTCCCAGCCAGTGAGTAACCATGACAGTGACCCTAAGGCAGACATGTTGCTGAGAAACGCTGGACCTCTTATGCAGGTGACGTTGGCGCTCAGATCTTCCAGCAACCTTGCTGAATTTTCCCCGGACTCTCAGGCAGTCTAGAACATATCCATATACTTCCACCTGAGGTCCCTTGGGTCTCTCCCAGCCTTTCTTTGACCTGTCTCCCCATTTTCCTAATAAAATTGTTACAGATTTAACTGCATCTTGGCTTCTGATTCTCAGAGGACCCAGACTAATACATTATGTTAGGAAGTAATAAGGGTTATAAAGAAAAACAAAAGCACAATAAGGGGTTATATGTGTGCTTTCTTAAGTAAGGGTGGTCAGGGAAGGTCTTAAGCAGAAGTGGCCTGTGAAACAGAAATAGTTGGACAAAATTCCAGAGTAAAGTAAATTGCTTGAGATTATATTATTAATTAGTGATAAATCACCAAATAGCTGACACATTTAAATGCAACTGCTGTTTTATATGCAGTTTATAAGTAAATGATAAAGAAAATGAGAGTATCTATTTAGGTGACAGTTCATATTAGACAATCGGTATACATAGAGCGAAACTGCTTCGGAAGGAGTGAGGAGAAAGCTCTACAAACCATAGAATAATGCAATTATTTCTTTTCAACCTACTTCATTCTGGCATTCGTTTCTTCCCCCTGTTCTTTTATTTTACTAGTGCTGCAGCTTCTATACCAATTCTTCTATACCAAATCAGCAGAAAATTTACCTTTTTTCTTTCTGACTTTTTCCGGTTCTGTTTCCTGAACTGTCTCCATCTCCTACACTGCCTAAGTTGTTGAAATATGTTTCAAAATATTACACAATCCAGAATAATAACCACATTCATTTTGAATCTGAACTATAACCTCTTAGAAATAGCTCCCCCACCACCTGCTCTTTGCCCATATGCATCAAATCTTCCTGTTGAAATCACATTACATTGAGAAGTCAGGGGAGGTTTGTATCCTGAGTTGAAATCTAGTTCTTTCATTTAAGGAATTTAAATAGGGTCACACCTTTTTTTAATCTAATAATACATCATCTTCAGCTATTGAAATTCTTATACAATTTTACAATTTTGCTTTTTTCTTAGCTCTGAAAAGTTCAACTTTTTAAAGCATTATAATTTTCTAAAAATCCCTTTGTGTATTTGTGAAGTGCTTTGATCAGTTAGTTTGAAATATATTCCCCTTGCTTGTTCTTTTGGCAAAAACCTGGCATTCTTCCACCTTTCATAGAAAGTAAACTGCCCTTCTTCCTACAGAATAGGGCATGTGGAGGTGGAAAGTATTTTTCATAAGAAAAGGGGCATTCAGAGTAATACTTAGCTAAGCTTAATAAAAAGCAGTTGTGACTGAGAAATTGCAATGATGTCATGTAAGTTTTATCTTGCATAAGCAGCAGAGTGAGGAAATTCCAGAATTAATAAGTCTTCTGGTACAGCTGTGCCCTGAGTTGGAAAGTTCAGGATGTACTTTTCACTCTCACTGACTGGACGTTTTGCTCCACATCAGCCTTTGTGAAAGTAATTGGCTCTCTCCATTTCCAAGCTGCTAAAACATTTATAAATGAGTCTATTTAGAAAATGTGAAATTTTTAGTGGATGTAGTAAGTGATCATGTTGACTAAAAATTATTTTCCATATTTACCTTGATTTAATAATAACCAATAATTAGTTACTTTAAATTATCAAGTCCTTTCAAATATTGAGTTAAGAAATGGAGAAATGATTGAAGGGAGCAAAGAGTTAAAAGCCAAGAATGAGCACTGGTCTAGTTGTTAATGTAGCTCTAGTATTATCCAGAAAGCAGCTGACCAACTGATCAACAAGAAATTGGCTAAATAAAATAGATATAATTTTATGACCCAGAATTCTGTTGAACAGTATAATACAAATTCTTCTAAAGTTTTGAAAAGTAGAAAATATTTTCATTTAAATGAATGTGTTTGGTGTGTTATTACACTAGATTTCATTCAGCCTTATGGGTATTAGTGTTCTGTATTTCTGTCCTCTTTATTTCCTCTTCTTTCAAGAGGGGGAAAAAAAAGATTACATGAACAGTCCATGGAATTACAAAAAGAGTTGGACATAACAACAACAAAAATTCATAATTAAGCATGTATATTGCTTGTTTGAAAATCTGAAAGTTTAGCTTTTTATGATTATGAGTACCTGAATGACTTTAATGGATGACTCTAAAATTACTCAATTTATAGATATATTTTCGCAAAGTTAATATGTTGGAGATTTTTATTATTTTTTCTAGTAATAAAATAATTTTAAGGTTGAAGTTATTTCTGAAGGAGAAGTTATGAATTATAAGTTCTTAGAGCATATGTTTTAGATTCAGACTCACCAAGTTCTTCCACTTTGGAGCTAGTATTAAGCTAGTCACTCTAGTTCCCTGAGGCTCACTTTTCCAGCACAAAATGGAGATTATTTATAATACAGTTCTCACAGGATAATCACAAAAATAAAATGATGTTAAAAATACAGGGAACTCCCTAGCAGTCCAGTGGTTAGTACAAGGTTCTTTCACTGTGACGGGCTGGCTTCAGTCCCTAGTTGGGAACTAAGATCCTGCAAATCTGTGTGGTATGGTACAGCCAAAATAAATAAATATATTTTAAAATACACATTAACTAGCCTTTATTAGGCTTTTTTTTTTTTTTTTCAAAATACCCACTACACCATTAAGTAGTGAGTATAGTGCCTGGCATTTAGTAGTCCATCAGCAAATGTTATTTTTATTCATTTTCTTTTAACTTTTTTAACCTTTTTTTCTCTTCTGTTTCATTTTCCATCTGTACAAATGTGGGTGGAAAAAAATGCCACAGTCTTTTGCTGTTCTGAAAAGGCTATCATATTTCTTCAGACTTAAAAAGATTTAGCTGCTTTTCAGGTCATTGAAAAACCCATTCAAAATTCCTTTCAAATTCTAATTGTGTAGCAACCAGAGTGTGAAATTTGGCATTTCTAAAGGTGTCAGACAGCTGAATTCGAATTAATAGACACTTCCCAGGAAAGGAAGAAATACAATAGTGAGCAGAGAGTTATTCCATTATTTTCTAACCAATTAAAAAAAATACTATAAAAAGTTAAAATTTTCCTTTATAAAATGGAGAATACTGTTCTATAGCTAACATAGTTAATTGCTGGTCCCCTTTTGGTGATTGTCAGAGTGGTGAGCCTGAGCATAGAGTTTAACTACTTTGAGATAATTATAATAACAATATAATTTCAGTGTAATGAAAAATAGCATGTTGAATTGCTAATAAAGAACTAAACCATTTCATCAAAATACATAATAGAATAGGACTAATTCTTTTTCTTTTTTAAAAGATTAAATTAAAAAAAGCATGAAGGTTCTCTGATATCTAGAGTTTATTACAGATGCCAACACTGTTATTTTAAAACAGGTAAACGGGGAATTCCCTGGCAGTCCAATGGTTAGGAATCTGTGCTTTCTCTGCCAAGGGCCCAGTTTCAATCTCTGGTCAGAGAACTAAGATCCCACAAGCTTGCTTGGTGTGGCCAAAAAAAAAAATAATAATAATAAGTGAAATGAGTAAACACCAAAATATAAAGCTAAAATATCTTAAAGATATATTTTAAATAAAACAAATTCCCTAAAATGATAATATGTTTAAGATATATTGATATTGTTCCTTTCTAGAGATTGCATTTCTCATATGCATTTTTTTTTTAATTTCTCTGCTTTCAAGATTGAAGATCATCAAAACAACTGTTGCAGGAAGGGGGACCCCTTCCAGGGCCCGAAACTGGACTCTTGTCTAACACTCAGGAATGAATTGTCCGAGGAGACACATGTGCTGACCAAGCAAGAGATTTTATTGGGAAAGGGCACCCGGATGGAGAGCAGTAGGGTAAGGGAACCCAAGAGAACAGCTCTGCCACATGGCTCGCAGTCTAGGGTTTTATGGTGATGGGATTAATATCCTGGTGATCTTTGGCCAATCATTCTAATTCAGAGTCTTTCCTGGTGGCACATGCATCACTCAGCCAAGATGGATGTTAGCCAGAGGGATTTTGGGAAGTGGATGGACACGCGGTGTCTCCTTTCGACCTTTCCTGAACTCTTCTGGTTGGTGGTGGCTTATTAGTTCGTATTCCTTATCAGGATCTCGTCATAAACCAAGTCATGCAAATGGTTACTATGGTGCCTGGCCAGGGTGGGTGACATGCACCACCAGGAAAGACTCTGAATTAGAATGATTGGCCAAAGACCACCCAGAAACTAATCCCATCACCATAAAACCCTAGACTGCAGAGCTGTTCTGGGTTCCCTTACCCTACTGCTCTCCATCCGGGTGCCCTTTCCCAATAAAATCTCTTGCTCGGTCAGCACATGTGTCTCCTCCGACAATTCATTTCCGAGTGTTAGACAAGAGCCCATTTTCGGGCCCTGGGAAGGGTCCCCCTTCCTGCAACACAACCACCAATTTCAGCATTAAAGTCAAAGAAAGAAAGAAAGTGAAGTCACTCAGTCGTGTCCGACTCTGTGACCCTGTGGACTGTAGCCCGCCAGGCTCCTCTGTCCATGGGATTCTCCAGGCAAGTACTGGAGTGGGTTGCCATTTCCTTCTCCAGGGGATCTTCCCAACCCAGGGATCGAACTTGGTTCTCCTGCATTGCAGGGAGATGCTTTATCCTCTGAGCCACCAGGGAATCCTATAAAGCCTACGGTACCCAGTATTCCCAGGTTGTCTCCCATCCAAGTACTAAACAGGCCCAACCCTGCTTAGCTTCCGAGATCAGACGAGATTGGACGCGTTCAGGATTACATACTTTTATAAATATGCGATGTTGCTACATGGCATTTTCATTACTCTGTTGTGTACTTTCCTTCCAGTCTCCTAAATTTAATCTGGTAGATAGTTTTCTGTGTATGAGACATTTATTCTCTGATATAAACATCTACCACAGAACTTTTAACTGAATTGAAATGGGAAGAATTAGTATTTATTTCTTTCCAACTCCATGTTGTATATTCAATCATATTTTAAAATATACCTATAACTTTATATTAGAGTCTTTTATACTAATATTTTCATATATTTATGATGGAAATGTGCTGTATTACATTCAAATGCTCTTGTCTTCTTCCATTTCTTGCTTTTGTTTTATGGCATATACTCCCTAGAGCTTAAGGATTTGAGCAGAATTTAAAGATTCAGCAGAGAAAGCTGCTAATTCAAATTACACACTTGCTTTCTCCTTCATATTCATACTTATTTATATGTCTATTAGCATGTATCTTGTTATTACTCTTCTAAAAATGTATTCATAAAGTTGAACCTAAACGACACACAACATTAGGATTTGCAGAACTTGAATTCCAAGTTTACCTTGGTCATGAAAACTACAATAGTATGACGTTCTTTGAGTCATTTTCTCTGCATATTGTTGATTTAATACTAGACAACAATAATAACCCAATTGAACTCTGGAGACTGTCATCTGGAATAATTATATGATGATTCAAAGCATGTTGAAAAATACAAGGCAGTTTCAAAGTTCTAAGAAATTTGAAATTTTAAGAAAGACTATTGAAAAGACTTCATCTAAACAAGTTATTTTATCATGGAAGCTTGTCAGAAAAGAAGAACCCAACCCTTTTCTCCATCAATAATGCTTGTATATCAACTTCTATAGCTTTCACCCCTAAAATAAAACTCTGAATTAATCTAAATATTTTGCCCTGTATTTTGATTCTAGATCCATCTAAAAACTTTATTCAGGAATAGCTTATATTAAAGGCAACAAAGATGAAACCCTTTGTTGTCAGTAACTTTTCTGGACTTTCCCAATGTGGAGACCGGATTGTTTAACCAAGCTGTAACAAGATTATGAGTAAAGACAAGTGAGTTAAAAGTTTTTGTTTTTGTTTTTTTTAATAAGATTTTGAATTGTTTATTAGATTTTGATCTGAGATTGAAATTAAATGCCATAAAAGGAAAATTGCTAAATTGCCATTAAATTATTGCTACTAATGAAGAGTGTTAGTGGCTTTGCCAGTGAGTAGAATAATAATACAGCAACATTTATATTCAGAGGTTTTTGTCGAGCATACAACTTTCTTTTATAGGTCTTCTGATTCTGGTATGGTGTTATCCTCTGTAGGTTCAGTTGTTATAACTATAGGAATATTCTCAGATATCCATCCCTTTGGAGTCCTATTAAAGGACCGTCTGCCAGAAAGAGGATTGGCAAAGGCCATGAACCTGGGATCTGTTAGAAGTAGTAGGTCAAAATCTGGAACCTTGAATTTAACCATTTTTGATGCTTTTTCAAAACCTCCAAATGGGGTGGCAACTCTGTGAGGAGTGAAAAGAAAAAGAATAAATTAATATTCAAATTTATTTGCCAGAAAATAGAAAACAATTTAATGCATGATCTTATGGGGCATGTTGTCGTGTTACAGTCTTACTAGGGTTTCAATTTTTGGCCTCTGAAATAAGTGTTTCCGTTCAAGGACCATGCCTTTATGATAAAACAGATATTTGATAATGAATTTGTGTAAAGACCTTTTGTATGTACGCTTAGTTTTGGACTGAACTATTCTGTTCCCTGGATGCTGAGTCATCACAAACATTTCTTGCCTTCCTGCCTTTGCTAACAATGTTACACTTGTTTATTTCCTCTGGGGGAGGAAAAAAAAAAAGGTATTTCCTCTGTGCCTCCTTTCCACCTGTATATGTCCTGTGGCCTTTAAATTTTAACTTCCCCCTCCATCCCTGGGTCGGGAAGATCCCTTGGAGAAGGAAATGGCAACCCACTCCAGTACTCTTGCCTGGAGAATCCCATGGAGGGAGGAGCCTGGTAGGCTACAATCCATGGGGTCGCAAAGAGTCAGACACGACTGAGTGACTTCACTTCACTTCACTTCACTTCACTACCCCAAGCCCTCACTCCCTTTCTTAACCAAATTCCTATAGCATTGATTGTTTGATGTTAGTCTTATAGTGCATCTGTTAATAATATGGCATTTGGTATTGTCAGCTTCTATTTTTCAGAATATGATTTGGTTTCAGTCATCTGTGAATTATAAATTCTTTGAGGATAAGAAATATATCTTTGCATTTTTCTAGCTGTGCCTCAAAAACATCGAAATCCTTCTACTCATCTGAAGAAAGTCCACCTTCCTTATCTTGGCATTCAAGATGTCATGTAACAGTCTAGCTTTCTTTGATTCAGCCATTAATTATTCATCCAGTGCCAGGCACATTTCTAAATGCTGGACATATGGCAGTGAGCAATGTAGTCAGAGTGTAAGGTTTTATATTTCTAGTGAAAGAGATAGACAAAAAATAAACATGTAAGTTAATTATACTTCAATAAAAATAATGATTTTTAGCTTTTAATAAAATTTTTAATAAAACACTAAACATACAGACAAACATTCAGTAATAAGAGCTATGAGAAATTTAAAATAGGGTGATACAATAGAGCATAACTAAATGACTAGATAGGGAGAAAAGTCTTCTCTGAAGAGGTGACATTTAAACTGCCATCTGAAGGTCAGAAGTTAGCCATGGGCAATATAACAGAAGCACTTCAGCATTTCAGATAGAGTAGCTAATACAAAGAATCTAAGGCAGAAATAATGTTGACCTTTTCAGAAATGAAAGAAAGGCTATGTTGCTAGACAGGTAAGTGAGCAGGATGGTAGAAGGGAGAGAGGACAGAGGGGTAGATTGTGTGGAATTTTGTCCAATAAAGAACATGGATTTCATTCTAAGTGTGAAGGGAACCCATTGAAAACTTAAAAAGGTCAGTTTTCATTCCATTCCCAAAGGCAATGCCAAAGAATGTTCAAACTACTGCACAATTGCACTCATCTCACACGCTAGTAAAGTAATGCTCAAAATTCTCCAAGCCAGGCTTTAATAGTACATGAACCGTGAACTTCCAGATGTTCAAGCTGGATTTAGAAAAGACAGAGGAACCAGAGATCAAATTGCCAACACTCGCTGGATCATAGAAAAATAGAGAATCCCAGAAAAATATCTAATTCTGTTTCATTGACTACGCTAAAGCCTTTGACTGTGTGGATCACAACAAACTGTGGAAAATTCTTAAAGAGATGGGAATACCAGACCACCTGACCTGCCTCCTGAGAAATCAGTATGCAGATCAAGAAACAACAGTTAGAACCAGATACGGAACAACAGACTGGTTCCACACTGGGAAAGGAGTACATCAAGGCTGTATACTGTCACCTTGCTTATGTAACTTCTCTGCATAGTACATCATGAGAAACGCTGGGCTGGAGGAAGCACAGCCCAAATCAAGATTTCTGGGAGAAATATCAGTAATCTCAGATATGCAGATGACACCAGCCTTATGGCAGAAAGCGAAGAGAAACTAAGCCTCTTGCTGAAGGTGAAAGAGGAGAGTAGAAATGCTGGCTTAAAACTCAGCATTCAAAAAACGAAGATCGTGGCATCTGGTCCCATCACTTCAAGGCAAATAGATGGGGAAACAATGGAAACGGTGACAGACTTTATTTTCTTGGGCTCCAAAATCACTGCAGATGATGACTGCAGCCATGAAATTAAAAGATGCTTGCTCCTTGGAAGAAAAACTATGACCAACCCGGACAGCATATTTAAAAGCTGAGACATTTCTTTGCTAACAAAGGTCCATCTAGTTAAAGCTTTGGTTTTTCCAGTAGTCATGTATGGATGTGAGAGTTGGACTGTAAAGAAGGCTGAGCACCAAAGAATTGATGCTTTTGAACTGTGGTGTTGGAGAAGACTCTTGAAAATCCCTTGGACTGCAAGAAGATCAAATCAGTCAATCCTCAAGGAAATCAGTCCTGAATATTCATTGCAGGACAGATGCTAAAGCTGAAGGTCCAATACTTTGGCTACCTGATGCTCCAATACTTTGGCCACTTGATGCGAAGAGCCGACTAATTAGAAAAAGACCCTGATGCTGGGAATGATTGAAGTCAGGAACAGAAGGGAATAACAAGAGACGAGATGCTTGGATGGCATCACCAAAACTTAATGGATGTGAGTTTGAGCAATCTCCAAGAGATGGTGAAAGACAGGGAATCCTGGCATGCTGCAATCCATGGGGTCACAAAGAATTGGATAAGACTGAGCAACTGAACAACAAAAACAGGAGTAGTATAGCTTGAGAAAATTTTAATAAAGATTACTCTGGCACCTGTTACTGTGTGAACAAGTATAGGTGGACAAGAATGAAAGAAGAGGAGATATGGTACCAATTCAGGTGAGAAATGATGGTAGCTTAGATTTCAGGTGTTTTCCTTGAAGAAGTGGGTGGTTTCAGGATGTGTTCTACAGGTAGGGTCAACAGGATATGCAGACAGATTGGATGAAAATTGTGAGGGAAATGTAAAAATCAATGATTAGTCCATGGTTTAGAGTTTCAGTAGCTCGCTGGTAGAAGGCAAGGAGAAACAGGTTTGGTATGTGTGTGTGTGGAAAAAAATGACTTTGACATCGTAGTGGAAAGGTCAGTCCTGCTAATTTTACCCTATACACTTTGTTTAGTCTTTGTTCCAGTCAAACTGATAACTTCTTGCTCTTCACCTTTTTGGAGAAGGAAATGGCAACCCACTCCAGTGTTCTTGCCTGGAGAATCCCAGGGACAAAGGAGCCTGATGGGCTGCCATCTATCAGCTTGCACAGAGGCAGACACGACTGAAGCGACTTAGCAGCAGCAGCAGCTTCTCCCTGTGCTCTCCAACGTCATTGCGTTTACACACTCATTTTTCTCTGCCTGGAGTGCTCTGACCATCATTACTGACATTTCTAAATCCCCTTTAAGTTTTAAGTATGTTCTTTAAGTAATTTATACTTAAGTAGGAAATGGCAGCCCACTCCAGTACTGTTGCCTGGAAAATCCCATGGAAGGAGGAGCCTGGTAGGCTATAGTCTATGGGGTCGCAAAGAGTCAGACACGACTGAGCGACTTCACTTCACATTTGATATTTAATTTTATTCTTGAAGCTTTCCCTGATCTCCCACAGCCAGAACTAAACTCTTTCTCCCCTGTTTCCATGAACTCTATTTTTACCTCCCTGTAACCTCATTTTCCATCTTTCATTATATTCAATAGTCTGTCTGCCTAATTTCTTATCAGACTACACTCCAAGAGGACTGGAATTCTCTCTGATATATCTTTATACCTTGCTCAATATACATAACTGTTTAATGTATTTTGCCTAGACGATCCTCATAAACATTTGGACAATGGAATTGGCAGGACTATAAATTCTCCAGTATTGTGGAGATCATTTTAAAGCCTAGAAGAGATCTGATTTTCTTTGAAGCTCAATCACCTGTGATCTTTCTTGAATATCTTAATTTCTGGATGATAATAGTAAGGGACTATGGAGTCTAGTAAAGAGGAAATGGATGATGGACTTTGAAAAATGAGATGGCTTTGATGTGTGGACCTGAAGCATGATTGAAATAAATAATAAATGAAAAAAAAGATAAAATGTGGTAGTGAGATGCTTGAAATTTAGATTTTGAAGATGATGCAGATATTGGTCGGCTTCCCTGGTAGCTCAGTGGTAAAGAATCTGCCTGCAATGCAGGAGACCCGGGTTCGATCCCTGGGGTGGGAAGATCCCCTGGAGGAGGGTCTGGCAATCTACTCCAGTACTCTTGCCTGGAGAATTCCATGGACAGAGGAGCCTGGTGGGCTATAGTCCATGAAGTCACACAGAGACATGACTTGAAGTGACTAAGCAGCAGCAATAGCATAGATATTGGTAATGGCAAACTTTAAGGAAAGTCAATAGTGACTAAGATGGGATTGAGAGAGAGATCCTTTAAAGCAATACAGTCAAGGACTTAAAAGGGCTGAGAGTTCAGTGAATCATTTAAGCCACCAAAAAGTGATGACAGGAATAGTCCTTGGGAAAAAGACTGAGAGCCAGATAAAATCTTCAGTGTCCACAGGGTAGATAGGTGACCTCAAAGATGGCTATAGCACATGTAACTGTGTCATATATTGGATTGGCCAAAAATTTCTCTCCTCTAGGGTTTCCATAAGATGTTACAGAAAAACCTGAAAGAATGCAGGTTTTGGCCAATGCAGTAGTAGTATAGAATCTCATGTCTTGCTATGTGTGGTTAGTTGCTCAGTTGTGTCCGACTTGTTGCAACCCCTTGGACTGCAGCATGCCAGGCTCCTCTGTCCATGGGGATTCTCCAGCCAAAAATACTGGAGTGGGTTGCCATGCCCTGCTCCAGGGGATCTTCCCAACCTAGGGATCAAACCCCTGTCTTCCACATTCCAGGCAAATTCTTTACCATAAGTGAAAGTGTCAGTCACTCAGTCGTGTCTGCTCTTTTCTATCCCATGGACTGTAGCCCACCAGGCTACTCTGTCCATGGAATTCTCCAGGCAAGAATACTGGAGTGGGTAGCTATTCCATTATCCAGGGGATCTTCCTGAGCTGGGGACTGAACCAGGATCTCCTGCATTGCAGGCAGATTCTTTGAGCCACCAGGGAAGTTCTCATGTCTTATTGGCCCATAATTTTCTTGTCTTCTAGTTTTTTTTTTTTTCCTGAAGAACAGTATGTTTTACTTTCTGTTGCATCTTTTCTCAAGATGGCTGGCCTCTTACAATATTTCCCCAAATCGCTGTGGAAAATATGGATAACAACAGATCAGTGAGTAATGCAGTAACCTCAGTCTAATGCAGGATTTCAGCAATCATAGCAGTAGAGTCTTTCATGTCCAGGGCCTAAAACCATTACTCTGGGGGTGAGAGAGATTGGTTAGGAAAAGAACTTTAAGAATTCAAATGATTAGCCAGGTGCTTTGTGATCGTTAAACTTCAGAAGGCATAGTAATAATGAAAGCTAGTATTTATCAACAGTGCTGTGCACCTGCTCTGTTAGTGTGGAAATCACCTTGTGATCTTGTTAAGCTACAGATGCTAATTCAGTCAATCTAGTATGTGTCCTGAGAGTCTTCATTTCTAACCAGTTCCCAGGTGATGCCAGCACAACTGGTCTCACCACACTTTGAGTACCAAGGCTTTACATGATTGTCTCATTAAATTCTCAAAACAACTATTTGAGTTGATTATCTTTCTATCCCCTTTTAATAGATGAAACTGAAACACAAACAGTTAAATGAGTTACCCAATGTCACCCACCTAATAAGGTATAGCATCAGAATTTAAACCCAGGTATTCAGACTCACTGAAGCCTGCTCTTCTATACTACCATTTGTTGTACCCCTTGGACATAATTCTTAAGGAGTATTGGGCCTTCTGAGATTGTTTCTAAGTAGAGAAGTATATTGAGGACTCACATCTGTGATATAAGTGAGTGATTTAATGTCCCACATTTTGTCATTTGGTTTAGTGGATTGAAGAGTCATTAAGAGTCAAATTTGACTTTTACTGCATAAGTGAAACTTCATATTCTTGGATGTTCAAGATGTCCAAGACAATGTTTTGTCATTTTGGAAGTTTACCATTATAAGCCTATAATTAGTTTATTTGTTGGTTCATTCATTTACTCATATAAAAAAGTTGCATGTGTGTGTGCTCAGTTGCTTCAGTCGTGTCTGACTCTTTGCAACACTGTGGACTATAGCCCGCCAGGCTCCTCTGTCCATGGGATTCTCCAGGCACAAATACTGGAGTGGGTTGCCATTTCCTCCTCCAGGGGATCTTCCTGACCCAGAGATCAAACCCCCATATCCTGTGTCTTCTGCATTGACAAGCAAGTTCTTTACCACTAGCGCTACCTGGGAAGCCCGATTATATCTAGACACTCTGCTATATGCTATGAATTCAAAGATGGAAAGATTGTAGTAGGTCTTAATTTCAATGAACTCACAAACAAGAAAAGAGAGGAATATAAGCGGAGCGTGGGGGAACACATCATGGACTAAGATACTTATTTTAAGGGAACATTTTCCTGAATACAGAGGAACTTAAAGTAAAATTTAGAGCCTGGGATCTGATCTAAACACTTTTGTAGGGCACAGTGCAAAATGAAAACTCGGGACTCTTTGTTTAAAACTTGTTAGGCATTTCAGACATTAAAGCAAAAGTTTAAATCAGCTATGGCCTTCTTAATTGTGGGGCCCCCTGCAATTGCACAAGCCACACATCCAAGGGAGTATAAGAGTATATTGTTATCCATTAGATACAATAGGCTGGAGTTGAATATTATCAGATTTAGGGTGAATTTGGTCAGTTAACCTTGTAATTGGAGAAGGCAATGGCACCCCCACTCCAGTACTCTTGCCTGGAAAATCCCATGGATGGAGGAGCCTGGTAAGCTGCAGTCCATGGGGTTGCTAAGAGTCAGACACGACTGAGCGACTTCACTTTCACTTTTCACTTTCATGCATTGGAGCAGGAAATGGCAACCCACTCCAGTGTTCTTGCCTGGAGAATCCCAGGGACAGAGGAGTGGTGGGCTTCTGTCTATCGGGACTGACGCGACTTAGCAGCAGCAACCTTGTATTTATTTATTCCAAAAATCACTTTTATTCTTATATTTATTTTGTCTGAATTAAATGAAGAAAGAAATGTTCTTCTGCCACTGAAATCCAATATTTGAGTTTGGTATTTAGTGCATTAGCTTTTCCCTTTTCATTCAGTATGTTTTGTTTTTCCCTCTTAATTTTTGGGTCACTTTCTTTTGTAAATGAAAACATTCCCGTCCATTTCATCACCCATCTCCTACCTCCTACCACTTATCCAGTGAAAGATTGTTGTTTCAAAAGGAGAATTTTCTTTCTTTGGCACGATTTGAGACTGTATCCTGTTTGTTTAAATTTTTATTGCCTTTGGACACAAAGTAAACTTTTTAACAGAAATGTTAAGCATTCAAAGTGTGAGACTGTAAGATTTTTAAGATCTCTGAAAATAGTTTCAAGTTTTATTCAGTTAGAAAAGCAAAAAATTCCACTGAAAGATTTGGAATATTCTACTAAAAAATAACTGTGCATCTCTGTAATTCCCATAATATAATTTCTTTGAACACAGATCTGACTTAAAATGATTTTTTACAGTTTGTCATCTATGTAGTGACTAACAAGATTGTTTGGAGCAACACATAAACTAATATCAACCTTCACATTAGAAATCAATATTAAAATTGGTTTTCAAAATGTTGGAGATGATCTTATAACAGTGATAGTTTGTGATTCATAGCCTTCGTTTTTATACAAAAAATGTACCATATTAGTAATACTGCAAAAATGAGTCTTTGCCTAGGCAGAGATACTATATATTGCTTGTAGTTTTTCGGGGGTTTTTTTTTTCCCTACCAGGGGATTCAGTTCTCCATACTGATAAAACAGCCTTTGTATTGCATGCTGAAGTGTCATCCAGGGTAATTGAATTACCTGTTAAAGCTCCTGTAATCAGGCAATTCTGCCTTTCCTTCAGGCTTGAAAAATTTAGGGTATAAAGCTTCTAAAAGCTCCGGATCATTGCTAATGGCCTGTTCCCAGGGCGACTGGTAGTACTTAGGGACAGCTGTGGTGTTGAATCTTTCAGGAGGAATTTCCTTCAGTGGTCCAGAATATCCTTTGGAAAAATATTGCAAGAATAAGTAAACACAGAGTATCTGAGAGTTACTAAATTCCACCTAGCATTTTACCATGTTTAATTTTTCATGCAGGGGTAAATTTATGAAGAATGCATTCTTTTTTGGAGAGGGCAATGACACCCCACTCCAGTACTCTTGGCCTGGGAAATTCCATGGACGGAGGAGCCTGGTAGGCTGCAGTCCATGGAGTCGCTAAGAGTTGGACACAACTGAGTGACTTCACTTTCACTTTTCACTTTCATGCATTGGAGAAGGAAATGGCAACCCACTCCAGTGTTCTTGCCTGGAGAATCCCAGGGACAGAGGAGTGGTGGGCTTCCGTCTATGGGGTCGCACAGAGTCGGACACGACTGACACAACTTAGCAGCAGCAGCAGCATTCTTCTTATGATCTCTCAGAAAAGAGTAGTCTGACAGCATTAGACATTTTTAACTCTCATTAACTTTATGGAATTTTCAAAAGAAACCACTTAGTGTTTCATTTTACCAAATTATACAGTTAGTTTCTTCCTTGACTATCATAGTACATATTTGTTCAGTGAAACTATTAATTGTGCACCTTACATTAATTTATACTAGGCCTTATATACCACAGTTACTGCATTAATTTAGAAACTAGGTTCTGCGGAAATAGCAATAAAGACAGATCTCCCTCCCCTGGGAGCTGATTCTTTATAGGTAATGTTCAGCTGTTGACTATCTAAAATTGCTGCATGCTTACATGTGGCTAAGTTGCTTCAAGTCGTGTCTGACTCTTTGGACCTCAGCCCTCCAGACTCCTCTGTCCATGGAATTCTTTAGGCAAGAATACTAGAATGGGTTGCCATGCCTTCCTCCAGGGCATCTTGTGACCCAGGGATCAAACCCACAACTCTTATGCCTCTGCATTGGCAGGCAGGTTTTTGTTGTTGTTTTTTGTTTAACCACTACTGCCAACTGGGAAGCCCATTTTTTTTTTTTTTTTTTTGTCCTTGCATGTGGGATCTTAGTCCCCGACCAAGGATCGAACCAGCGCCTGCTGCTTTGGAAGTGCGGAGTCTTAACTACTAGACTGTCAGGGAAGTTTCAGGAATACTGGAGTGGGTAGCCCTTCCCTTCTCCAGGGGAATCTTCCCAACCCAGGGATTGAACCCAGATCTCCCACATTGCAGATGGAGAGTGGCCTGTCAAATGTTCAAGCTTCGAAATGGTGAAGTAGCTTGTCTCCACTGTCTTCGTCAGGCCCTTCTTATTCCCTGATGTGCCTATCCTTTGTTTACTTCGTTCCTGAGGATTTCTAACCTAACGTTTCTGCTTCCAGTCTTATCTTCTCAATTTATTCTTCTCACATGAGCTAGAAGTTTTCTGTATCATTTAAAAATCACACAATTCCTGGCATAACTGTGAAACCATTTTCACATACGTTAAGTGACATTCTTCAGGTCTTCAAAGGCAGAACTGTTTACTTTCCAGCTACACTACCTTACTGCCTAGTTATCTCTTTTACATAGTTCTCTCTTCTATCCTATCAGAACCTCTGTTATGCAGTCACTCCTACTTTTAGGTTTCCGTGATGCTCTTTTCCTTCTCTAAAATATTTTCTCTTTTATTATGTTAAACCATGCCTGACCTTTCTATACACTAAGAATTAGTTTCTCAAAAACTCTTGATAATTCCACCAATAGGCAACTATCTGTTTGTAGTAATTTAATTTTCTTCTGATTGTCTCTAGGATCAAATGGCAGTCTCTTCAGTAGGCTGCTTTACTCTGCTTAGGAAGTTTAATTTATATATTTGGCTTTAATTGTGACCTACATATTGATGATTCTAAGGTTTGTTTTTTTATCTTGATGCTCTTCTATTCAGCCACCTATTACATTCATCCAAATTACTATTCCCCTGACATCCTTTATAATCTGTCTAGACCTACATGCAGCTGTTTTCCGATACATTCTGCTTCTTTCTGTATATTGATCATCTTAGCAAATGTTATTACTATTCTTATATGTCTAAGACAGACGCACTGTCCTAAACAATCTTTCATTCCCACAACAAATCACTAAGTATTACCAGTTATACTTAAGGATTTCTTAAATAAGCTTCTCAACTTTGCAGTTTCTGACTCACCATGGGCACCTACTTAAAATGTTGATAATGGATTCTTCCTTCCAGAGACAGGAGGTCTCAGATATGGCTTACATATTTAATGCAAGTGATTTGCAAACAGAACACTGGGAAGTAACTGTTCAAGCAAATTCTCTCTTTCCTTCTCATTTCCATACCTGGTTCAGGCCCTGTACATATCTTGCCTGGGCTTTCATAGTAACCTTTGCTAAATTCGGATAATCTATACTTTGTACTCTGAATTTGTTGTACTTTTCAACTCATCAACCAAGAAGGAAGGATCCATTACTCTTGCTTCATTGCAAGCCATCTGATAACCTTGAAACTCTCCCTTTTTTTAGTCTATATTACAGACATGCCCTAATATTTAATAATTGAATATTTAAACTTTAAGAAGCTATATGAATTTATACTTCCAAAATTTCTCTCTATATATATATATATATTAGAATATATGTATGTGTTTGTGTGTAAATATACATAGATTGTTCCCAATAGTAAATAAAATATACATATGATATTGAAGTTTGTATGGCAGAGAGAAAATGAGACTACAAATATAGCATGGACATTCATCCTGTGTCCCTGTCTATGAATTCCTTGAGGGTAGAACTTTTTTATTCTTTTTGAAGTTTCATAGTTTATAGTCAGTTTAGTTGCTCGGTCATGTCCGACTCTTAGTGGCCCCATGGACTGCAGCATGCCAGGCTTCCCTGTCCATCACCAGCTCCTGGAGCTTGCTCAAATTTATGTCCCTCAAGTTGGTGATACCATCCAACCATCTCATCCTCTGTCATCCTCTTCTTCTCCTGCTGTCAATCTTTCCCAGCATCCCTTTGCATCAGGTGGCCAAAGTATTGGAGATTCAGCTTTAGCATCAGCCCTTCCAATGAATATTCAGGACTGATTTTCCTTGAGGATTGACTGATTTGATCTCCTTGCTGTCCAAGGGGCTCTCAAGAGTCTTCTTCAACAAAACGGTTCAAAAGCATCAATTCTTCAGCTCCCAGCCTTCTTTATGGTCCATCTCTCACATCCATACATGGCTACTGAAAAAGCCATAGCTTTGACTAGATGTGCCTTTGTCAGCAAAGTAATGTCTCTGCTTTTCAATATGCTGTCTAGGTTGGTCATAACTTCTCTTTCAAGGAGCAAGCGTCTTTTAATTTTATGGCTGCAGTCACCATATGCAGTAATTTCAGAGCCCAAGAAAATAAAGTCTGCCACTGTTTCCACTGTTTCCCCATCTATTTGCCATGAAGTGATGGGCCTGGATGCCATGATCTTAGTTTTTTAATGTTAAGTTTTAAGCCAGCTTTTTCACTTTCCTCTTTCACCTTCACCAGGAGGCTCTTTAGTTCCTCTTTGCTTTTTGCCATAAGGGTGTTGGCATCTGCATATTGGAGGTTATTGATATTTCTCCTGGCAATCTTGATTCCGGCTTATGCTTCATCCAGCCTGGCATTTCACATGATGTACTCTGCATATAAATTTAATAGGCAGAATGACAGTATACAGCTTTGATGTACTCCTTTCTCAATTTTGAACCAGTCTGCGGTTCCATGTCCAGTTCTAACTTGGTTCTTGACCAGCATACAGATTTCTCAGGAAGCAGGTAAGGGGATTTGGTATGCCCATCTCTTTAAGAATTTTCCACAGTTTGTTATGATCTACACAAAGGCTTTAGAGGAGTCAATGGAGCAGAAGTAGATGTTTTTCTGTAATTGTCTTTTCTATGATCCAGCAAATGTTGCCAATTTGATCTCTGGTTCCTCTGCCTTTTCTAAATCCAACTTGACCATCTGGAAGTTCTTGGTTCATGTACTGTTGAAGCCGAGCTTGAAGAATTTTGAGCATTTCTTTGCTAGCGTGTAAATTGAGAGCATTTGTGCAGGAGTTTGAACATTCTTTGGAATCACCTCTTTTGGGGGAATGGAGCAAAAACTGACCTTTTCCAACCCTGTAGCCACTGCTGAGTTTTCCAAATTTGCTGGCATATTGAGTGCAGCACCTAACAGCTTCATCTTTTAGAATTTGAAATAGGTCAGCTGGAATTCCATCACCTCTAGTAGTTTTGTTCGTAGTGATGCTTCCTAATGCCCACTTGACTTCACACTCCAGGATGCCTGGCTCTAGGTAAGTGATCACACCATTGATTCATAATAATCAGTGGTTATTGATGCATAATAAAACTTTTAACTTAGTAATGGAAGTACCATCTTGAATCAACATAAACTTTTCTATATGTCTTCTCTTCCTATTAAAAAACCTTACCATTCCACACATTAGATAGCAGGAGGTTACAGTATAGTGGTTGGAGCTAAAAGAAAATATATATAGTCTATTATGTATTAGAATCGCTCAGTTGTGTCCGACTCTTTGCGACCCCATGGACAGTAGCCTGCACCAGGCTCCTCCGTCCATAGGATTTTCTAGGCAAGAGTACTGGAGTGGGTTGCCATTTCCTTCTCCATGGAATCTTCCCGACCTAGGAATTGAACCCGGGTCTCCCACATTGATAGACACTTTACCGTCTGAGCCACCAGGGGACCTATTATGTATTAGGTATATAAAGATGGGTAAGGAAAGGAAAAATTTTAACTCAGTATTTTATTGTATATTAGGGACTATACTCACATTCTCACATTTAATTTTTCACAACAACCATGTGCAGTGAGATTTATTTTCTTTATTTTACAGATTGAAGAAACAGACTCAAAGACATTTATTTTCCTTCTCAGCACAGTAGTAAAGTGGGCATGGATGAAAGGATCCAGCAGCTTTTTAGCTGCTGTCCACAGTGGTGATGGAACTTACTTTTGCCTTGCCTGATCACAAATTATGGGGGGACAGGATAAAGATTTATTATCTCTTTAAATAAAAAGCAAGAATAATTTGATTTTGCTCATTTAAGAGCAAGGAAAAAATGATGGGATGTTGGCTGTGTTTGGCACTCAGGACACCTCCGTGAAAGTCCTTGTTCTGCATGGCATCCATCAGCTTTTACCTTTCATCCTTCTTCACTTTTGCTTCTGAGCTTGGCTGTACAAACTTTGACTTTCATTTGATAATATAAATTCAATTAATTTTACCATTTGAGAGACTACTAGTAACTAAATACTAAAGGAGAGAGAACATTGAAGGAACACATGTTTTTATTACGGAGTATTGAAAAAAAGGGTAAACTTCTGCCACTGTAGTATGTTTTTATTAGAAGAGGGCTTGATTAATTTAGATTCATTTAGGGATGGTTCATTTATTGGACTGTTTTCTTAAAATCCCAGCATACCGTCTTTAGTAACAGCTGTAATATGTTGAACCATTAATTTGGTTCACCATAATTTCGGTTCAACCAAAAAATAATAATTTTTTTTCCTATTCTCAGTTGTCCGTGTATACAGTCATATTAAAAGAAAAAATGAGATCGCAGGTTGAACTCAGACCCATCAGATTCTAAAGTTTGTTTTTGCCACGTGAGCTTAATGTTGGATGTGTAGAACCTGTTGCCTGCTCTTCTGTCATAAAAAAAGCTATATGAAAGCTATTTGAGAATTTTATTACAATGTTTTACTTCAGAATTCTATGTATTCTAATTGTGTATTTGGTTTCCTTCAATATTACTTTGTCTATCAATACATTTTCTCATTGTGTTCTGTAAGAATGTCCTAATAAATATAAGCTCATCAGTGACTGACATTCAACTTACTTTTAAATAAGATTTAATATTATACAGTTATTTTACTTATATATTTTCAAAAACACTATGCTATTTGAGAAGGTTCATCACAAGTACTCTTGATAAATTTACTATTTACAAAAATTTGACACAGGCATTGCTAATTTCAGTATAAAAGTAGTTGAAAATTTTATAAATCTACTGTATACATTACTCCTGAGGAAAAACTTACAGGTATTTGGTTTAAGTTATTTTGGAAAGATATTGTCTAAGTAGAGCAGATAATTTTTCTGATTTAATATTTCAAAATCTAATAATATTTCAAATAGCATGTACTGGTTTGAATAAACATTTACTTATTTTTTGGACTTCCCTCATAGCTCAGTTGGTAAAGCTCAGTTGCAACGTTGGAGACCCCAGTTTGATCCCTGGATTGGAAAGATCCCCTGGAGAAGGAAAAGGCTACCTACTCCAGGATTCTGGCCTGGAGAATTCCATGGACTATATGTATATTCCATGGGGTCTCAAAGAGTCGGACACAACTGAGCAACTTTCACTTTCACTTTACTTATTTTTTAAGATAATAAACAAATATACAGTATTAGAGGATTGCATTTAAAGCCCTGTAAGAGAGCAGAAAATAACAAAAGCAATCTCCACAAGGTCAGTCACATGAGACATCTGTGAATTTGGTATTAGAGCTGGATTTAATTCCTGATCAGTTAGTGTTGGCTTCTAGCTGTTCACAACCTCAAGTTCTTAGTTGGTAAAATGAGGATTATAATAACTGTCATAATTATTACTAAATTAAAGAAGATAAATACATATAATAGTATTTCATAAATTACACAGTTCTATACAAATAGGATTTCAATATAATTACAAACAAACTTAATTTTTAGTATAATAAGCAATTGCCAACAAAAGCTTGGGCCATCTGAAAGAACATAAGACTCCTGTAAATGTGTTACTAAACTCTTCTAGGTCTAATCTTTACATTTGTCCTGAACTTATCTACAAAGTAGGTATATAATGTGAAAAGCTGTATCATTCAGACCCCATTTACTAAAGACTCCAAGTGACTTGAGTCATATATTTATGTGCATAGCAGTTTTATTATTCAGTTTGTAAGGGGATTAATTACCTGGTGCAATGTTTTCTGGATTTGGGGGACTTCGTGGATCCGGGGTGTTAGGAGGAGTAAATGGTGCTTGCTGTGAACCACTTTCCAAGTTGATTCCATCCAGTTTCTCATTCTGCATGGCAATATTGTGCTGTATTTGATCAAAAGTAAACTCAACTGAAAACTCAAAAATGTACACTAATAGGACATATCATATGTGCAAGACTCCATTTGTATACTTGGAATTTAAATATAATGCCAATTCATTGTTACATACTGTCTTAATAATTTATATGGTACCGAGTTGAGTAATTGAATGAGAAATTTTACTGATATAGATCTAAACTCTGTTTTATGATGACAATCTACTTAATAATAATTAATTAAGCCTTACTGTGTGCCAGGCACTGTGTCCAGGGCTTTATATCAATTATCTAATTTACTATTCACAACATATCCATAAGATAAATCTATTTAGTTTTTAAGTCTTTACTGATTTCATATGATATACTTGCCAAATACACAACTTAGTCATTGTTACATTATTAGTTTGCTTATAGTTGGGATTTAATTATATTCTTTAATATGACTTGTTTTAAAGTTAAATCTGAAATATGGACATCAGTCATGTATAACAAAAAATATTTTCATTTTAAGCTGTATAAACTTGTAGAAGGAAGAATTGGGGCTTCTAAAAAATATTTAAAAGAGCATTTGTCTAAAGTTTTAGGTGAATTTGCTTTACTGTTATAATTTAGGATTTATTTTATGGCAATATAGCATTTTAAAAACAGTCAATTGATTTTTAACAGAGAAGAACAGACATTGTAATAGGTTATATCCTCAGATGTATAGGTAGGATTTACCTCTATAATAAAATATTGTTTTAATTATACATGAGAGATACATATGTTTTAAAAGAAGCCGATCTATTTAAGTGCATAAGGTCAAATCATCTTTTAACTTTATAAAGAAAAATTTACTGAAGGCCATAGCAAATCAACATCAATTTTGAGTTTTTCCTGTGTGAAATAAGCCAAACATATTTTAAAATATTTATTTCTGTATTTATTTATAAAATGATAAAGTAAAGTATACTTTTGCAATTTAATAATTATTTAACTTTATAGAAATGTGAATATTTCATACTAAAATCCAAATGCTTACAATAATTAAAGATCATAAATTAAGGCCTCACCTGACAAAATTATGAAAAAAATAAAGTTTATCCCATTTTCAGCCTTCACCCACCCACAGCCACTCTCCTTACATTCTCCTTACATTCTCTCTTTTACATTCACCTTATTCTAGGCAGCACCCTGGTAAAGTTGCTGTGGAAATGAGCAGGGCAGTGTTGATAGTTGTAAGCTGACTTGTGGGGACATGAAAGAAGGCATGCAAGGTAACATTAACTAGGTGAGTATGGGTCTTGATTACTGGCCATAACAGTTTGCATTTTATTCAATAGGCAAAAAAGAAACAATTTCTAAAGATGAATAGTGCTGTACTCAAATACATCAGTTTTTAGTGTTTTGAATTTAGTTATTATCTTAAGCATTCAATTTAATTGACTTGGTTAATAACTTTTTTCACTTCTGAACCTTCACCACTTCTTAGAAAACAAAAAAAGTCTTGCTAAGTTTAATTATAAATAAAAGCCAGCTGAGATACATATAGAAAGTTTAATTGTACCATGCATTAAAATTACTTTTTCTAAGTTACTGTCCATGAGATGAGTTTCACCTAAACTTATAAATCATTCTACCTACATTAATTTAAAAATTGTGATACTAATCTCCTTTATAGACAGGAAAATCAACTTTTTCTAGCTAGTCATTAATTATCAGGAGACACTCAGTACCTCTGTTTGTCATTGTTAAGTATACAAGCAAAGCCTTATAATAGTTGGGTAGTGACTTATTTTAGTTATGATAGCCTTAAATGATTTTTATAATGTTATTTTTTTAAACAAAATATATATATTTTTTGAACCTCATTGTATTTAGTTACATCTTATTTCAGAATTACTTTTTACAGTATATTTCCCCTCTTCCAATATTATATAAGATTTCTAAAGATTTTTTTAAAGTCTTTATTGAATTTGTTACAATATTGCTTCTGTTGTTTATGTTCTGGTTTTTTGGTCGTGAAGCATGTGGGATCTGAGCTCACTGACCAGAGATCTAACCCATGCCCCTTGCATTGGAAGGAGAAGTCTGAACCCCTGGGCCACCAGGGAAGTGCCTCCAAGGAATTTAAAAGTGCTTAGTTACTGCAAACATATGTAGTTTTAACTGTAAACTGTGGATTTTTTTTTTTCTTAGTTCCTTGACCAGGGGTTGAGTCTCCTGCATTGGAAGGCAGATTCTTTTTTTTTTTTTGACTGCTCTTCATTGCTTTTGCATGGGCTTTCTCCAGTGGTGGCAAGTGGTGGGGCAGGTCTGGAGAGGGGGGCGGCTACTGTCTGTTGCCCTGTGTGGCCTTCTCAGTGCAGTGGCTTGTCTTGTTGCAGAGCACAAGCTCTAGGCATGTGGGCTTCAGTAGTTCAGCACACAGGTTTAGTAGTTGCTGCTCACAAGCCTAGTTGCTCCACAGGATGTGGAATCTTCCCAGACCAAGGACTGAACCCATGTCTCCTGCCTTGGCAGGCAGATTCTTATCCACTGTGCCACCAGGGAAGTCTATGGATTGTTTTGAATAATCTCCTTTAGTGGTAACTTATAGAAATAATTTTAATTATGATGCATCATTCTTTTATTTTCTCTTGTATGCTTATTTTCTTCATTCCTTTTTGTATGTGTATGTGTAAGAAGTTATCAGTTCATGAACTAGGACTTTGAAATTGGCATGTGTAGCAAGCAATGTATCTTCATTTTATCTTAAAAATGCGTATTTTCTGTTGTTATTTGTATCATAAGAAGGTTTGTGTGGCTTGAATTTACTAGTTTCTCAGCAAGAGAATAAGCTGTGCTTATTTTTTAATATTATACTTAATATTTAAATAGATGGCATTGATTACCAAAGAGTTGGTTTATATTTTCATCTAATGATGTCCTGAAATTATAAGAAATGCATAAATGTAAGTTAAATAATTATTTTGACAATATCTAAAGCTCAAGGGAAGCAGTAAAATATTATTTCAGAAAATGTAGTCAATAACATTAATTTGATATAAATCATATAAAGATGATTCAAGAACTAGATTCTAAGTAAATCATTGTTTTCTATTTATCAATGTTATTTTGTCCCTCCATCACTAGACAAGGGCTGTATTAATTTATCTTTGAAATCCAAGCATAGTTTCTAGAACATAGTAGGCAATCAATAAATTTTTGCTGTAAATATAAATAAATGAATGGAAATGGACCCAAACCTAATATCATCTTCTAAATTTCTGTCATATTATCAATGCTTGCTCAAAGTTGCAGTCTAAAGCCTTGATAAACGCAAATGTGTCATCAAATTTCATCAGACTTCAGAGTATATTGTGTAACTCAGTGACAGGTGACTTCATTCCATATAATATTATTGTGTATTATTTTATGCTACTTATTAGTATTTAATTGTTTCAGTATATTCACTATATGTTCAAATATTTCAGTACAGGTGTTTGGGACTATTTAGTTCTCAATCTTCTAGGAATGCTGGAAAAATATTAAGACATATTCTTATATATTTTACCTATGACCAGAATGTTTGACCATAGGTATATATAAGATTATTGTCAATAATTTGAAATACTAGTGATAAGAGAATATGTTGTATTCTAATGGACATTTTATATCTTATACCTTCTTTCAGAATTGTAATTAAAGCATTATACTTAGAGATATAAATGTTAGTTATGAAAACTGGATTTATTCAGATGTCTAGACTTGTAGATGACTTTTCAAAGAATTTCCATTAAGACACTATATTTCATATTATTCTTCAAAGCTACCTCTCTATTGTCATTATCCATCAGATGAGCCAGAGGTTATTTTAGGTTCATACTGTATTTGCTGCAGACATTTTCTGATAAGAGGATACTGAGCTTAATTACAGTATACCATAGCATTACATTTATCCATGACTTCAAGTGAAAATCTTCCTTCATTAAGTGTAAATACTATGGTTGAGTAAAATTTGATGTCTAACTGAATTCATAATTATTACTAGATTCAATTATGGATGTTGAAGGATGCTCATTAATGTGAAAAAAAACTGTTTAAGATGTTCTCTAACCATTTATTGTTAAGCAGATCATAACAAGGGAAATAGAAATTTCAAGAATGAGTAAAATTTTAGGGTTTGAGTGCAAATGTTAGTTCTGTAGTGTGTTTTAGTAATTATGATAAAAGATCAGTGAAACTGGTCTGTTTGCTATAAAGAATTCAGCTGTTCATTCAAAGCAGCTTACTAGTGATGGTGGCTGGAAAGCTTTCAGGTTTAAATTCATAAGTAAGCTTTTCACAGCTATAGAAAGAAACCCTTAGTTAAAAAAAAAAATATTGTAGTCTCCACCATCTCCTATAGTGCAGTATTCCTTTTTGATTCTTCTTACTGGTATTTTATTTTAAAAATATTTTCCTGAAGCTAATCATTATGAACTTCTTCCTCTAAAATTTTTCTGAATAACAATTTAAAAGAATATGGTATTCATGCAATATGTAGAATATAATTTAATGAGTTTGTTTGTTTTAAATTTTGGTCGATGGGAACTTTTGTCCAAAGAGTTTTATCCACATCGATTTTCTTGTCAGTGAGTACCAGACTTCTCTATACAACGTGGAATGGATACTTTGAAAGGAGATCAGCTGTGTCTAGTTCCCAGGCATCTTTCAATGCCAGAATGTTTTCAGCGAATAAAATGCTTCTACTTGCTTTATGGAGCACTGTGTGCTTTGGAATTGTTTCCATCCCAAACATTTAACCAGTGGTGATAAGATAAGGAAACTTTTAGTTCCACCAGTCTCCACTCCCTCTCCCTCCTCTTAGCAGAACAGACCAGTTCTTCAGTGCCAAATCTACAAACATGCAGTGTCTCTACTGAAACAAAAAGATACTCATATCAGGCATAATATTCCTTTATCCACCTAAGTTATTCATTTTCATGAAAAAAAGTGTAACAGAATCAATGAAAAGAAAATTTGTAAAATACTTGTTTGGGAATTTAATAATACATATAAATTTAGAAATGCTGCCCATTTATTTAGATAACCATATTATCAAGTTATACCTACGTTTATTTGTGCTTTAGTTTCATACTGGAAATTTTCAAATGTATATTTGTCAGATCTTCTTTGTCGCATCTTAAATAGTCTGGCACCACGGTTACTGAGATGGGATAATTCTTCCAACATGATGTCTCTTGGGATGCTGACTTTTTTGCCCAGGTGCATGACATCTACATCTGTAAAACAATATTCATGTGCATGAAAAACCCTAAGGTAAGCATTTTTAAATGCTCTGCTAAATTTCATAATTTACCATCTGCTATATGCTAAATAGGCTTCCCTGGTGGATCAGTAGTAAAGAATCTGCCTGCCAATGCAGGCAGAGAAGGCAATGGCAACCCACTCCAGTACCCTTGCCTGGAAAATCCCATGGATGGAGGAGCCTGGTAAGCTGCAGTCCATGGGGTCGCTAAGAGTCAGACATGACTGAGCGACTTCACTTTCACTTTTCACTTTCATGCATTGGAGCAGGAAATGGCAACCCACTCCAGTGTTCTTGCCTGGAGAATCCCAGGGACGGCGGACCCTGGTGGGCTGCCGTCTATGGGGTCCCACAGAGTTGGATACGACTGAAGCGACTTAGCAGCAGCAGCAGCAGCAGCAGCAGCCAGTGCAGGAGACGCTGGTTCCATCCCTGTGTAGGAAAGATCCCCTGGAGATGGAAATGGCAACCCACTCCAGTATTTCTGCCTGAGAAATTCCATGGACAGAGGAGCCTGACAGGCTACAGTCCATGGGGTCACAAAAGAGCCAACACAACTTGTTAACTAAACAACAACAATATGCTAGTATAGTAACTAAAATAGAGTCTCTTTACTCAGACTGCCTTGGGTTAAATCCTGGGTCTACTACTTTCTAATTGTATGATCATAGGTATGTTGCTTATTTTTTTGTAAACCTCAATTTTCTTATCTCTAAAGTGGGACTAATAATAATATTACTGCATAGGTTTTATGTAAGGATTAAATAAAATGTTTCTTATCAAACAGTATCATACCTGGCACATAAAAGAGTAAAGTTTAATGACACTATTAATTTATTCTTTCCTTATTTAGTGACTTATCAAACAGTACCACTCATAGTTCTGTTCATAAACTCTGTTTGACTCCCAGCATTTTTATGTATCAGTCTGAACTGTCTCCATTACAAGAATGCTTATGCTTTGACTCATGCCACCCATTTCCCTGTCAGAATACTATTAATTCTGTATCTTGCATCAGGGAGCCTAACATAAAGTAGGTAGGTGATAAGTATTGAATAATCGTTCTCAATCCAGTTTATGTGCCATTTCTGTCAATTCCTTCTCTAAAATTTCTATTCATAATTATTTATGCCTTTTCTGTATTCTCATAGCACTGAATCAATATTACTTGATACCATTTTACTTATTCTGTGATTTGCATTTTCTTGATGTTTTTGTCTTTGTGTCCTCCATGCCTTAAATAGAGGAGATGTTCAGTAAACAACTATTATTTTCTGTTTCTAATACTGAAGGACTTTTCTGAAATCTCAAAGAAATAAAACTCCTCCACTTACTCCTTTAATCAGAAATGCTTTTTTTTGTTAACACACAGAGTTCCTATGCCACTGTGGACTGCTGTTAAATGCAGAGAAGAAAAATTGAACCATTTGTAAAATAAATATTCTGGAAGATTGGGACAACATTTTCTGATGTTACAAATTAACCCTAATAATTAGGCTTTTTGAGGTCTTTAGGGATAAAATAATAAAATTGCTTATAAATTTTCTCCCCATTTTGCTTTGAAGAAATCACTTTGCTTATATATCTTGATGTTACTGGAAGAGGCACTCTGCTAATTATAAAAATTGTAGTATCAAGACTTCTGTTTCTGTGAAGATAGACTAGATCTACTTTTCCCTGTACATTTACTAAGTAAAACTAAAAATCCTGGACATTAGTATAAAATAAACATAAGACTAAAAGTTGGAGGGAAGAAGGCAGCTAGGGACCTCCGGACCAAGGAACAACATGGTACTAATTCTTTGGGTTTCTTTTGGCCCCGTATATCCCAGACTTGGAGCTGAAAATGCTTTTAACTGAGAAACATGCAGCAAGTGCAGCCAAAAACCTACAGTAAGATTGTTCTCACTAGCCAAGACCAGGAAAGGAGCAACCTACAAAGACAAGAAACTTTTAGACAATAGCTACTCTACTTTAGCCAAATGCCACAGAAAAAAACTAGCCTCATCCATACCAACAAATTTCAAGTGTAGAGCCCAGGATTTTACCCTTGCAAAGTTATAACGAGATGCCCCAGTGCACCCTTGTATAAGGGTGGTATCTGAGAGGCCAAGGAGGAAGCTGGGACTTTGTCCCTGTTAGCCAGTAACAACCCTCAACCCCTGCAGAGTCAGTAGAGACTAGGTGGAGATTCTGAACTCCCACCACCTAATAGTAACTAAGTGACCCTCCTCAAGTTTCATTGTGGGCCAACTGAAACTTTTGACTTCTTATTTCTACCTGGCAGTGGTGAATGAGGTGCCACTCTCCTTCCGCTGCTGAAGCAATGTCAGACAAGTATAAATAAAATTGAAGGCTTAAATAAGAGCAAGATTCTTAGAATATAATATGAAAATGTGCAGGCTCAAATAAAAAACTCATTTGTCATACCAAGAAACAAGAAGATCTCAAACTAAATGGCAAAAAAGATAGATGCCAGCATGAGAAGACTGAGATATTAAAATTATATAACAAAGATTTTTAAGTGGCCATGATAAAAATGCTTCAAGGAGCAATTACAAAGTTTCTGGAAACAAATGGAAAATTTTAGAAAACTTTAGCAAAGGAAAAAAAATCATGACTGAAATAAAAGTTATAAAGACCCTAATGGAAACTTCAGAACTGAAAAAATAACCCAAATAAAAAGTTCAGTGGATGGATTCAGTAGCAGAATGGAGGGGATCAAGGAAAGAATCAGTGAACTGGGAGAGTAATGGAAATTACCCAATAAGAACAACAGAGAAAAAAAATAGGAAAAAAAGTAAAGAAAGCCTTACGGATCAGTGTGACTAGAACAAAAGATACAGCATTTGTATCACTGAAGTCCCAGAGGGAAAGGAGATATTTGGGGTTGGAAAAGTACACAAAGAAATAATGGCTGAAAACATCCCAAATTTGGCAAGAGATATAAACCTCCAGATTCAGGAAGCAAAAATTATTCTATAAAAGATAAATCTATAGAACTCTACAAGACATATCATAAACTTCTGAAAACTAAAGACAAAGGGAAAATCTTGAAAGCAGCCAGAGAAAAATGACAACTTACCTATAGGGAGAAAAAAATGAGAATGACAGTAGATTTCTCATCACAAACCATGAAGACCAGAAGGAAGTGGCACAAAAATGCTGAAAGAAAAGAAATGTAAACCCAGAATCTGATACCAAGTGAAAATATTCTTTAGAAATAAAGGGGAATTTGAGACATCTTCAGATGAAGGACTTCCCTGGTGGCTCAGACAGTAAAGCGTCTGTCTACAATGCGGGAGACCTGGGTTCGAGCCCTGGGTTGGGAAGATCCCCTGGAGAAGGAAATGGCAATCCACTCCAGTACTGTTGCCTGGAAAATCCCATGGACAGAGGAGCCTGGTACGCTGCAGTCTATGGGGTTGCAAAGAGTTGGACATGACTGAGAGTGACTTCACTTCAGATGAAGGAAAAGTAGGAGATTATTTTTCCTGGAGACCTACCCTAAAAGAATTGATTCATGCTATTATCACAAAACATCCAAGACTGGTGACTTATAAACAGCAAAAATGTATTTCTTATAGATCTGGATGCTGGAAGTGTGAGATATGGGTACCAGCATAGCTGGTCATTCTTCTGAGTTGCACTTCTCACTTTGTTTTCATGTAGTGGAAGAGGCATGGTAGCTCTCTTGGGCTTCTTTTATAAAGATGTTAATATCATTCATGAAGACCCCACTCTCATGGCCTAATCACCTCCCAAAGGCCTCATCTCCCAACACCATCAGGGGCACTAGCATTTCAATATATGAATTCTAGGGGGACACAAATATTCAGACCATAGCAAATAACTAAATGAAGTTCTTTAAACAAAATGGAAACAAAATAAGGAAACTTAGAACGTCAAGAATGAGAAAAGATTACAGTAAGCAAAAATGTGGATAAATACAATAAGTTTTCCTTTCCCTCTGGAGTTTTCTAAATTATGTTTGACTCTAGAAGCAAAAATTATACACCTCTCAGATATAATTATAAATGTATGTAGAAAATAGGTAACAGTTAAACAGTAACAGTTATAAACAGGAAGAGGTAAATAGACATAAAGGTAGGTAGGTTTTCTGCACTTAAACTGATAAAATGACAACATCAGTAGACTTTGATAAATTAAACATATATAATGTAATAGAACAACTACTAAAAACTATAAATATATACTTGAAAAACTAGAGGTAAATAAAAATTGAATTCTGAAAAATAGGCAAGAAACCCCATAGGAAACTAAGAAAAAGAAAACAGAAGTGAAAAACAGACAACAAACAGAAAGCAAAAAATAAAATGGTAGACTTAAGGTCTACTATGTCAATAATTTTACATTAAATATAAATGCTAAAAATATACTAATTAGAGGATAGAGACTAGTAATTAGATTTAAAAACATGACCCAAATATAAATTGTCTAGAAGAAACCCACTTCAAAAATAAGTACCTTGAGCAATATAGGCAAGTTGAAAATAACAGGATAGAAAAAGATATCAAACAAACATTAATCAATGGGAAGTAGAAGTGGTTATATTAATATCAGATAAAGTGGACTTCAGAACAAAGGAAATAACCAGAGACAGAGAATGTTATATAATGATTAAAGTGTCAGTCTACTAAGAAGACCTAAAACTACTAAATGTGTATTCATCAGAAAACAGAGCTGCAAATGGAGCAAAAATTAATAGAACTAAAAGGAGAAATAGATAAATCCACAATTGTAGTTGGAGACTTCAATATCCCTTTCTCAACAAATGATAGGGCAACAGAGAGAAAATGAGCAAGGATATAAAAGAAGTCAATGACACTATCAACCAGTAGGATGTAAATGTTTGTAAAATACTCTACTGAACAGCAAAAGTTACACATTCTTTCCAGGTGCACATAGAGTACACACCAAGATAGACCATTTCCTGTACCATATAATAAGCTCTGACAAATTCAAAAGAGTGAAAATTATACACAGTATGATCTTTGATCACAGTGGAATCACACTAGAAATCAGTAACAGAACGATTATAAGAAAATCTCCAAATATTTGGAAACAACAAGAAAAAAATACTTCTAAGCAATCCGTGGGTCAAACAAGTCTCAGAGGAAATAAAAAATTCATTGAACTAAGTGAAATAGAAAATAGAATTCATCAGCAATACTGGGCATTTATTCTAGTGAAATGAAAGTTTTATATTCACACAAAAAGCGATACACAAATGTTCACAGCTTTATTCTTAATATAAGAAAAGAGTCAAGTGTACTTTAATGAGTAATGGTTAAAAGGGGCTTCCCAAGTAAAGAATTCTACAATGCAAGAGACGTGGATACAATCTCTGGGTTGGAAAGAGTCCCTGGAAAAGCAAATGGCAACCCACTCCAGTATTCTTGCCTGGGAAATCCCATGGACAGAGGAACCTGGTGGGCTACAGTCCATAGGATCTCAAGAAAGTTGGACACAACTTAGCTACTAAACAACAACAAATGGTTAAAAACGCTATGATCCATCCATGGCATGGTACTCAGCAATAAAAGC
This sequence comes from Oryx dammah, assembly GCF_014754425.2. NCBI lineage: Eukaryota > Metazoa > Chordata > Mammalia > Artiodactyla > Bovidae > Oryx > Oryx dammah. The sequence continues at coordinate 5,967,833 of NW_024070187.1, forward strand.
AAACAAACTATTGAAACATACAGCTGGATCTACCTCCAGGGAATTACACTGAGTGAGAAAAACTATCCTCAAAGGTTACACACTGTATGATTCCATTTTACAGCATCTTAAAATGAAAAAAAAAAAAAATATATATATATATATGAGATAGATTACTGATTGATAGGAGTCTCTTGACTGCATGAATGTCAATATTCTCATTGTGATATTGTCAGTATTCTCGTTGTGATATTGTACCATGGTTTTAAAGATGTTGATATTGGGGGAAACTGGGAAAACATACTGGGTTTGCTCTGTATTCTTAAATGCATCTGTACTCAGTCACTCAGCTCAGTTGTGTCCAACTCTTTGCCACCCCATGGACTATAGCCTGTCAGGCTCCTGTCCATGGAATTCTCCAGGCAAGAATACTGGATTGGGTAGCCATTCCCTTCTCCAGCGAAACTTCCTAACTCAGGGATCAAACTCTTGTCTCCTGCATTAGCAGGCGGATTCTTTACCACTGAGCCACCTGGGAAGCCTATTCATTCTTATAGCTGCATGTAAACTTTTATCTCAAAATCAAAAGTTTAATTAAGAGCTATCAAACCATGAAAAGACATGAAGGATCCTTAAATGTATATTGTAAGTGAAAGAAGGCAGTATGTAATGGCTTACTGTGTGACTCCAACTTCTGAAAAAGATACAACTGTAAGAAAGGAGAAGAATCAGTGGTTGTCAAGCGCCTGTGGGGAGGGAGTGCACATGAAGATGTTGAGCACAGAGGACTTTTAGGGCAGGGAGACTGTTCTGCATGATATTATAATGGCAGGTACATGACAGTGTGCATTCACTTGAAACCCACTGAACAATATAAGCCAGTGTGAACCCTGACATAAACTATGGACTTCAATTAATAATACTATATCAATATTGATTTATCAATCACAGCAAGTATAATACACTACGATGTCAATAATAGGAGAGACTATATATTGGAAGAAGAAGGGTATATAGGAACACTACTTAACTTTGTGTTCAATTTTTCTGTAAACTGCTCCAAAAAATTAAGTCTATTCTAATTAACATGTTCAATTTAAAATTTTTTCATAGCACTTCCTAATGAATGCAGAATGGCATTGTCTGTTAAGATGGAAAAAAAAAATAATAATTCTGTGCTTTACAGTCCCCAGGATGACAGAAGTAGCTTATGGAAGAGGAATGAAGGCCAACAGCAGAGTGAGTGAGACTATTTTATAATTTCCTGGGGCTTGTTTGCTAGCTCTCTGAGTTCTACAAGGAATACTCACTTCTTTTTATTTGCAAGTGTTTGGAGTTTCTGTTACTGTGTGCTTGCAACATGGAAGGAGGAACGGGGTTATTTTTTGGTATGTCTATATCCCTCAGTATTCTAGAAAGTGTGACAGCAGTGAACTATTTCAGCTTTTTTATTCCAGAATCAAAATAAGTTCCCTTTAGATCACAAATGATAGAAAAGCCACAATACTGCTTATAGTAATTTGGTACAATATTAGGGCTTCCCTGATAGCTCGGTTGATTCTCCACCTGCAATGCAGGAGGCCCCAGTTCAATTCCTAGGTCCAGAAGATCCCCTGGAGAAGGGATAGGCTACCCCCTGCAGTATTCTTGGGCTTGCCCTGTGGCTCAGCTGGTAAAGAATCTGCCTGCATTGCGGAAGACCTGGGTTCAATCCCGGGTTGGGAAGAACTCCTGGAGAAGAGAAAGGCTACCCACTCCAGTATTCTGACCTAGTGAATTCCATGGGCTATAGTCCATGGGGGCAAAGAGTTAGGACATGACTGAGCTACTTTGACTTCACGTCACAATACTAGGGGGTGGAGGGGAAATCTCCTTTAAATGCTTCTTGAAAGAATTCAATTAGCAATGCAAGACAGAGAAGATAAAAAGAATTACAGAAAATTGAAATCTATAGGAATACACATTCTGTTTAACAATTATATATTACAAGTAATGTTTTTAAAGAAATTTAGATTTTTCCTGAAAAACCTTTCAACTGGGACATTTTCAAGAACTAAAAAAATGCCCCATACCAGGCAACCACTAGAAAATGCAAAGATGACAGTCTTTATAGTAAAGTGTGTCCCCTATATGTGAAAGAGTTCCATTGAAAGAGTGCATTCGTCAAGTCCAATGAAGTTACCCTAGGTACCCAACTAACACAATCAGCCATGTAGCACCATACTGTAATAATTTCACACAAATAATACATAACACACTCACCAGAAAACATTTATAATCTTACAGTATCTTGAAAAGTACAGTAGTACAGTACAAGAGCTGGCATACAGGCATCTTTGAAAGCTTGCAACCTGACAGTTCATATGTAGGGGACTTAACTGTAATGGAATCTTTCTCCTTACAATTAATGCTATAAAGGTTTTCCATAAGGAAACCAAAACAAGGATGCAGCTTTTCTCTTTCTCCTCTTTACCAGTTTGAGTCATTATAAACAGTTAAATGAAAATAAAGAGTCTAGAAAAAGGAAATAGCGTATTATTATTTTCTAAAAGTTCTAAATTTCAAGCTATGGCATAAGTTTAATTTGAGGACTCCAAGACAAGGATTTGAGAAAACTTTTCTCTCATTTTCCTCTTCCTAATGACTGCCAATATTAGCTGATTACACGAATGTTTCTGAAATAACCACATGACCTAAGTGAATCCTATCCCGCTAGCCCCTTAGATTTACAATAGTCCTCTGAGGTATATTTGACAGGAACCTTTGTGATTGATACAGGAACAGGTGTGTAATGACTTAGGCCAGTGAGAGAAAATACCAGGACTTTTCTTTGTGTACACTGTGCCAAAGATACTTTCTTTTCCTGCTACATATAAGCATGGATGCATATTGTCCCGTAAACTGTTGATATGTACTTGATAAAATGATAGAGTCAGACATGAGGTGAAGCTTACCCCAAGGAAATCAGAGCAGAGGCAGAGAAAGAAACTGGTCCTTAATAACATTCTTGAGGTGCCAGATGAAGATTTATTGAATCACCTCTGAACTTTGCAGTTATATTAGGCAGTAAATTCCCTTTATTTTTCAATCTAGTTGGTTTATGATTTTCTGCTATTTTCAACTTAAAAAGCATGCTAACTGCTATGGTAATTCTCTTCAGATCTTCATCTCACTGATATAGGTCCAAAAAGTTTATTAAGATTGGAATCACAAGAAAGAGTAAAGAAGGATAGCCAAGAAACCCATCAGTGGGAGTCTCGAAGAAGAAAGGGAAGAAAGAGCAGAGGTATAAACTATACCTCTGGCCAGACTTGTTTGGACTCATAAAAAACATTCACTCCTTTTTAGCAAAACACAATAATTATCACTCAAGCTGCTGCAAGGAATAGATGTATAGCAAGAGCCATGAGGAACTTACCTACCCTCAATAATCAGCTGGTGCAATCCATTATTACAGTAAATTTATACCACAATAGAGAAATAAGAGACAAAAAGGAAAGAGGAGAAGGCACACATAATTGACCAACTCTCAACTCTCTTTTCTTATTCTTCATACTTACTTTTGTTAAGCCTAAATTATCTCTCTTACTCTATAAGTAACAGACAAGGAGTTCATTGGCTTTGAGTGACCATCTAAAGGTACTGTGGATCTCTGGGATGAGATAACTTCATGAGAAGTCTACTGGTATCTGAAGCAGGCTTGTCCTGGCTCACAAAGAGTCAATAAATTTTCAGAAATTCTGTGAGCTAGTAGTTAAAGTCAATGAACATAGCCACTATTAAAATTAAATTATATAAACTTAATGATTAGATAAATTGTATTAAAAAGAAAGCAATAGATACTCAGAAATATCACTTTATAAATACTTCTTTTTGCTATTATCAATGCTCTTGATGTTTTCTTATATCTATTATATCTGTATGGTGGAAATACTTCAGTATTTAGTATTACTACACACCTCTTCCCAACTCTGCATTCAGTTTCTCCTTGATGGTAGCTCAAACTTGTTCATAGCAAGAGAATTTTGCAAACTCTACAAACAGGCATTCCCCACCTAAAAAACCAGTTAAATATTCACTAACATACTAATAGACATAGGAACATTTAAAGTCAACATGTTTTGCATAAACAACAATAAAAGACATAAACCAAATTTTCCAAGGTTTTTTTTCCCTTCCTTTCCAGTAGTTGAGTTTATGATGTCACTGGAGCTCGAGTTCCAGACCATCTATGAGTTGGGAAATCTAATGTATGAACACTCATTTATTTAAATTTTCAGAGTGAAGAATTCTCTCAACTGAGCAGACAGAATCCAAGTTCAGCTGTTCCCTGCTCTTTATTGCAAACCTCTGTGCAGGGTCTTAACAGTGTGTTTTATCTGGATGCCTGATAAATGATATAACTTATTCAGGGTTCGTATCCTTGCCCTGATGGATTAGAAGGTTGTCTTTGTAGCATTAGATCATCTATTGAAAATAATATTGCTAGACATACTTTCCTGTTGATGTCATTCATAGCAATCCAGAATTTTCCATTTATTCTTTAAAGATCTTATAGGACTTAATCCATTATAGCTTGCTGCTATTTTAAGGAGATCAGTGGTTATTTTGGATTAAATATCCAATTATAAAAAATATTAAAATATACCTTTAGGGTATTGACCATAAGAAAATTAATTTCCACAAAAAACTCCACATTTTCCAATCTACTAGAGATATTAAATAATTGTAACTAATATTCTTTATCAGATGCATTTTTTCTAGTTAGATTAAGATTTTAAATCTTACATTAAAAAGTTCAAAATTTTGATTTTTGAGTGTGCTTTCCTTCCACTTTAGCCACATTACTATGAGTACTGGAAACCAATTGAAAAAATGCATTTTGGTGGGAGAGGTATCAGTGGTCTTTGAAAATGTGATCTATTTCTTTTTCGAACCTTTCCTCAATATGTAGTCTTATGAGCAGACCCTGGATCTAAATTCTTACAAAAGGAAACATTCTTTTTTTCACATTTATTTCATAGGTTAACATTCTGAAACTTAGTCAGCAAGGATTTATGGATGCACAGATAGTTCTGTGTTTTTATTTTGAAAATTTTATCCTGCCAGTGTTGTATATTTAGTTAGATCAGTGAGTCCAATTCACAGTTTATAAAGATATTCAAATAATTGTAGTAAGACAAAAATCTTTTAAAACTGTTTCCCTACGAAATTTACTAGCAGCTGCAATTCTGGTAGAATGGGCAAAGCCACAGATGGGGAGATAATTGAATCTGATTTACTTGAGAGTGGTCCTATCAATTTAGTTAAAAGCCTGCTTAAATCCAAGAGATCTCTGTATTTACACAGGACTCTTCGGCCTGCTTACAGTTAACCTATGTGCAATGAATAATAATCCATAAATATACATCATTGCATACTGAAATATGCATATATACATGCTATATAAAAAAGTTAATAGTCCAGACTGATTTTGATTTTGAATAGTGCTTTAAAAGTCTACATTTGGTTAAAAGTTTACTACTAATTTCTAATAGTTTTCTCTACATGAAAAAAGTTGATTTTGAAAATCATCTGGAATTCCATATTTTCCTACTTTGTATCTCTTTGCCTTGATTTGAGTTCTAAACTATAAAGTTTTCAAAACCTTACTGTTAAAAGTATTGCCACTTATAAACTGTGTAAATCTAAAACATTTAAAAAATGAGATTACCAATGTATTAAAGTATGCAAATTGAATTACACTAACCAGTAATTCAACCAGAACTGTTTATAGGATGTACATCTAGAGTATGTTAGAGTGAAAAAGACAATAAAAAAATTAGGATGATGAAATTATGGCTAGAATTAAACATTATCATTTCAACTTTGGTATAAACTGGAATTTAGCCTGGTTCTCTGCTGCTACTTTTCTGGAAGGCCTTATTAGAGGTTTAGAAATCTATGGCAGATTTAGAAATATCCACGATTTTATAACATATTACTGCACACTGATTTTCAAAATAATGCATGATTTTTCTCAGGGTTATGGGAATGCTAATGTGAAATTTTAAACCAAAGAAAACTCTCAAACTTGTGCATTGAAGCATTAGGGTAAGTTCTTTTTCTCCCCCAGACTTTTCACATTTGATCTGTGGTATTCAAGGCCTTCCTTGTTTCCTCCTTTTTATACCAGTAACTTGATGAATTATAGTTTGAGATATGCTTGTATAGGAAAAGTAACAGGGTTCCTCACCTTAGTCTTTCATCTGAAAGTTAAGACATCATGATTGTGTCCCTGCAATTTGTGTCAGTATTATCATTGCCTTTGCTATTGGTGGGGAAACTCAAACACACATAGCTCAATACATTAGAGTCATGAAATGTTAAAAGTAGATGTCTCAACAAACCCAACCTCTTCAGTTTCAGGTGAGGAATTAGATGTCTGATCTGGAACCCAGGGCTCCTGGTACCATATCAACAACAGCACTCCATTTAGAACCTGGCTTCCTATTTTCAGACCACAGACTAACCTCTTTTCCTGAAATCACAAAAAAATATCTGCTCAGTCTTCTTCTGTGTACTGTTACTGTTCACCAGCTGTTCACCAGTCATGAGGGAAAAAACAAACAAACAAAAAACATACCAAAAAAGCCCTCACAAAACCAGGTGAGAAAACTGTAGGGTCACTGAAACAGTAGTCTTTCTATTTCTGAAAGCTCTACTTGTTAAGTGTATTTGTGCTTAAAATCAAGGGCCAGCATACTCCCAGCTCTTACATAATTTTAAGTCCTTTTCCCCACCATTTCTGACAGATGCCAGTTGTTCTAATGTGTCTCTCCTTCTTCCATTCTCATTCCCCCTTCTCTTTCTCTATCGACTTATTGCTTCCTATTCATTTATCCCACCCCCTACCCTTCCTGGGTCTCAAATGAGTTCCTGAGAGAGAAACATGATCACCACTGGAGAATGGGTACAGCTTCAGGAGAAATAGCACAGGATCGGTGGGCATTACCCACCGTTATATGCAGTCTTTTCTTGTCTCCATAACTAATTCATGTACCAATAATGGCAAAATATTTCTGTGTTTTTGTCTTTTAGAATAGCACTTGTTAGATGGTAACAGCATGGCTCTGATATTTCTGTTTAATACTTACAGGTTTAATACTGATAGGTATCACAGCTGTAGCACAAAACAATTACTACCATCAGCTCTAACACTTCTATACTGATGATGGTGACCGTGATGATGACCATCTGGATGTGATGATGAGGATGGTCTGCCTTAGTATTAAGGGATACTTTCTATTAATTACTTTTGCGAGTGTAGTATATTTGCTTCTGGTACATGATTTGACACCAAATCATGATGGCTCCATAATGAGTGAACAGTTTGGGGTTTGTTAGAGGCGGGGTCATCTTCATTTTTACTCAGGCAATCCAGTTCAATGTATTCTAGTCTGTATGGATAGGATTTTTCAGTGATTCTTTGAGGTTATTTCTCCTTAAGATTAAGTGAGTGCTGTGATGAAAAACTCTTCTTTTGATTCTTGTATTTTTCTATTGGCGGATCTCAAGGCTCACTAACTAAAGTCTCTCTCACCACAACAAGAACCGGACTGAACTTCTAGTTCAGGTTTAGAAAGCAACCCATTTAGCCATCTCATTGTCACATTTCATTCTCCTCCTGGCTATATGTTTCTGAAAAGTAATATAAAAAATAAATGAATTATAATACTGCAAAAAAAAATCTTGATGCACAAGGGGAAGAGGGAATGGAAGAAGAATGTAGACTGGGAGAAGAACTTCTCTGATCATTTTTATAAAGGACAATTCAGTCTAAATTTTACTTATTTAGTCTTAGAATTAAGATCAAGACTGTGGTATGCTTCATCATACATTATCCAGGTTTTTACTGGTGTGAAGTGTTTGAAAATTTGGAGGATTGTTCCTAAAAATGTTTTCTGTGCAGTCCATGTCTCATTTCTGCCTCCTTAGGAAAAATGATGCCCATCTAATTCCACATCTCTAAACAATATGATATATACAAATAGTAAAGTTCCATGTAATATGTCAGAGGAAATAAAAGAGGGAGATTATTTAAATTACTTCCTAAAGTACTACAGCTATTTTAGCTGAGATGAGTTAAGAAAGTCTGTGATTATCCGTGTGTTATCTGTAGTACTTGACCTCCAAACTAAGGCAGAGCATGTGACTCTACTTAAGGGACTGGAAATCTACCCATGATTTGGGAGGGAGGCTTTAGCAGACTTTACATGGCCAAGACCTGTTGGTGATGAGATAGTAGTTTTGAGAATTTTTTTATCCCTTGAGATATAATTGTATTTTTTCTTTATATTTCATTTTAAAAGTTATGTTACAAAAAAAGAAAAAGATACTCTTTATAGGTCTATATCAGTAATAGAGTAGAATTCAAAACATGGTTTAAACTGGAAATAAATTCAAATGATGGACTGATTTATGGTTATGACATAATTAGAAAATGATAAATTATCCCAAGCCTAGTTTGAAAGTAAGTAAGTTTAGTCATGAACTCAAATGATTATCTGATTTTTGCCTTACTGATCAGGGAAGCTGTTAAAACAATTTCAAGTAAACAACATGAAGCAGGAGATACAAAGAAGCATAAAAAAATGAAAAGAAGCATGAATTTTGGAAACTTACATTGGTACAAATTTAGTTCTGGGGTCTGATTCAGAATTATCTTCACTTTATTCCAAGCTAACTCAAAATGATAGTAAAACACAGAACTAAGTTGAATCCAGTATTTTATGTTGGATGATTTTATATTACAGAAAATGAAAACAAACTTAATAACAGAATCCTTAAATATGACTACATTATGGGGGAAGCATCTAACACAATCTCTGATTGGTTCTATTCAGCTCACATTATGGAAGGTGAAGTATGAAAATGCTACACTTTGTACACCTGAAACTAACACAGCATTGTAAATCAACTGTATGCCAATACAAGTTTAAAAGAGAGAAAGAAGAGAATGCTACCCTTATGCCTGCTCTCAGCTGCCTTCACCAGATCTCATTTCTTTAGGTTTCAGTATTGTTCAGGTAAAAGGTCATATTCCTTGACAATAGAAGGGAAGTAAGGAGATGCCCTGAAAACTCCACAGATACATTCTGGAATGGCTCAAATCAGCCCTTAAAGGAATCTAGATATTCTACTTTTTGCTTTTAAAATTGACACTATCCTTTGCTCAGTTTCTTTTATTCTTTTAGTCAAAGTTGAATTTCCATTACAACAATCAAAATGCAATATATAAAGTATTAGTTTCTAGAATTTTTACTAGAACTTAAAGAAAAGAGTGACGTATCATCTTGCATCTTACATTAAAATTGTTTTGAGTTGTATGTTTTGAGACTATAGGAAATCTGTATTTTCCTAGAAATTATAAATAGTAGATTTCCACACAAAATGTCTTGGTAAATCAGTTACTAAATATGAAGACTATTTCAGTGTTAAAAAATTCACAATACGAATTCTAATTTAACAACATTTTTTTTCCTAAAGGGATAGTAGAACAGATTTTGAATAATTTATATAATTTATGGTAAAAGAAATCAATATAGATCTTGTGGGATGGACAACGAACACAAGATTTCATGAGACCTGTCTGAAAAAAAAACAGAAAAAGAAAAAAATAAATGATCTGAGAGTGGTGATATTAACTTATAATGTGAAGTGTGAAAGGCAAGCCAAGCAGAATGTACATCAGCTGTCAGATTGCTTCATTCCTTTAGAACAGTTGTTCATCTGAAAATAGCTTTCAAATGAGAAAGGATGACTACAAAAGGATTAGTTACCATAGGCTTTTCCACACCCCCTAGAGCTCCAGGTCTGTTATGACAGAATAGCAAGAATTTAAAGAAAGTAAACTATAGAATATTAAATAACATCAGGAAGGGTCTACATTAGTGCTGAGCTGTGTTAATGCTATGAAGGATTATCATTGATACCATTTCCATGGATTTCCTTCATGATGGCTGATGCTTGCTGTTTCCTCTGCTTCACCATGGTATTATGTGATAGCATGATTTTTTTTTGTTCCCTGTTAAAAATAAAGAAACATTATTGAGGCAATGTGAAGAACTCATTTGCAATATTTTACAATCATCCTTTTGAAGGAGAACATCTTTGTTCTTTATTATTGCTTTCCTTTGAAAGGCTTTAATACCATTCCTTGTTTGGTGACAGAGTATGCTATTCATTGACAGGCAATGTCACAGTGAACAGAGGCTGATTTTCAGTTTCAGGCCATCTTATCTATATACTAGTACAATCATTATTGGGCAATGAGAAGCAATGAAAGAGCTGGCTTCCTTTCCCCATCCTTTCTCACTTTCACAGTTTATTTTAACCTGTCATTGCTTCCTTACTGGTCTTCAGTTCCAGCAAACTGTAAGAATGAAGACAGGACACCAGATTAAATAAGAACTCTTTGGTGGTAGCATTTTAATATTGACATTAACCACTATCCTTTAAAGCAAAGAAAGCCCACTAATGAGTCACAGCTCTGAACTTCCTTGGACAATTGACTAATACAACAGTTTAGGAAACAATATACTCACCTTGCTTTTCAGGAAGGAGGAATCCCAATTTGTGGAGGAAAGACTGGAGATGGACTATGGATGGCACTTGGGCCCGATGGTTTTTATCCTTGAGCCTGGGACGGCATGGTCCCTAGTTCTGACTCAAACTGGAGAGTGAGCCTTTCTGAAGAGACTGGCATCCAGCTGACATCAACTGACTATATATAGCACCAAATACTTCAGCTACTCATATCTTCCTGGCGAAAGGGAGGAACCAAGAAAGATTAGGTTCTCTCCATTGTGTTTCTATCTTGTGAGATGGTTGAATGAACATACAGAAGGTTTCTATGGAGCACCTTCTGTTTGAAGAGCTAGTAGCCCAAAGAGATTTTTTTAAACTTTTGAAGATATAAGTCTTACATTTCATCTTAATCAAGGTGGCAAAAGATACGTACTTGAATTAGAACAGAATGATGGATTATTAACAAAGTGGAAGCACTGACAATAGTGTCTGAGGAGTTTCAAGAAGAAAGAAAGCAATATAGGGCAGAGCTATCCCTTAAATAATGCCATCCCTTAAGCAAGAGTGAGAACCTATGCTAACTTCAGAAAAATGGGTGATACTTGGGTGAAGTGGAGAAGCTTTTTGTAATGGGCATTAAAAGTTAAGCCTTGAATCTGAGTAAAAGTTTAGACTCGTAGCTAAGTCATGAGTCTTCCTGAAGAGACCCTGTAGAGAACAGTGCCTGCAAAATTGCCTGATCTCTTCAAGGTCTGGAGTCAAGTATTTCTGTTTGAGAATCAGGATAAGAAGTTGAGAATGTAGGCCATCTTGGCCACCTTGCTGATCTTTGAACACAGAAGCATGTTCCTCCTATATCCTTTTTCTTTTGCTATGTCCCACTTCCTGGAATACTCTCTCCTGCTACCACTTGGCTTACTCACACATTCAGAACTCCTCCCAACTATTGATTCCTCAAAGTCCTTCCTCAGTCACCCTTTAATCACCCTCAGTCTAAAATACTACGCAGAGCCACACTCTTGTCCCTTACTCTGCTTTATCTTTAAAATATTTTTGTATTAGTTTAGATGAAAATTCTAATGCATGTGACAGAGAACCCTAAAAACAGAAATTTCAAAAAGATGGAAATTTTTGTTTTTCTGACACATGAACTTTTCCCAGAGATAAATAATCTAGAGTTGATGTGATTGACATAATTGTCAGGGGCTCAGTCACCTCTAACTTCTTGCTCCCTTGTCCCCGAAATGAAGACCCTTGGGCCTAAATTACTGCTTCAGCTCTAGTCAGCATGCTCTTATTTCAGCCAACGGGAAAAATAAAAAGGAATGATATCTTTCAAACATAGCCTGATATGGCTCAGATCTCTTTTGTTTACATCCCTTTGGCAGGACTTAGTCACATAACCATACACAGCTCAAGAGAGGTTGAGAAATGTAAATTTTATGCTGGGTGGCCATGGACCCAGTTAAATTCAGAGTTTAACTTACTGACAAAGACAATAATGATTATTGGGTGACAACTCTCAGTTTTTGCCACAAGGACATATCCACATTATTTTATCTCTTTATCAATCCATCTACCTAGCATCCTTCTATCAATCTGTCTCTATCTGGTATCTCTTTTCCTATTAAAATATGAACTTCCTAAGGACTTAGGTTTTAAATCTTCAACAGCAAGAATTGTGTCTAATATATTGGTGGACATTCAATATTCATTTAATGAATGAATAAATGAGTGGTTTGGATATTATTTGTAGAATGCATTTAAGGTTTGGCATGAGTTTGGAATTCTTTCCCTGTTATGTCAAACACTTGGGGAAATAGAATTGTAATAAACAAAATAGTCACTTGATTATAAGATGATGGTGGCTACTAAAGGGAGAGGTTTGTTTTGTATGCAGCTGAAATAGGTGGCTGATCATAGGCTCGACAGTTCAAGGTAGTAAATGGTAGGTTTCAGTTCAGTCGCTCAGTCGTGTCCAACTCTGTGACCCCATGAATTGCAGCACACCAGGCCTTACTGTCCATCACCAACTCCTGGAGTTCACTCAAACTCATGTCCATTGAGTCGGTAATGCCATCTAGCCATCTCATCCTCTACCATCCCCTTCTCCTCCTGCCCCCAATCCCTCCCAGCATCAAAGTCTTTTCCAATGAGTCAACTGTTCACATGAGGTGGGCAAACTATAGGAGTTTCAGCTTTAGCATCAGTCGTTCCAAAGAACACCTAGGACTGATCTTTAGAATGGACTGGTTGGATCTCCTTGCAGTCCAAGGGACTCTCAAGAGTCTTCGCCAACACCACAGTGCAAAAACATCAATTGTTTCATGCTCAGCTTTCTTCACAGTACAACTTTCACATCCATACATGACCACTGGAAAAACCATAGCCTTGACTCGACAGACCTTTGTTGACAAAGTAATGTCTCTGCTTTTGAATATGCTATCTAGGTTGGTCATAACTTTCCTTCCTAGGAGTAAGTTTCATGGCTGCAGTCACCATCTGCAGTGATTTTGGAGCCCCCCAAAATAAAGTCTGACACTGTTTCCACTGTTTCCCCATCTATTTCCCATGAAGTGATGGGACCAGATGCCGTGATCTTCGTTTTCTAATGTTGAGCTTTAGGCCAACTTTTTCACTCTCCTCTTTCACTTTCATTAAGAGACTTTTTAGTTCCTCTTCACTTTCTGCCATAAGGGTGGTGTCATCTGCATATCTGAGATTATTGATATTTCTCCCAGAAATCTTGATTCCAGCTTGTGCTTCCTCCAGCCCAGCTTTTCTCAAGATGTACTCTGCATAGAAGTTAAATAAGCAGGGTGACAATATACAGCCTTGACGTACTCCTTTTCCTATTTGGAACCAGTCTGTTGTTCCATGTCCAGTTCTAACTGTTGCTTCCTGACCTGCTTCTCAAGAGGCAGGTCAGGTGGTCTGGTAGTCCCATCTCTCTCAGAATTTTCCACAGTTTCTTGTGATCCACACAGTCAAAGGCTTTGGCATAGTCAATAAAGCAGAAATAGATGTTTTTCTGGAATTCTCTTGCTTTTTCATGATCCAGCAGATGTTGGCAATTTGATCTCTGGTTCCTCTGCCTTTTCTAAAACCAACTTGAACATCTGGAAGTTCATGGTTCACATATTACTGAAGCCTGGCTTGGAGAATTTTGAGCATTACTTTACTAGCATGTGAGATGAGTGCAATTGTGCGGTAGTTTGAGCATTCTTTGGCGTTGCCTTTCTTTGGGATTGGAATGAAAAGTGACCTTTTCCAGTCCTGTGGCCACTGCTGAGTTTTCCAACTTTGTTGGCATATTGAGTGCAGCACTTTCACAGCATCATCTTCCAGGATTTGAAATAGCTCAACTGGAATTCCATCACCTCCACTAGCTTTGTTCGTAGTGATGCTTTCTAAGGCCCACTTGACTTCACATTCCAGAATGTCTGGCTCTAGGTGAGTGATCACACCATCGTGATTATCTTGGTCGTGAAGATCTTTTTTGTACAGTTCTTCTGTGTATTCTTGCCACCTCTTCTTAATATCTTCTGCTTCTGTTAGAAGCTTTCTGTCCTTTATTGAGCCCATCTTTGCATGAAATGTTCCTTTGGTATCTTTAATTTTCTTGAAGAGATCTCTAGTCTATCCCATTCTGCTGTTTTCCTCTATTTCTGCATTGATCGCTGAGGAAGGCTTTCTTATCTCTCCTTGCTATTCTTTGGAACTCTGCATTCAGATGCTTATATCTTTCCTTTTCTCCTTTGCTTTTCACTTCTCTTCTTTTCACAGCTATTTGTAAGGCCTCCCCAGACAGCCATTTTGCTTTTTTGCATTTCTTTTCTATGGGGATGGTCTTGATCCCTGTCTCCTGTACAATGTCACGAACCTCCATCCATAGTTCATCAGGCACTCTATCTATCAGATCTAGGCCCTTAAATCTATTTCTCACTTCCACTGTATAATCATAAGGAGTGGTTTTCCCTACTTTCTTCAATTTAAGTCTGAATTTGGCAATAAGGAGTTCATGATCTGAGCCACAGTCAGCTCCTGGTCTTGTTTTTGCTGACTGTAGAGCTTCTCTATCTTTCGCTGCAAAGAATATAATCAGTCTGATTTTGGTGTTGACCATCTGATGATGTCCACGTGTAGAGTCAGACCACAGCCTTTTCTAACTCAATGAAACTAAGCCATGCTATGTGGGGCCACCCAAGACGGGTGGGTCATGGTGGAGAGGTCTGACAGAATGTGGTCCACTGGAGAAGGGAATGGGAAACCACTTCAGTATTCTTGCCTTGAGAACCCCATGAACAGTAGGAAAAGGCAAAATGATAGGATACTGAAAGAGGAACTCCTCAGGTTGGTAGGAGCCCATATGCTCATGGACATCACTGGAGAAATAACTCCAGAAAGAATGAAGGGATGAAGCCAAAGCAAAAGCAATACCCAGTTGTGGATGTGACTGGTGATAGAAGCAAGGTCCGATGCTGTTAAGAGCAATATTGCATAGGAACCTGGAATGTCAGGTCCATGAATCAAGGCAAATTGGAAGTGGTCAAACGAGATGGCAAGAGTGAGTGTTGATATTCTAGGAGTCAGTGAACTAAAATGGACTGGAATGGGTGAATTTAACTCAGATGACCCTTATATCTACTACTATGGGCAGGAATCCCTCAGAAGAATGGAGTAGCCATCATGGTCAACAAAAGAGTCCAAAATGCAGTACTTCTCTGTTCGTTTCCAAGGAAAACCATTCAATATCACAGTAATCCAAGTCTATGCCCCAACCAGTAACACTGAAGAAGCTGAAATTGAACAGTTTTATGAAGACCTACAAGACCTTTTGGAACTAACACCCCAAAAAGATGTCCTTTTCATTATAGGGGACTGGAATGCAAAAGTAGGAAGTCAAGAAACACCTGGGGTAACAGGCAAATTTGGCCTTGGAGTACGGAATGAAGCAGGGCAAAGGCTAATAGAGTTTTGCCAAGAGAACGCGCTGGTCATAGCAAACACCCTCTTCCAACAACACAAGAGAAGGTTTAAGTTAATCTATTGCAATTGCTTCTAAGTAAATGTTTGCATTGAAGTTATTAATTAAATACCAGTGAGAAACAGTTAATCGAGTCATTGAATTTAAATTTCCTCTCAAGATCTCTCAACTGCTTGTATATTCCTGGCTTTAGCATTTACAGTGGTGTGACATTCATCAAGTCTCTCAGGCTGTGTTTTTTCATCTGTAAAATGAAGGTTACAATATCTATCACATAGAACCATGGGCATTTTACATGTAACAATTTTAGAAATTCTTGATACTTAATAAAAGTTGAGTGTTAATTTTTCCTTTTACTATTTTATTCCTGAAATATGAAAGGATTTAAAACCTTAGAACAGTCAACTGCATTATTCAGTAAAAAATTAAAATATATTTAGAAAGATGGTTTTCCTACTTGGTCACCTTTATATGTTCCCAATTTTGTGTTATATACAGTTTAAAGGTTGAAATGGTATCCCCAAAAGACAATAATTACTATGTTGATTTTGGTTTCCAAAATGAAAAGTGTTTATTTTAAAAGATTTTAAAAGCTTTGAAGGATATAACTTACTTGTTTTTGTTTATTTATCAGTGACACCTAAAATTGTTTTGCCTTATATTTTAAAGTCATTTGTACATATCTCTGATAGCTTTCTGGTTTTTCACTTATTATTTGTTCTGAAAAGAAGAAAGAATTAGTCACTAGTATTGTAGCTTTAAGACAGTTACACTATCCAGTTGCTTTATGACACAACAGCTAAATTTTAAAAAGACCTTTAATGGTTATTATACTGCATTTTTAAATGGTCCATTCTGAAAGCCAGTGCATTTGAATTTTAAATCAAGTCACAGTTAATATAATTCTGTTTCATCTACACAGAGGTCTGGCTCTAGATTACACTTCCCTCAAGTTTGTCATATTGCCATCTTTCTTTGTCTGCAGGCCCCACCGCCTCACCTCTGGACCCAGGACTGTCTCCCTCCTTGGCTCTCCCCACCGCACCTACACATACTGTACAATGGCAAAGAGTCTCTCCTACCCCCTGGGATCTCAGCACCTATACTGGTCCTACTCATCATCCCTGTCCTTGAAGTGTCTCCCTAATCCCAGTTTAAACAGAGTAGTACTTTATTGTCCCCTCAAGGCCTAAATATTTTGATCTAATTAGTGCTAAAGATGATAGACTCTTTTATTGTAGGCAAAATAACGGGATTCCAAAATCACTGGAGATGGTGATTGCAGCCATGAAATTAAAAGACACTTACTCCCGGGAAGGAAAGTTATAACCAACCTAGATAGCATATTCAAAAGCAGAGACATTACTTTGCCAACAAAGGTCCGTCTAGTCAAGGCTATGGTTTTTCCTGTTGTAATGTATGGATGTGAGAGTTAGACTGTGAAGAAAGCTGAGCGCCCAAGAATTGATGCTTTTGAACTGTGGTGTTGGAGAAGACTCTTGAGAGTCCCTTGAATGGCAAGGAGATCCAACCAGTCCATTCTGAAGGAGATCAGCCCTGGGTGTTCTTTGGAAGGAATGATGCTAAAGCTGAAACTCCAGTACTTTGGCCACCTCATGCGAAGAGTTGACTCATTGGAAAAGACTCTGATGCTGGGAGGGATTGGGGGCAGGAGGAGAAGGGGACGACAGAGGATGAGATGGCTGGATGGCATCACTGACTCGATGGACGTGAGTTTGAGTGAACTCCGGGAGGTGGTGATGGACAGGGAGGCCTGGCGTGCTGCAATTCATGGGGTCGCAAAGAGTTGCACATGACTGAGCGACTGAACCTAACTGAATGGTAAAATTTGGTGCCTTAGGAGGCTAGTTAAGGAAGAAGTTCTTGGCGGAGCTTTTCAACACCCCTATAACCAAATTCTTTCCATTTCTGGGCCTGCCACAGTTGCATTTCCAACTCTTTTAGCACTTGCTAAAAAGACAAAAAATGATTAAGTTAATCCTAAAAAATAAGATGAATTTTACTGCCTATATACCACCCAGCAAAAATCTACACCATGAGGACCCATGAAAGACAACCTTATTCAGCCAGTGGTAAACATGAGCCCTTTTAGAATGGTAAACAAGGTCTACATTCATCTTCCTCTGACTGAGCACTTTTTTTTTTTTTTAATCCTGTGTCTCTCCTTGTCCCATTTTAGGTCTGTATTAGGTGGCTGTGGACAGTTGGAGATTAGGGCAGGATCCAGGGGAGGGGGAGGGAGCCCAGGATCTGAGGGCTGACTGTCTGCTATGTGGGCCGACAGCACATTACCATTACTGAGGCTCAATTCTGAATTAATGCACACAGAACCCAAACAGGGTAACCCCCAGGCTAGTGTTGAACAACATATCTAAGAGGATGATCGGTTCTTTACCAGCCTTCATTGTCTCAGACATGGTGGTAACCCTGGGAGGAAAGAATCTATTTGAAAGGATAAAAATGTGTAAAAACTCACAGCTGATGAGGCTGTCTATGGAAGCATGGGCTTTGGTTTCCGCAAAAAGATATGGGGATGGAGGTGGGAGGAGGGTTCAGGATGGGGACACGTGTACACCCATGGCAGATTCATGTTCATGTATGGCAAAACCAATACAATATTGTAAAGTAATTAGCCTCCAATTTAAATAAATAAATTTAAAATTTTTTAAAATCTCTGTGAAGTGAAAGTCTCTCAGTCATATCTGACTCTTCACAACCCCATGGTCTATGCAGTCCATGGAGTTCTCAGGCCAGAATACTGGAATAGGTAGCCTTTTCCTTCTCCAAGGGGTCTTCCTGACCCAGGAATTGAACCAGGGTCTCCTGCATTGCAGGTGGATTCTTTACCAACTGAGCTATCAGGGAAGCCAGAAATCTGACACTTATAGCTTATTTCCTCCTGCTGCTTGACAGAGAGATAAAAGACATCTGACACTTGCAGCCTATTTCCTCCATTTGGAGACCCCTAGCCTTCCTATCTGTTACCCTCTCATTCCCTCCTTTTCTTTTAGGAGAATTATGTTGCCTAGGGAAAGGGGTGGAGAAGGAAATGCCAACCCACTCCAGTGTTCTTGCCTGGAGAATCCCAGGGATGGGGTCACACAGAGTCAGACACGACTGAGGCGATTTAGCAGCAGCAGCCGCAGGGAAAGGGGAGTCATCCCTAAATTGGTGAGGCAACATATTCTCCTAACCCTCATATTAAGGGTCTCTGATCCAGGGGCCCCAAGTAGTAGCTGGAGGAAACTGCCACAGTGGCAGGAGTTTGAGCAGCCATTTGTAACTTAAAAACCTTCATGTAGCTGGAAACAAATCCAGTCACACAGTCACAGATGCAGGGAGCAAACAGCAAAAACAGAACAATCAGCAAAGTTAAAAGTCACATGTCCACAGTTAGGGTACAAAGTGTTGCACAAGTCCATTTTAGGATTGTTAGATACCATCAGATTAAGAGGCATGACATGTGAGTGTTGTCGAAGGTATTCATAGACTTGGAGAAAGTCCTTTACTTGAAGTGGAGATGCCCATCATGGGAAGCCTTCCACTGATGAAGATGGGAGCACTCCACAGGCCTAGCAGTAGACTGATTATGAAATGCAGCATAGGAGTTGTCCATAGTCCATAGACTTCTCCCTTTCCCTTCTCCAGGGGATCTTCAGAACCCAAGGATCGAACCCAGGTCTCCCCCATTGCAGGCGGATTCGTTACCAGCTGAGCCACCAGGGAAGCCCAAGAATACTGGCGTGGGTAGCCTATCCCTTCTCCAGCAGATCTTCCACATCAAGGAATCAAAATGGAGTCTCCTGCACTGCAGGTGGATTTTGTACCAGCTGAGCTACCAGGGAATCACAAGTTGCTCAGTCCTGTCTGACTCTTTGCAACCCCATACAGTCCAGGGAATCCTCCAGGCCAGAATTCTGGAGTGGCTAGCCTTTCCCTTCTCCAGGGGATCTTCCCAACCCAGGGATTGAACCCAGGCCTCCCATATTGCAGGTGGATTCTTTATCAGCTGATCCACCAGGGAAGCCCAAAAGCCCTGTGCATTCTCCTTAATAGCTAAGTGGCTTGCCATGCCTTCCATGGTTTCTATTTTCCTATAATGAATAAGATCCAGCTTATAATTGATCTCCCTACAGGCCCAAAGCAAGGGCAGTGGTGATTATCCTACTAGCTAAAATGAGATATTGCAAGACAAATAGAGGCCTAAGGGCACCAACTAATAGTAAAAGGAACTGTTACAAATTCTTTTTTAGTTAATATTTGCTAGGTATTTCTTTTGTTTTGCAGATGAGGAAATTGAGGTTCTGAGAGATTAAAGTCCCCCATGTATCATGAGTTACAAAGATGAAATTAAAAGGTGTTTCTTTCATGTAAAGCCTTTTGTGTTTTCACTATATTGTGGAGAAATCTCCAACTTCCTGTCTCTGAATATCTCTGTATTGATACCTTCATGATAAAAATTAAAAAATAGAGTTAACAATTGTCAAAATAATCATTTCATTTTGCTCCTTATTGACTCCTTTTGGAATTTAGTATCCCAGTACCAGGTTTATCTTGGCTGAAGTACTTTTTGCTTATTAACATTTATGGCTCTTTCCCAACTCATGTTTTTCTGGTTAGCAAACTTCTAGAGTTCCTCATGGTGCCTATCCTCAGGGTGCCTTCCTTTCCTTCAGCTGTGCAAATACTAATGTTATTAAAATGCTGAACATAAACAATGGAAATGTGCCATTTGCTATGCAGACCTCTCCTTCCTTTCCTGGCCAGTGTACCACACACGTCACTGCCAAAATAAGGATCAAATCCAAATCTATCAAAATAATCCATTTACAGGCAAGCTCAAGTGTTTTACCTGTCTTCCTCTGCAATTTTGTTGTTGTTGTTGTTTTGCTTAAGCATTTCCTTCTAGGCTCTTAAATTAAGCCTTAAGGTAAACTGGGGAGAACAGGAGAGGTAAACAGGGCTCAGTGACCAAGCTTGTCAAGGACAGAAGCTAACGTAATAGGGTTGGGAACTTGGAAAGAAAGAAAGCTTCATATACAGGAATATTAAGAAAGAAGTTGCCAAACAAAACCTGCAAATCATTTTTTTCCTTTGCTTGCATAATCCCAGCATTTATTTAGAACTTTGTCCTATTTCCTTTCACAGTTGTAGCCAACCTGTATTTTTCCTATGATCTACAGAAGCATTTTCTTTGACAGTTTTCTCACCTGCAAGAATTTATCTCTGCTTTTATATACAAATTTAGCATGACCTAATTAAATAAGAGTTAATTAAAGAGATCATTAAGTTTTTAAAAAGAATGTATAGTCAAGGATTTTAGTGATAGAGTCTAGACTTCACAGCCATGTCTCACATGCTAGAGTCTCAGTAGCATGATTATAAAATAAGGACAATCACAATATCAATATCATAAGGCTGTTGCATGACATAGTACTTGTCACAATACCTGGCTCATATTAAGTGTGTGATAAATGTTAGCTGTTATGCCCAAGTCGCGAAATCTCCCAATGACCACCAGGGAGCCGATATCCGATGCAAAAGCAAGAGAGTTTTTATTACCAAGCTCAGCTGGGGCTCCCACCGATACCGATGCAGCAGCTATAGGGAGGAGCCCTGAGCTCTGGGTTACACTGCTTATATAGGGTATTCTCGCGCGAAAAATTCAAAAAACGGGAGTCTACCGGTCTGATTGGTCACCTTCTGGTGAAGGGTTAGGTGTTGAGTTCTTTTTTTTTTTTTTTTTTAGGTGTTGAGTTCTGATTGGTTCTCGTTTCCCCGGCTGGCCACGGGTGCTGATTGGTTCGTAGGTGGTGGGGTGAGGTCAGCGGATTTCCAAAGGCTCTTGGATTTCCAAAGGCTCTTTTCCCGGAACCTTACAAAATGGAGTAGCTTAGATTCTTCATTAGCCATTATTATTATCATCAAAAAGATTAACTGTAGCATAAACATGTAAAAGGATGACAATCAAAATGTGTTAAGTCACCTTAAAAAATAGCAGCTTAATACTTATTTGCAGACAAGACACAGGGAGGTTAAATCACATTTTGAAGATCACATAGATAGAAAAAGTTGAAAAGTTACTTAACTGAGAAAGATATGAAGATGAATGAGCTGTTGGATTAATATTCATAAATAAAGCATGTGTAGATCAGAAGAGGGAATGCCAAGAAATAAAATAGAAAAGAACAGTGAACGGTCTGGTGTACTTGATAAGTATGAATATATATATCCTATGTGGGAGTGATTTTCCAGAGCATCAGAACCTAATGTCATTGAACAAAATCTCAGTTGTATGAATAACTCTCCTTATTCTTATTCTATGCTCCCATGCAAACCTCCATTAATCTATTAGTTTCCCATGAGTTTGCTTGAATCCAAACCCATCTACTTTATCTCACATATTATGACACATTTTAAGAGTTAAAAAACTCAGTGTCTAGTATTTGTTGAATGAGTGAGTAAATGAAAGGATGAATCAGAAAAAGTTAAAGAAATTGGGGAGGAAAAAAAACCCAGGAAAGCAAAGTTCAAGAGAAGAGAGAAATTTAAGGCACTGTCAAATTCTACACAGAGATTATAAAGGATGACATATGAGAAAAGGTCATTGGATTTAGCAAGAAGTAGGTCACTGGCAGAATTTAGAGACATTTTTTAATGTGGTCATAACAGAACCCAAATAGAAAGGATTTAAGGCAAAAAGGAGTGGATGGGAAGTGTAAACTGCAAATGGAAACTATTTAAAAGATCTGGCTGTGACCTAAAGAGGAGAGAGTGTTCAATAGCTAATAGAAAAGCAATTTCTGTGTATGCTTGTGTGTTTTGAAAGAAAAAACTTGAACATGTTTGGAGATAAGTGAAACAAGTTATGACGTGTAAACAGTAAAAACTCTGATAATTTGATGTTTGGCTGGTTCACTTAATGATCGATGTTAAGTCTCAGATGGTTGACCACTGGGGAGAAATCCCGGTAGGAGGGAAGAAGTATGTGCATGGAGGTTTGGCATCTGGGCCAAATGGTACCATCAGAAGGCCTTGTAACATGCCGTCACTGGGGTAAGTTTTCCAGGGACCAGGTGCTGAACAGGACCAGACTTGCCAACTTCCCAATTTGATTACTCTTAGGCTGTGCCCCATCACTTCATTGAAATTACTTTTGAGATGAGTGATCTCCTAGATGGCAGATCCTAACCTGTCTCCTGGCCTCTTAACTGGATTCCAAGTTGCAACTAGAAACCTCATTTTAGTGCTACACAAACACCTCAAAATTAACATGCCCCAAACTGGGCTTATCTTCCTCTTATATAAGCTCCTTGTCCTAAATCTTCAAACTCAGACAATATATTCATTGCTCTCTACACAGTAGACCAAACCAGAAATCACCCAGAATCCTCTTTTCTTCCTTTTCCCTCTTATAATCTAATCAAGCTCTCAAGTCATGTTTAGGTTAGGGGAATGGAAGTCTACCTCAACCCCATCCCTCTTAGCCAAAGAAATAGAAGAGACAATAACCTGATTTTTGACTCCTAAGGCACACATCTGGTTAGGCTGAGTGGTGCTGTAATCAAAATGTTTTGAGAGGATATACAACTAAGTATTGTTTCATTCTTTGCTGTCTATTCCAAGCAAGCAACAGAAGTTGAAATCAACTCCAGTCCCAGGCTTCTTGTTCTCTCCTGTTTCTAATTTTATATGACTGACAAGATTGTATTAAAGCTTGGGGTTTTTAGGCTCTTGTTTGGGCTTGAGGTTGGTAGGCTCTTAGGCCTCTACTGATGTTCACTGTTTGAAACTTTAAAGTTTTACAAACAATAGTTTTTCCCTCTACCTGTTGAGTTCCCTTACTTGGTTAGTCTCCACTGATTTTTCTGTGGTCTCCTTCTACAAACATCTCTACCTCCTTGAAACCTCCTCTGACCTTCCTAAGCAGAGTTTATGTTTGCTCTGAGGTTACTTGCTCTTCTGGGCTTATGTTGTTATGTTGGTATGTACAGTACATCGACATCTATTATTATATTCATTCTCTTTGATCTAACAAAGTTCTAATGTTTTATTTCCTGACATATCAGGGAATTGAGTCACTTTGGAACTCTAGTACTTAAAATACTGCTGGCATATGGTAAGCATGTGGTAAATATTTGTTGGATGACATAGCATAATGATTAGCACCTAGCAGGAATATAATGTATATTAGTTCCTTTTACCACCATCAGCTAAACCATCCGTTCTTCATTCTTACCCCCTGATTCCATGATATGCGGCAGTGGGTCCAAAAGTGGCACTGGTCAGCAGACCTTCGCTCCCTTATTTTGATTGAAAACTCTCAATGCCAAAATGGTGTCCATGTCATACTAACATGACTTCAGGACATCTCAAATAAAAACATGCATCTCAAGGAAACAATGCATCAGTGTTACCTTTTTCTCTTGAAAAGTTTTGTTTTCTTATTCCAGCAAACTTTATAATCCTGGTTTTTCCTCCTCTCTTCCTTCCTAGTTTATTCACTCAACAAGTATTTACTGACCAGCTATCGTATATTAGTTACTATTCTAGGTACTGCTGCTGCTGCTGCTGCTAACTTGCTTCAGTCGTGTCCGACTCTGTGTGACCCCAGAGATGGCAGCCCACCAGCCTCCCCCGTTTCTGGGATTCTGCAGGCAAGAACACTGGAGTGGGTTGCCATTGCCTTCTCCTCTGAGTAGGAAATAAAAACTTTTAAATCCTCACCATCATGGAGCTTACTTTCTAGTGGGAGAAATTGGCATGGATCAAGATAAACAAGTGAAATATACTGTATGTTAGATAAGGGAAACAAGTCGGGGAAACACACAGCATTGTTGGGAGTAGGGATTGTGGTTCTAGGTAGAATACTGAGGAAGACCTCATTGAAAAGACATTCAGCTAAAGATCTGAAGGAGATGGAAGAGGAAGCCAGAAGAATATATTAGGAGAAGAACATCCCAGCAAGAAGGAACAAGTACATAGGCCCTGAGGTGGTAACATGTCTAGTATATTTGAGAAAAGTACAGAGACTAGTGTGACTAGGACAAAGTAAGGGAGGGAGAAGTAAGGAGATTGGTCAGAGATAATGTAAACCTCAACAGCCATCATAAGGACTTTAGTTTTCCTCTAGGATGGGAAGCTATTAGAAGGTCTTACCCAGAGTTATGACTGTAGTTCTGATATGACCTCTCTGATTGCTCTATGGAGAATAGTGTATAGAGGAGCAAGGACAGACCTCTCAGGAAAGCTATTGCAATAATCTAGGCAAGAGATGGTAGTGACTTGGTCCAGGGTAGTGAGCAGTAGAGGTTGTGAGAAGTGGTCTGTTTCTGGATATATCTTGAAAGTAGAACCAACAGAATTTGCAGGTGAATTGGATATAAGATATGAAAGGTAGAAGTGACTCCCAACTTTGAGGACCTAGCCAATGGGAAGAATAGAGTTTCCATCCCCTGAGATTTGAAAGACTGAGAAGATTGTATTTGGAGGAGAATATCAAAAGTTCAAATTTGAAAGTGTTAGCTTTGAGATGTCTGTTAGACATCCCAGGGGAAAATCTGGTGTAGAAATATGAATTTGAGAACTGTCAGTGCTTATATGATAGTTATTGTCATATAAATATGACATATGATATCAGTGAAAGTGAAGTTGTTCAGTCGTGTCTGACTTTTTGCGACACCATGGACTGTAGCTTATCAGGCTTCTCCATCCATGGGATTTTCCAGGCAAGAGTACTGAAGCGGGTTGCCATTTCCTTCTCCAGTGGATCTTCCTGACCCAGGGATCAAACCCAGGTCTCCTGCGTGACAGGCAGACGCTTTACCCTCTGAGCTGCCAGGGAAGCCCCTGGCACATATGATATTGTCAGTGCTTATATATTTAAGGCCTTGAGACTAGATGAGATCCTCTTTTCTGGTTCCTATTCAATAACCCAAGTTTTTAATGTTAAAATGCTACAGGGCCCCATCTTTGAACCTCTTCTCTTTTTTTGCTTATACTCATTCATTTCTTATTCAAAATGAAGCAAGGCAAAGGTTAATAGAATTTTGCCAAGAGAACACAGTGTCATAGCAAACACCCTCTTACAGCAATACAAGAGACAAGTCTATACATGGACATCACCAGATGGTCAGTACAGAAATCAGATTGATTATATTCTTTGCAGTCAAAGATGGAGAAGTTCTATACAGTCAGCAAAAACAGGACCAGGAGCTGAATGTGGCTCAGATCATATTGCCAAATTCAGACATAAATTGAAGAAAGTAGGGAAAACCACTAGGCCATTCAGGTATGACCTAAATTAAATCCCTTACGATTATACAGTGGAAGTGAGAAATAGATTCAAGGGATTAGATCTGATAGACAGAGTGCCTGAAGAACTATGGACAGAGGTTCCTATGTTGTATAGGAGGCAATGATCCAAACCATTCCCAAGAAAAAGAAATGCAAAAATTTTAAATGATTCTCTGAGGAGGCCTTACAAATAGCTGAGAAAAGAAAAGAAGTGAAAGGCAAAGGAGAAAAAAAGGTATATCCATCTGAATGCAGAGTTCCAAAGAATAGCAAGGAGAGATGAGAAAGCCTTCCTCAGTAATCAATGCAAAGAAACAGGAAAACAATAGAATAGGAAAGACTAGAGATCTCTTCAAGAAAATTAGAGATATGAAGGGAACATTTCATGCAAAGATAGGCACAATAAAAGACAGAAGTGCTATGGACCTAACAGGAGCAGAATTATTAAGAAGAGGTGGCAAGAATACTCATAAGAACTATACAAAAAGGATCTTAATGACCCAGGTAACCATGATGGTGTACTCACTCACCTAGAGCCAGATATCCTGGAGTGCCAAGTCAAGTGGGTCTTAGGAAGCATCACTACCAACAAAGCTAGTGGAGGTGATGGAATTCCAACTGAGCTGTTTCAAATCTGAAAAGATGATGCTGTTAAAGTGCTACACTCAATATGCCAGCAAATTTGAAAAACACAGCAGTGGCCACAGGACTGGAAAAGGTCAGTCTTAACTCCAGTCCCAAAGAAGGGCAATGCCAGAGAATGCTCAAACTACCACACAAGTGCAATCATTTCATGTGCTAGCAAAGAAATGCTCAAAATTCTCCAAGCCAGGCTTCAACAGTATGTGAATCGATAACTTCCACATATTCAAGCTGGATTTAGAAAAGACAAAGGAACCAGAGATCAAATTGCTACATTTGCTGGATCATAGAAAAACCAAGAGAACTTCAGAAAAACTTCTGCTTCATCAACTAGGGCTAAAGCCTTTGACAGTGTAGATCACAACAAAATATGGAAAATACTTCAAGAGATGGGAAAACCAGACCACCTATTCTGCCTCCTGCGAGACCTGTATGCAGGTCAAGAAGCAACAGTGAGAACCAGACATGGAACAACAGACTGGTTCCAAATTGGGAAAAGAGTACATCAAGGCTGTATATTGTCACCCTGTTTATTTAACTTCCATGCAGAATACATCATGCAGCCATGAAATTAAAAGATGCTTGCTCCTTGGAAGAATAGTTATGAGAAACCTAGACAGCATATTAAAAACCAGAGACAACACTTTGCCAATAAAGATCCATCTAGTCAAATTTCCAGTAGTCATTTATGGATGTGAGAGTTGGACTATAAATTATAGAAAGCTGAGTGCTGAAGAATCAATGCTTTTGACCAGTGGTATTGGAGAAGACTCTTGAGAGTCTTTTGGACTGCAAGGAGATCCAACCAGTCCATCCTAAAGGAAATCAGTCCTGAATATTCATTGGAAGGACTGATGCTGAAGCTTAGGCTCCAATACTTTGGCCACCTGATGCAAAGAACTGTTGCTGGGAAAGATTGAAGGCAGGAGGAGAAGGGGATGGCAGAGGATGAGATGGCTGGATGGCATCACTGACTCGATGGACATGAGTTTGAGCAAGCTCCAGGAGTTGATGGACAAGGAAACCTGACGTGTTGCAGTCCATGGGGTCTCAAAGAGTCGGACATGACTGAGCGACTGAAGTGAACTGAGAATACATCATACGAAATGCTGGGCTGGATGAAGCACAAACTGAAAGCAGGATTACCAGGAGAAATAGCAATAACCTCAGATATGGAGATGACACCATCGTTATGGCAGAAAGTGAAGAAGAACTAAAAAGCTTCTTGATGAAAGTGAAAGAGGAGAGTGAAAAAGTTGGCTTAAAGCTCAATATTCAGAAAACGAAGATCATGGCATCCAGTCCCATCACTTCATGGCAAATAGATGGGGAAACAGTGGAAACAGTGACAGACTTTATTTTCTGGGGCTCCAAAATCACTGCAGGTGGTGACTGCAGCCATGAAATTAAAATACGTTTGCTCCTTGGAAGAAAAACTATGACCAACCAGGACAACATATTTAAAAGCAGAGACATTACTGTCAACGAAGGTCCGTCTAGTCAAAGCTATGGTTTTTCCAGTAGTCATGTACGGATGTGAGGGTTAGACCACAAAGAAAGCTGAGCACTGAAGAACTGATGCTTTTGCACAGTGGTGTTGGAGAAAACTCTTGAGAGTCCCTTGGACTGCAAGGAGATCAAACCAGTCCGTCCTAAAGGAAATCAATCGTGAATATTCATTAGAAGGACTGATGCTGAAGCTGAAGCTCCAATACGTTGGCCACCTAATGCAAAGAGCCGACTCATTGGAGAAAACCGTGATGCTGGGAAAGGCTGAAGGCGGGAGGAGAAGGAGATGACAGAGGATGAGATGTTTGGATGGCGTCACTGAGTCAGTGACATGAGTTTGAACAAGCTCCGGGAGATGGAGATGGACAGGGAAGGCTTATATGCTGCAGTCCATGGAGTGGCGGAATCAGACATGGCTGAGCAACTGAACAACAAAAACCACAACCTCTTTCTCCCATACTCTGTATCAAATCTGGTCAGCAAATCCTGAATATTGAAGGCTTCAAAATATCAGAAACTGACCCCTTCTCACCACCTCCACTGTTACCACTCTGATCCATTTCTCTTGCCTAGATTTTGCAGTAACCTCAAAGCTAATATTCTGTTTCTGAAACTGTGCCCCAACAGAAGCTGATGATTAACATGATTTCTTGAGCTTGTCTTGCAAAGCAACAAATAGGGGAACAGCTTGTTAAAACCTCCCTGCTTATAACTGCCTTCACTGATTAAGCTCGCTTAAATTATTGTTTTCTTTCTTTTCCCTCCTCTTAACTGCATATCTTCCCAGCTTTATGTCGCCCAGTTTTATTACAGGAACTTGAAGTTGGCTCATGTCTGATGAGAGCTGACTAAGACTAATTAGATCACCAGCCTTAAAACAGACCACTCAGGTGACCAATGAATGGACTTTTGATGTCAGAGGGCCAGGAAACTCCCCCTCAGATCATACTAAGCACCTCCATTTTTGAATATGCAGAAGCATTGTAACTGATATACACCTGCACAAAACTGATTACCTCACCTTTTTCCCAATCTTTAATCTTCTTTCCCCACACCTGAGACCACCCTGCTTCTCTCATAAATACTCTACTACCCTTGCCTTCAAATAGGCAGATCTGAAACTCATCCTCCTAATCTGTGTCTCCTCAGTTGGCTGCCTTGTGAATATATGCTTTCTCTGTTGCAAACCTCTGCATCTCAGTGTTTAGCTTGCTGCCCATCAGGGAGATGGACCTTATTCAGTAACATTTCTATGTGTATCTCACTTATGTCTGTTCTTGAAAAGGAGTTAGAACTTTTTGAAAGCTAAAACTTATTGCTCAGTCATGTCTGACTCTACAACCCCACAGACTATAGCCCATCAGGCTCCTCTGTCCATGGAATTTTCTAGGCAAGAGTACTGGAGTAGGTAGCCATTCCCTTCTCCAGGGGATCTTTCCAACCCAGGGATCGAACTTGGGTCTCCCATATTGCAATCAGATTGTTTACCATCTAAGCCAAAATTAAAATGAAATTTTCTTCTCTGCTCAAAATGCTCCAATGATTCTTATATTAGAGTAAAAATGAGTCCTAAAAATGACATTAAAAATATCTTTCACAACCATGTCATCTGTTAACTCACTGATCACACCTCCTACACTCTCTCTTACTTTTGCTGCCCTAAACTCCTAGTCTTCTTTACTTTGCTCAGACATCCCAGGCAGTTCCCTCTGAGAGGAACGCTTTGCTCCAGATATCTGAGTGGCTTTCTGCTAAGCAACATTGGGCCTTCATTCACCGCCACTTTTCCAGGGGAGCATCCCTTGTCTACCCTATTTAAAAATGCACCACCTCCTTCCCCTAGAATTCGCTATCTTCCCAGATTTATTTTTCTCCATAATACTAATCACTGTCTTCCATATTTAATAAATACCATGAGGCATGAAGTATTGTCTGTTATTTTCTCTGCTGTATCCACAGCACCAAGGATAGTATCTGACACATTGTTGACACTTAAAAAACATACTTTAATAAATGGATGAAAGAAATGTACATAAGCAAAAGCAGTCTCCTTGCTCTGTGAACATTTGTTTCAAAGTAGTCTCCCAGACCTTCTTCTGTCAAAATCCTCTCTAGGCTCCTAAATGAAATGCTTAAACACCCACTGAAGTGGCTTAAACACCCACATATAGTAGAAAGTATATGCTGTGCAGCTCAAGTCATACTGAGTGTTTCGTTAGTCATACCTGTGGCAGACATTTATAAAAATGATTAAAATATGGTTCCAGGCTTTGAGGCATTTGTAGTCCATTAGAGGTGAAAGTTGTATACAATCTGACTTGAGTAAAAAGAACAAGTTTCAATGGCACCCCACTCTAGTACTCTTGCCTGGAAAATCCCATGGATGGAGGAGCTTGGTAGGCTGCAGTCCATGGGGTCGCTAAGAGTCAGACACAACTGAGCGACTTCGCTTTCACTTTTCACTTTCATGCATTGGAGAAGGAAATGGCAACCCACTCCAGTGTTCTTGCCTGGAGAATCCCAGGGACGGCAGAGCCTGGTAGGCTGCCATCTATGGGGTCGCACAGGGTTGGACGCGATTGAAGCAACTTAGCAGCAGCATTCACAACTTTGGGCTTGCTTCCTAGGTGGCCCAGTGGTAATGTATCCATTTGTAACACAGGTGACATGGGGTTCAGTCCCTGGGTCGGGAAGATCCTCTGGAGAAGGAAATAACCCACTCCAGTATTCTTGCCTGGGAAATCCTTTGAACAGAGGAACCTGGTGGGCTACAGTCCTTGGGATCTTAAAAGAATTGGACATGACTCAGCGACTAGAGAGCAACACGGCTTTCCCTTTGGATGCCAATTCCTAAAGGATATTTTGAGCCTCTGGCAGCAGAGAGCTGCAGATTTAAGAGAAGGTGGGTGAGGCTTCCTTCAGTCAGTTCCGTTAAGGTGCTCAGTCGTGTCTGACTTTTTGTGACCCAATGGACTGCAGAATGCCAGGCTTCCCTGTCCATCAACAACTCCCAGAGCTTGCTGAAACTCATGTTCATCAGTCTTTCCCACCATCAGGGTCATTTCCAATGAGTCAGTTCTTCCCATCAGGTGGCCAAAGTATTGGAGCTTCAGCTTCAGCATCAGTCCTTCCAACAAATATTCAGGACTGATTTTCTGTAGGACCGACTAGTTTGATATCCTTGCAGTCCAAGGGACTCTCAAGAGTCTTCTCCAACACCACAGTGCAAAAGCATCAATTCTTCGGTGCTCAACTTTCTTTATGGTCCAACTCTCACATCCATACATGACTACTGGAAAAACCATAGCTTTTGACTGGATGGACATTTGTTGGCAAAGTAATGTTTTTGCTTTTTAATATGCTGCCTAGGTTGGTCATAGCTTTTCTTCCAAGGAGCAAGTGTCTTAATTTCATGGCTGCAGTCACCATCTGCAGTGATTTTGGAGACCCCCAAAATAAAGTTTGTCTCTGTTTCCCCATCTATTTGCCATGAAGTGATTGGACCAGATGCCATGATCTTCGTTTTCTGAATGTTGAGTTTAAGTCAACTTTTTTAGTCTCCTCTTTCACTTTCATCAAGAGGCTCTTTAGTTCTTCACTTTCTGCCAAAAGTGTGGTGTCATCTGCATATCTGAGGTTATTGATATTTCTCCCGACAATCTTGATTCCAGCTTGTGCTTCATCCAGCCTGGCATTTCTCATGATGTACTCTGCATATAAATTAAATAAGCAGGGTGACAGTATTATAGCCTTGACATACTCCTTTCCTGATTTGGAACCAGTCTGTTGTTCCATGTCCAGTTCTAACTGTTGCTTCTTGACCTGCATACAGATTTCTCAGGAGGCAGGTAAGGTGTTCTGTATTCCCATCTCTTGAAGAATTTCCTGTAGTTTGTTGAGAGCCACAGAGTCAAAGGCTTTGACATAGTCAATAAAGCAGAAATAAATGTTCCTTGAGTTACATTTAAAAGGGGAGAAGTGGCTCAAGAAAGTCTCCTGAAAGGCCAGATTAAAAAGGAAGGAATTTTGGTTAGTGATAAGAAGAGGGAAGGAATATGATAAGATAATAATTGTGGGCTTAGGGTGCATGAAAGGGAAGAAAGAGAAGGATTTTGGAACAGCTTCCATAAGAACTGCAGAAAACCAAGTGGATAAAGAGAATTTTTAATATTTATGGATCAAGTAAAGGAACTATCCTTTCTTTCCTCCAGAATACCTTAATTTTATGAGCAAGTTTTCTTTTTGAGAGCACCCAAATGACTTGGTTGCAAATGTGCCTGTAGAAGGATGACTGACTAAATTCATCTACCATTTGCTATTTGACTTGGAAAATGTCTACTTTTAAGATGATACTTTCAGCAATTCCTCTGACTGTAAGTAGGAAAGATCAAAGGCTGTCTGTCCCTGTTTTTTTTTTTTTTTTGTCTTGTTTTGTTTGTTTGTTTTTATCAAACCATACCATCAACACAGAGGAGAATGTGAAGGCAACTATTGCATCTGGTACTTTTATATATGAATGTATATGTATACACAAAACTCCTTTTTATCTAGAAGGCACTACATTTGTACTTAAAATATTTGCTCTCTAGAGTCGGACACGACTGAAGTGACTTAGCAGCAGCAGCATACTTTCTGCCCTCTTTTTATTTGTTTGTTTGTTTGTTTGTTTTGCTTAAATGTTAAGCCATTTTTATACCATAAAAATTACAAAATGTTATTAATGTTAGGTGTCTTTCTTTTTACATTTTTCATCCTTTTATGCAGGGACTGATTAGCTGACCAATGAACTGAACCAAGCCAGGACTAGAAAGACCCTTTCTGCCTTCTCTATTGAGGGATCTCTGAGTGTGGATTTCTGTATCTCACAAGTAGATTATCTCTGAATCAGTATTAAGTTTCTATATATGCTTGCCTGTGTCTGTGCCATCTGTCATGTTTCACTGGCCTATTAGTCTGTTTCCATCCAATATCATACTCTCTTCAAATTTATAACTTTTTAATTGTTGGGGGAGTGTGTAATTTCCTCAGTTCTGCCTCACCACACCAAAGGTTTGAAGTGGTAGAGCAGTGTTACAGCTCAGTTTTACTTGGCAAGCAAAGTATAGTAAATCCTCAAGGCATGAGAGTGGACTGACCCAAAAAAGAAGGGGGCTCAATCTTGGCTCCTCGTTTTATGTTTTGTCTCCTCCCCCTGAGCCTGCCCTGTGTAAACTGGGCTAGCCAGGAGGGCTGTTTGTTTCACCTGAGTTCTCACTCTGGTCCTCAGATTTTCTTTTGTTCCATTTCTGTGGGCTTTTTCCTTTTTTTGTCTTTTAGCCACCACCATTTTGGGCCCCTTTTTCCAATTCTAACCACCTAACAATCCCCCCTTAACAAATGGGAGGCCCAATTCTTTCTGAATAGGGGCATCGAGGTCTCTCTGGCTACTTCCTGCTGAGCTGGGAGGGTGAGGGGCACTGGGCTCCCCCTCTTGCTTGTCTCAGGCCTCAGAGTCCTTATAGCAGTGTCCATCTATGGGTGAGTGATATTTTTCCATGGTCAGGTGTAGTTTTATATATCCTTGTTGAACTGGCACTGCATGTTGTAGCTTGGTGACCTGGGCAGAGACAAAATGTTTTAGAGAATTGATAATACATGAAGCAATCATAAGCAGCATCAATACTGTGATAACAGGAATTAATAGGGGCATTAGCCAACCCCAAATCCCACCTCAGCAGGAGAAGGATTCCCCCAAAGAGAGATTATAGCCATCCTGAGGACTCTCTAGCTTGTTTTTTGAGATCCCATAGGATCTGAATGTTTTTCTTCAGGACTGTGAGACTTTAACTTAGCTGGAGGTATTTATCTAGAAACAACACATCTCACTCAAGATGGCTCAAGTCCCTCCTTGTTCAGGGATCAGGAAATCTATCACCTGTCTTGTACAACCCCTGCCAAGCTGTGTTGGCTCTTTAGAGCTATCCTGAGAAATTTTATCCCCAGAAACTTAATTTTGGAGGTGTTCCTTAGAATGGCACTCATTTATAGTCCTGAATAGGTATCTGAGATCTCCCAGGGGCTCACAGGTGTATTTTGAGTTATTGCTTCTGTTGTCTTCCACAGCTTGACTTGTGAGTAGTGAATCCAAGAGTTGTGCCCTTGTACCTTTACTGCTGTGGGGGTAGGGACCCTTCCATGTAGGCTGGAGTTAAGCCTTTGGGGACCCATGTTTCCAGACTTTAATTAGGACTTAAGTCCCTGGAGCATATAGTGGTGGCTCTTTAGAATCTTTTGGGTCCTGGTTGACACCCACAAGCGTATTTCTTGTTGGAATTGCCCAACAGCCATGGTCTAAGACTGAAGAGTATGAACCTCTGAATCTAGGAAGAGGTCTTTGACATATATGACAGGTCTCCCATATAGCATCTCACAAGGGCTAAGACCAACCTTTTTCTTAGGGGCAATACGGTTGTGGAGGACAGCTATTGATAAAGCCTCCTTCCATCCAAGGGAGGTCTTTCCTGGGTTATCTTTTTTTATCACTGATTTTAAGAATTAGTTGGCTCTTTCAACTTTTCCTGAAGACTGAGGCCTCCAGGCCCAATGGAGGTAATAAGTAATGCCAAATGCCTTAGAGACCCCTTGGGTGACCTTAGAAGTAAATGATGTCCCATTGTCACTTTGTAATGAGCTGGGCAGGCCAAATCTCAGAATGATTTCATGGAGCAGTGTTTTTACCACCTCCTTGGCCTTCTCAGTGCAGGTAGGAAAGACTTCTATCCATCCTGTGAAAGTATCTATCATGAATAATAGGTATTTATACCCTTGAGAAACTGGCATCTGGGTGAAGTCCATCTGCCAGTCCTCTCTTGAGTGGGCCCCATGTCTTTGGACAGGCTGGGCCAGCTGGGGTTTTTGAGCTCCGTGAGGGTTGTTTAATTGGTAAGTGGGACAAGAGGAGACCACTTGCCTTACAGTTGTTTGGAGGCCTGTTCCTCTGAAGGAACTTTCTAGTCATGTTTGGAGGGCCTTCTCCCCTAAATGAGTGGTGGTATGTAAGGAGTTAACCAACTTCCATTGGAGGTTCCCAGGCAGAAAAAGGAATCCCTCCTTTGGGAACCACCCCATATGATCTTCTTGAAAGCTCTCATGCTTAGATTTAAGAGTCTCACCCTCAGTATATGAAGGAGTTTCTGGCAAATCAGTCTGTAGAACTAAGGTAGCAACCCCTATTAGGTCACTGTTCTGTAAAGCTGCTCTCTTAGCTGCCTGATCATCTATTTGGTTCCCTTGTGCCACTTCCGTGCTCCCTTTTTGGTGTCCTTTACAGCGGGAGACTGAAACCTCAGTGGGCCAATGGACTGCATCCAAGAGTCTAAGGATCTGATCACCATTCTTGATTGGGGATCCTCGGGTGGTCAAGTGGCCTCTTTCTTTCCAAGTATCAACATGTGCATGTAGCACCAGAAAGGCATACTCGGAGTCAGTGTAAATGGCTACTCTTTTTCCTTTTCCCAGCTCTAAAGCTGGAGTCAGGGCTATGACCTCAGCTGATTGGGTTGAAGTGACTGGTGGCAAAGGTTTAGCTTCTATGGTCTCAAAATTGGAGACAGCTTACTACTTATTCGGCTCTTCTTTTTCGATCCAAGACAAAGCTTCTTCCATTGGTGTACCAGATTTCCTCAAGATTGGTCAGAGGATCTTCCGACAATGCCTCTCGGGGTTTTGTCCAGTGGTCCAAGGTTTCTAGGCAAGAGTGAAAGGGGAGAGAGCCCTTGGGGGTAGGCAGAAGGGTAGCTGGGTTAAGAACCTCACAAGGGGATATAGTCAGGCCTGGGTTTTCCATCGGCACTGCTTGATATCTGAGGATCCTTTGATCAGACATCCATAAATGGCCTCTCCCATTCAGGAGCTGTTTCACTTGGTGGCTGGTAAAAATAGTTATCTGTCACCAAGAGAGAGTTTTAAAGCATCTTTTATCAGGGCTGCAATAGCTGCAAGATTCTGAAGGCAGGGAAAGACCTCTTTCCAATAAGGGAGTAGGACACTCAGGGACCACCAGAAACTAGTGGGAAAATATTTGTCAGTCAAGCAAAAAGAAGTGCTCAGGTGAATCTTTCTGTGATTGTTTTTCCTGTAACACCCAAGATGGTACAGGTTTTGGAGGAAAAGGCTCCAGAGTAGGAGGTGAAGACAGAGTAGGTAGCCCTTGTGTCAACTGAGAAATTCTCAGACCTACCTGCCGCATCCAGTTGCACCCTTGGCTCTAACCCTGTGATGGTTATCTGTGACAGACGGGCTGGCTGGAGGGGGCTGCTTCAGTCATGTTGAAACATCGTGAGGGAAGGCTTGGGACTTGACCTTGAGGCTCTTGGGTCCCGAGAGCAGAGTGCCACCCAGTGTCCCCATTGATGGCATTTGTACATCAAGGCTGTATATTGTCACCCTGTTTACTTAACTTATATGCAGAGTTCATCATGCAAAATGCCGGGCTGGATGAAGTCCAACCTGGAAGATTGCCGGGAGAAATATCAATAACTTCAAATATCAGATACATAGATGACACAACCCTTATGGCAGAAAGTGAAGAGGAACTAAAGAGCCTTTTGATGAAAGTGAAAGAGGAGCGTGAAAAGGTTGTCTTAAAACTCAGCATTCAAAACGTGAAGATCATGGCATCCGATCCCATCACTTCATGGCAAATAAATGCAGAAACAGTGGAAACAGTGACCGACTTTATTTTCTTGGGCTCCAAAATCACTGCAGATGGTGACTGCAGCCACGAAATTAAAAGACACTTGCTCCTTGGAAGAAAAGTTATGACCAACCTAGACAGCGTACTAAAAAGCAGAGACATTACTTTGCCAGCAAAGGTCCATCTAGTCAAAGCTATGGTTTTTCCAGTAGTCATGTATGGATGTGAGAGATGGACTATAAAGAAAGTTGAGTGCCAAAGAATTGATGCTTTTGAACTGTGGTGTTGGAGAAGACTCTTGAGAGTGCCTTGAACTGCAAAGAGATCCAACCAGTCCATCCTAAAGGAAATCAGTCCTGAATATTCATATTTCATTGGAAGGACTGATGCTGAAGCTGAGGATGCAATACTTTGGCCACCTGATGCAAAGAACTGACTCATTGAAAAAGACTCTGATGCTGGGAAAGATTGAAGGCAGGAGGAGGAGAAGGCGACAACAGAGGATGAGATGGTTGGATGGCATCACTGACTCGATGGACATGAGTTTGAGCTACCTCTGGGAGTTGGTGATGGACAGGGAAGCCTATTGTGCTGCAGTCCATGGGGTTGCAAAGAGTCGGACGCTACTGAGCGACTGAACTGAACTGGCCCAATGTTCCCCGTCTACAGATTAGGCATTTGCCTCGTGCCTTGTCCTCAAGGACTTGGGGTTTCCCATAGGGCTTCCCTGAAGGGCAGCCAGCATCTGGGCATGCGTTTATCTTTCCTTTTCTCCCTTTCCTGGGCCTTGGCCTTCCTCTCCTATTCTCTGTTATAAAAGTTATTGGTGGCTGTCCAGACCATCTCATCTAAAAAGGCAACAGGGTCCTGCTGCTGGAACTGTTGTAACTTTATCCATGTCTAGTGCACATTGGGATAGGAATTTGTCCTTTAAATTCATCTGTCCCTCGTAAGAGTCTTAAGTCCAGACTGGTAAACTTTTGGAGGGCCTCTTTTGGACTTTCCAGAAGGGCAATGGGGTTCTCATTGGACTCCTGAATTATTGCTGAGACCAGGCCCAGTCCCTCAAGTAATAGGCTTCCTTCTAAATCTATGGGTGGACTGCCTTAGGGGTGAGTCTTTCTGAAGCTTATCCTACCCAGTACTGTTGCAACCTGAGAGCCAGGCATCGCCAGGTCAGGGTGCAGATCCCCAGACAGGCTAAGGCGTGACAACCTCCTGGAGATCGAATCCCAGGCAGGTTGAGGCAGGTTGGCCTCCCAAAAATTGGGTCCCTGGGCAAGTCGAGGCACGTCAATCTCCTGGCACCCTGAGCTGGTGGTTCCCTGAGCAGGCTGAGGCATGACAACCTCCTGAGGACCAGATCCCAAGGCAGGTCAAGGCAGGTTGACCTCCTGGGACCCCAGGGTGGAGTTGGGCATCCCCAAGGTCTCCAGCCTGACCAGTGCTGGGTAGGATTAAGGGGATGTAATCTTAACTCATTGCCAGTTTGTCCACTGTGGATGAGAATAGATATCATGATGTACAGCAATCCAAGCCTGTGCCCTGAGACTGGGAACCTGGTGAAGCAGCCATAAGCCTTATCCTCTTACTGCTCTGAGGGAATGTAAGTCACTGATTTCCTCCCCTAGTCCTCCATAAGAGCAGTTTAGGGTGTTTCCAATGGTAAACATTTCATTATCATAGACCCCCTTTAGGTAACAACAGAAGTAATGACAAAGCAGTGGATTATCTGGTCCTGTTAGGGGCATTAAGAATATTTTATTAATAAGCTAGGTGGAGTGATGTTGCTTACAAGGGGGGCAGGGTCCTGGTTGTAGGACTTAGTAAGTGGCTTAAGAACAAATTGATAAGAGGCAACAGACCAGATGTTCCATAAAAGTGCAGTGGAGATCTGATCCTGGGGTATGTTTATAACTTTAGGAGAAGGGTGGTAAGGGTTTGGGCCCAAAGAGGCTGCAGGGCTAACTCCCAAAGTGGCAAACATTATCCCTGGAAGCCCAGCTGCCCTTGAAGGGATGCCAACAGATGGACTTCTAGCAGGCATTGTGTGCCCTGCATCCACCCTAGCAGGTTTGTGGAGAGATGCTATTCTTGCACATGTTGTAGGAAATATGGAAGATGAAGGCCTGAAACTCTAGAGGGATTGAATATTATACAGTTATCTTCCTCCCAAGAGCCAACTATTTTCTGGTTGTCCCTCCAGAAGATTGTAGAGACAACATTGTGGTCCAGGAAGGGACTCAGGGAAAAAGCATGAAATGGGAGGGAAGGGTTCAGGGCATAAATTTCAAAGAATGACATAGCCCAAGGGCATAACATAAACGGATTAAAATCAAATGGGTTCAAGATGGCAAACAAGTCAAATTCAACTAAACCTTGATCTTCAACTTGCAAGCTAAATGACACATCCAAAAGTGCAATGACAGTTCCAAGGCACTATCAAAAGAGTAGGTGGTTGGTTCCCCAATTGTTGGAATGATCCTCCCACTCATTAGCATATGAAATTCAGTTCACTTCAGTTCAGTTCCTCACTCCTGTCCGACTCTTTGTGAACCCATGGACTGCAGCACGACAGGCCTCCCTGTCCATCACCAGCTCCTGGAGCCTACCCAAACTCATGTCCATTGAGTCGGTGATGCCGTCCAACCATCTCATCCTCTGTCCTCTTCTCCCACCTTCAATCTTTCCCACCATCAGGGTCTTTTCAAATGAGTCAGTTCTTTAGATCAATTAGCCCAACTATTGGAGTTTCAGCTTCAGCATCAGTCTTTCAAATGAACATTCAGGACTGATCTCCTTTAGGATGGACTGGTTGGATCTCCTTGCAGTCCAAGGGACTCTCAAGAGTCTTCTCCAACACCACAGTTCCAAAGCATCAATTCTTTGACACTCAGCTTTTTTTAATAGTCCAAGTCTCACACCCATACATGACTACTGGAAAAACCGTAGCTGAGTATTCAGACCTTTGTTGGCAAAGTAATGTCTCTCTACTTTTTAGTAAGCTGTCTAGGTTGGTCATAACTTTTCTTCCAAGGAGCAAGCATCTTTTAATTTCATGGCTGCAGTCACCACATGCAGTGATTTTGGAGCCCAAGAAAATAAAGTCTGTTACTGTTTCCAGTTTCCCCATCTATTTGCATGAAGTGATGGGACCAGATGCCATGATCTTAGTTTTCTGAGTATTGAGTTTCAAGCCAAACTTTTCACTCTCTTCTTTCACCTTCATCAAGAAGCTCTTTAGTTCTTCGCTTTCTGCCATAACGGTGGTGTCATCTGCATGCATATCTGAGGTTATTGATATTTCTCCTGGAAATCTTATTCCAGCTTGTGCTTCTTCCAGCCCAGCATGATGAACTCTTCATATAACTTAAATAAGCAGGGTGACAATATACAGCCTTGACATACCCCTTTCCCGATTTGGAACCAGTCTGTTGTTCCATGTCCAATGCTAACTGTTGCTTCTTGACCTGCATACAGAGTTCTTAGGAGACAGGTCAGGTGGTCTAGTATTCCTATCTCTTTAAGAATTTTCCACAGTTTGTTGTGATGCACAGAGTCAAAGGCTTTGGCATAGTCAATAAAGCAGAAGCAGATGTTTTTCTGGAACTCTCTTGCTCTTTCGATGATCCAGCAGATGTTGATAATTTGATCTCTGGTTCCTCTGCCTTTTCTAAATCCAACTTGAACATCTGAAAGTTCATGGTTCACATATAGTTGAAATCTGGTTGGAGAATTTTGAGGATTACTTTACTAGCATGTGAGATGAGTGGAATTATGTGGTAGTTTGAGCATGCTTTGGCATTGCCTTTGTTTGGGATTGGAGTGAAGACTGACCTTTTCCAGTCCTGTGGACACTGCTGAGTTTTCCAAATTTGCTTTCATATTGAATGCAGCACTTTCACAGCATCATCTTTTAGGATTTGAAATAGCTCAGCTGGAATTCCATCACCTCCACTAGCTTTGTTTGTAGTGATGCTTCCAAGGGCCCACTTGACTTTGCATTCCAGGATGTCTGGCTCTAGATGAGTGATCACACTATCATGATTATCTGGGTCGTGAAGATCTTTTTTGTATAGTTCTTCTGTGTATTCTTGCCACATTTTCTTAATATCTTCTACTTCTGTAAGGTCCATAGCATTTCTGTCCTTTATTGTGCCCATCTTTGCATGAAAAGTTCCCTAGGTATCTCTAATTTTCTTGAAGAGATCTCTTATCTTTCCCAATTCTGTTGTTTTCTTCTCTTTCTTTGCATTGATCTCTGAGGAAGGCTTTCTTATCTCTACTTGCTATCCTTTGGAACTCTGCATTCAAATGGGTATAGCTTTCCTTTTACCCAACCCATAAAAAACTAACCACAGCCACATTTCATGCTACACCCTATGGAGTGTGATTCTCTCTGAATCCAAACAAATCTACCTCCTATGTATTGCTGTGTCTCTCAGTGAATTCTTTTTATGCAATGAGACATCAAGAACCTGAGCTTCATTAGGTCCTAAAACTAGGCACTGTGTGTTTTGGCCAGGCTCAAGTCCTGGTCGGACATGACTGAATGACTAAGCACAGCACAGAATCCCTGCCACGTGGGTTTGAGTCCCAATCTTAGGTAAACAGCTTCAAGCACACCTATAAGAAATGAAAAGATGATGACTTGCCCAATACTTTGTAAATAGTGGCATAGATGGCGAAAGGAGCTGAAGGATGGGAGGAAAAAGCAGTGGGAAAAACATGCCAAGGAACCCCCTTCATAACCTATCAGAAAAAGTGTTAAATGCCTAACTGTGCCCACAGTTTTCACTGGCCTGATGTTTAGCAGAAAGAAGATTAAGGACGGAAGAATCCTCACCCACTTGGGTAGCAGCTACTAAGGCACAGCCGATAGTGGAGTCTTCAGCACACACTGGAGAGTAGCCCCTGCCAGAGTCCCTCAGTTGCACCCGCTGCTGTTCGCAGGGGGTTCCAGGAAACAAGAAACAAGAGATTGTAAAGGAATTAAGATTTTGTTAGCCGTATATCCTTCCAGCCATAGGGACGAGGACCTCCTACGTAAACTGGAGGTCTTCTGGAATCTGAGACTGACCTATGTGTGCTTTCTGCCGAGTTTGTTTTTTCTGTCCCAGTTTCCAGCTCGCTGGGCTTCTCATCACTTTCATTGCACTGGGTTTCCTTTGCCTTGAGCTTCTGCAGCGTAAGCTTTCACCAAGGTGCGCTTCTGCTGTGCTTGGTCTCCGCCTCACTGGAGCTGAGCTGAGGTTGCTTCAGCCGGGTTAAATCCACGTAATGGCACAAGATATGTCAAGGGTGTGTGTAATTTCCTCGGTTCTGTCTCACCACAGCAAAGATTTGAAACAGCAGACCTGTGTTACAGCTCAGTTTTATTTGGCAAGCAAAGTATAGTACATCCTCAAGGCATGAGGGTGGGCTGACCCCGAAAAAGAAGGGAGCTCAGTCTTTCTCCTCTTTTTATGTGCTTTGTCTCCTCCCTCTGAGCCTGCCCTGTGTAAGTTGGGCTACCCAGGAGGGCTGTTTGTTTCACCTGAGGTTCTCATTCTGGTCCTCAGATTTTCTTTTGTTCCATTTTTGCAGGCCTTTTCCTTTCTTTTAGCCACCTCCATTTTGGACTCCTTTTTCCTATTCTAACTACCTAACATAATGAATCTATATCTATCTGGCAGGGAAAGAAGTAGCCTTTTTGTTTTTCTTCTTTAAGAAACTCTTAACTCATCTTGGATCTTCCACATACATATTAAAAGCTTTTTGTCAATGTCAAGAACTGAGTTTTGGATATCAACATGCTTTCAAGCTAGTAAGTTAGCTTACCACTGTTTCATGAATGCTAGCAGAAGACGTGAACTCCTGAATCAGAGTTAAAAGACTTAAGGCACAACAAGCAGCATGGACATATTCACATCTATTCTCCTGTCTCCAAGTCCCTTGGAGCAACATGGATGGGCTCAGAAACTCAGATGAATGCCTGAGTATGCACTGGATGCGTTATGGAAGAGGATCCCTAAGCTTAGAGAGCCTGAATCTTTTACACTGCTCAGTAAATATGAGTGCTCTTTACTCCAGAAGGAGACATTATACTTTCCAATGCCATTTATTATACAAACACCCCTGAAAAGTTAGTCCAGAAATAAAACAGTGTCTCATATCTATATCTACAGTGTTCCCCATTTTCATTTGTAACATTGTTGGTTTTTACCTTACCTCTTTCGCCATGGATTAACCTTTCTAGAGGTTGGTTAGTTTGATTAGTCTTTTCAAAGGTCAGCATTTCATTTTGTTTTTCCTTTGTTATATGTTTGTTTCTATTTTCTTATTTTCTATATTATTTTACTCTTTCAAGTTTAGGGGGTTTATTTATTTTTTAATTCCAGTATCATATTTTTTTTTACTCTCCTCTTCAACTCTTGAATTACCAAAATTGTGTTTAAAAGTTTGCAAACAGAGATAATTATTTTAAGCTCTTATTTTATTTTTAATTTCTGTGTCCTCATAATAAGCTAGCAGCAGCAGCAAATAATTCCAGATCTCTCAGGGCTTAACACAATACAAGTTTATTCCTTGTTCATTTGAAGTCCAACCAAAATGTTTCCTTATAAGACACAGAGAATAAGCTTCTTCCCTTTTACACTGCCAGCTTTCTCAATGTGCAGCTCCATATATTTTTGAAGAATAGGAAGCAGGGCTGTGGAACTGCACAGGATGTTCATGTGTTCAGGCCTGACAGTACAGGCAATGCTTTAAATTAAGTATATATATATGTGTGTGTGTATATATATGTACTTATTTATTAAGCTGTGCTGGGTCTTAGTTGTGGCATGTGGGAAAACTTCTTGTTGCAACAGGTGGTATCTAGTTCCTTGACCAAGAATTGAATCCAGGCCCCCTGCATTGGGAGCAAGTGGTCTTTGCCTCTGGACCACCAGGGAAGTCCTCATGTAGAGCTTTTACTCACATTCCATAAGACATAGCCAAGCCTTCTAAATTTACCAGAGGCTGGAAATGACATCTAACTTTTATGTCTGGGACAGATGGAAAAATCAGAATACGTGCCATAATTTTTAATGTAGTTATATATGGTTTTTCCAGTAGTCATGTATGGATGTGAGAGTTGGACTGTGAAGAAGGCTGAGTGCCGAAGAATTGATGCTTTTGAACTGCAGTGTTGGAGAAGACTCTTGAGAGTCCCTTGGACTGCAAGGAGATCCAACCAGTCCATTCTGAAGGAGATCAGCC
Organism: Oryx dammah; assembly: GCF_014754425.2. Taxonomy (NCBI): domain Eukaryota; kingdom Metazoa; phylum Chordata; class Mammalia; order Artiodactyla; family Bovidae; genus Oryx; species Oryx dammah. The sequence continues at coordinate 6,011,752 of NW_024070187.1, forward strand.
CTGGGATTTCTTTGGAAGGAATGATGCCAAAGCTGAAACTCCAGTACTTTGGCCACCTCATGCAAAGAGTTGACTCATTGGAAAAGACTCTGATGCTGGGAGGGATTGGGAGCAGGAGGAGAAGGGGACGACAGAGGATGAGATGGCTAGATGGCATCACTGACTCGATGGGCGTGAGTCTGAGTGAACTCCCGGAGTTGGTGATGGACAGGGAGGCCTGGCGTGCTGCGATACATGGGGTCGCAAAGAGTTGGACACGACTGAGCAACTGAACTGATTATGATAAAAAAAAAAAAAGTGTTCTGTATGATATCTTTAGAAAATTTGAGATACAGTCAATTTTTGTAAATGTTCTGTGTTTGTTTAAAAATAATGTATATTTTCCAATTAGTGAACACAGGCTTCTGTATATATCAGTTCAGTTCAGTTCAGTCGCTCAGTCGTGTCTGATTCTTTGCGACCCCATGAATTGCAGCACGCCAGGCCTCCCTGTCCATCACCAACTCCTGGAGTTCACTCAGACTCACGTCCATCGAGTCAGTGATGCCATCCAGCCATCTCATCCTCTGTCATCCCCTTCTCCTCCTGCCCCCAATCCCTCCCAGCATCAGAGTCTTTTCCAATGAGTCAACTCTTTGCATGAGGTGGCCAAAGTACTGGAGTTTCAGCTTTAGCATCATTCCTTCCAAAACACCCAGGGCTGATCTCCTTCAGAATGTACTGGTTGGATCTCCTTGCAGTCCAAGGGACTCTCAAGAGTCTTCTCCAACACCACAGGTCAAAAGCATCAATTCTTCGGTGCTCAGCTTTCTTCACAGTCCAACTCTCACATCCATACATGACCACTGGAAAACCATAGCCTTGACTGGGAGGACCTTTGTTGGCAAAGTAATGTCATAAATGAAATCAAATTTGTTAATTTTATTGTTCAAATTATCTACATTCTTACTGGTCTTTTTAAAAAAGAAACTTTTTTTCCACTTTATTTTTTATTGAAATATGTTTGACATATAACATTGTATAGGTTAAAGGTGTACAATATGTTAATTTGGTTCATTTATATAATTTGATTGTCGTAGTGATATTAGCACCTTTATCATATCACATATTATCACTTCTTTTTTTGTGATAGGAATATTTAAGATCTAGTCTCTGAGCAAGTTTGATGTTTATAATACAATATTGTTGTCTAAATTCAGTATTCAGTTCAGTTCAATATACTGTGCATTAGATCTATAGGACTTATTCATCTACTGGTTGCAATCTTATTGACTTTCTTATCTACTTTAATATTAAAGACCAAGAGATATGAGTTAGAAATTTCCCACAGTGTTGATGGGCATGTCACTTTCTCTTTATAGTTATTTTGAGGCTATGATAGTAAACAGTGTAAGTTTACAATGTGGTATCCTTTTGATTATGTCTTGTTATTTTTATAGACTTCCCTTCTTTATTGGTGATATTTTTTCTTTAAAAAATACTTTGTCTGATATTTATTATAGTTATAATACTTTCTTTTGGTTAAATTTTCCTGGTTCTGAAATTCTGACTGTATATGTTTTGGACTTTATTCTTTTCCGTCTTCTATTAATTAAAAAAAAATTGTTTTACCTTTTTATCTTGATTGCTTTATTCTATGTAATTTCTCATTTTACATAAAAATCTTCCATTAGTTGTCTCCTCCATTGTAACTATCTGCTGTTTAACATTGAATATTTACTTTTAATTATCATATTTTTTATTTCTGGGAGATCACTTCCTCTAATTCTGCCTAAATCTCTTGCTGATTAGTCATATTTTTAACCTCCCTCCCCCATCTTAAAACTTCTTCAGCCACCAGGGAAGCCCATCTTTAAATGTATAAATATACTTAATTTATTTTCTAATATATTCCTTGTATTTGTGCATTTTTAATATCCAAGTTCCTGTTCTTTATAATTTATGTGACACTTGCTTATGGTGGCTTAGTTTCTCAGGTATCTTGTTATGTTTCTTTTAATATGAACTTCTATTTACAATAAACCACAACCTTTTGAACTTTTAAAATTCATTTCTCCAAGGAGGATTTGTGTTGCTTTCCCCAATAGGTATGAAGACATTTCAGACCTGGGTCCGGTTTAAACTGGTCCAGAAATGAAATTTTTTAGCTTATGATATTCTTTACCAAGTAAACAGTGTAAATTTTGATCCTAAACCCATCTCTGAACCTTCCAGTAGCTACGGATTCTCAAGAGTCCTTGCCCTCCCACCCCCCCAACCCCAAGCTCTTCTAGACAGTTTTCTTTCCTGCTTAACTCTGAATGGTTATTCATTCACTTGTTTCTTGTGAACCCTTCCTTGTGAATGGCTTTTCCTGAGCATGACTCTTAGACTGGACGGTTGTCAATGGAGCTCTCTGCTCTGGGCAGATGCACAGCTCTAGACGGCCTGTGCATACAGGATCCCCCAGGGCACCCAGCTGCTTCCATTTTCACCTCCTTCCTACACTCACACTCCTGCTCTTCTGCAGCCTCTGCCATCCATTTAGAAAGTGTCGTTAGTATTTTATCTAGCAACTTTTCAGTTAATTTAGAGAATTATGAATGAATTTCTCTTTTATTTTTTCAAGTAGCATTTAAACACAGTATAAAAATGTACAGATATTTGTGAGAGACATGGTTGTCTTGTCATTTTCTTTACTCTTGCTAATGCTGGAGGCCTCAGTGAATTGGTATATCATTTAAAATGACACCATCAGTGCTCAGAATTGGTGAATTCTGAATGGCATACTGATTAGAATTACTGTTCATATGAGGCCTGTGAAAATCCAGTCCTCACTCTCCCACTAAGTGCCTTTGTGAACTTCTCTGGTGTTAAGCCACCCTTTGAGACCTGATTTTTTCCCTCATTTCTATGATCCATTGGTTTATCTAGAATATATTCTCAAGTGAGTTACAGAGAGATAGGTTATATGGGAGATCTTGATCTCTGTGACCAAGTGTTGCCTGCAGTAGCGTGACCTCCTTGCCAAACACTGAGTTCCTAGTAGATGGTCTTTTCTTTTTATCTCAGTGTGCCAGACAATCATAATTTTCCATGTGCAGTGTGTTGTAAAAATGGTTAAGAAGTGTGATTTAGATCTTCTAACAGCCCTTCTATCTTTAAAGCTACTTTTCCTCTCTGGGTACTTGCTTAGTGAGTAAGTATATTGTATCCAAGAGAGAAGGCAGGCAGGTTTTACGTAGAGTTGTTTTGAACTGAAATCTTCAAAAGGAGCTGCGTGTCTTTGTGAATGAGGAAAATCGCAAGAATTTTGTGCTAAGTGACCTGTTAGAGCCAGTAATGCCCTTCTAGGATTTGAATGAGTCAAGGCCTTTGATGGCTCCTTGGACCATATTTCCCTATAACGAGTTTCATTGTGCTTCTTCATCTCACTTTTGTGTGGCTTCATGTCCTTTCCCTTCTCTCTCTCTCTCTCTCTTTTTTTTTTAAATATTTAATAGTTGTATGCCTTTGCTTCACTTTGTTTTCAATCCCTCTTTTCTCTGGTATTTTGAACAGTTTGAAATAAGAGTCTGGATTTCATTTACCAAGGACTCACACCCCGCTAAATTAAAATCAATGATTGATTTTGCTTATACATGAAAGCATGGATCCCAACATGCTCTGCTTCTGTTTCTAGAATGATTCTGAGTCATGCTTTAAGAATAATATTTAGCACTTAGCAACCCAGAGTTTAGTTTGTCCCTGAAATCACATTGTTTGGTTTGGGATGTAGTGTGTTTTTGAAACAATGGATTCCTGTCTCCACTCCAGACTTAGCAAATCTGAACCTCCATGAGTGCACGAGTGGAGGTCAGAGAATGCAGTTTTGTATTTTTAGTTCTGGGAACTACTTCTCTGGAAACAGCTGAAAGACCACATTATTTGGCTATAAAAATGGAGGTAGCGTTGAAGAAGACTTCACAGAAGAGCTTTTTTTTAAAAAAAAAAAAAGATTGTCTTTGAAGGATGAATCAAATATTTGCCTGATGAAGAAGACTAGGGAAGGATATTTTAGACAGAAGTGCTGGAGTTGAGGCACAAGAGTGAGACTCCAATGTCCTGTTTTTGAGAGCTGTGAATGGCCTAGTGTGACTTAGATTGATGCCAATATAGGAAGTAGAAATAACAGAAGAAGGATCAGGAAAGTAGATTAGGACTAAATTGTGGAGAGTTTTGATTGATAAAGAATTACTTTTTATTTCATGGGAAATAAAAGCCATCAAAGAATTCATAAATATGGCAGTAATGGGGCAAGATTTTTATTTTACATTATAAACATGGCAGCAATGTGGAGGATGAATTGAAGGGAAAAGAAACTGGAGACAATAAATCCAACTGAAGATTTAGTTAGAGTATCTCAGAATGATTATAAGACAGTAGTTGGGGAAATGAAGGAAAAGGGCATAGATTTAGAATCATTCATTTACTCAATAAGTATCTGCTGACTATTTTGTATATGCTAGCTGTGAGCCCTCTGCTAGGCTGGTAGGGAAAAAACAAACCAAACCATGAATATTCTAAGACAAATAAAAAATATGTCATGTGTGTTTGTGTGTGTATGCATGTATATGTAGATGAAAAAAATAAAAATATTTTAAAAATAATGGTATCCTCTTTGTGGAAAAAATAAAAATAATTTTACTGTCTTAGACATTCTTGAATTTTCTGAAGTGTCTACAGTATCAGTGTATCACATTTAAAAACTTCTAATTTTAAAAATTAAAAACTTTTCTAATTTTATATTTGTCTCCAAAACTCTAGTGGAGAAGATAGTCATATGAACAGCCAAAGTAGCAATACAGTAGTTATAAGAGATATGTTAAAAAAAAACAAAAAGGCGAGCAGTAGTATCTAAACATGCCTTCAAGAGACAAGGCATCTTCATGAAGGAAGCAGCATTTCAAGTGAAGCTTGTCGGGCTTGTGGGAGTCCCAGAGAAGTGATACTCCAAACAAAGGAAACTCAAATTAATTGGAAAATTAATCTGAGTGGGTAGGCAGATTCTGAAGTCTTACATTGTTTGTGAAAGTGTTTAGAATTTATCTTATAACCTATTATGAAAATGCAAGCAGAAAGAAGACAGCAAATGTTGACACCATGAAGGCCATTCTGCAGCAGTACAGAAGTTAGATTGAGGTGATGTGGAGTGAAATTAGAAGCAGGTAGGAAAATCAATAAAAAGGCACTTGTGATAGTTTAGGTGAGAATTAGCAGGCATTAGGGATTTGGTCAGATGAGTGGAGTGGTATTTGTATGTGTTTGTAAGCATGTGTATGTGTATCTGTGTGTATGAAGCACAAATGTGCTTGGCAGGTAGATAGTCAAAGGAGCAGGAATTATCTAACTTCTGATGTCTATCAAGTTACTCTTTTTTCTCTCAAATGAACGGATAATGGTGTTATTCACTGTAAAAGGAAATACATGACTAAGAGACTGGTGAGTTATGAGTTGAAGGTACATGTGGGATATTTAAGTGGAAAATTTTCTTGGGCAGATGTGTCTGTGTGCGCATGCTAAGTCACCTTAGTCGTGTCCGACTCTGTGACCCTATGGACTGTAACCTGCCAGGCTCCTCTGTCCATGAGATTCTCTAGGCAAGAATAATGGAGTGGGTTGCCATACCTTTCTCCAGAGGATCTTCCCAACCTGGGGACTGAACCCACATCTCCTACATTGGGAAGTGGGTTCTTTACATTGGGATTCTTTACATTGGGAAGTGGCACCACTGGTGCCACCTAGGAAGCCCATATATGAGTATAGACCTCCTGAAAAAGATAGAGATTAAAAAGTTAATAAGATTTGGTGACTGATTAGATATAGTTGGAGGGGATGGTGGTAAGATATTCAAATATAGGAGAAAGAGAGAAATGTTGAAGAGGAATGAAATACTGTTTGACCTTGAGCATTATAATTATTTAATGACTGTGTAGCAAAGTGATTAAAAATGTGACCTCTCATGAAGCTCTAGACTACTTGATTTAAAATCCTAGCTTTAACACTGGCTGAGTATATCCCCATGAGCAAATTACTTAACCTCTGTGAGGCTCAGGTTCCTCATCTGTAAAATAGAATTAATATCAGCTTTAACCCACAGAGTTGCTGTGAGAATGAAATAGTTTATGAAGGGCACTAGAAGTATTACCTGATGCATAATTAGTATGTTAGTATTCAGGTTATTTAGGAAAATGAAGCAATTTTGGTGGCTCAGACAAAAAAGCGTCTGCCTACAATGTGGGAGACCCGGGTTCAATCCCTGGATTGGGAAGGTCACCTGGAGAAGGAAATGGCAACCCACTCCAGTATTCTTGCCTGGAAAATCCCACGGACAGAGGAGCCTGGTAGGCTACAGTCCATGAGGTCGCAAAGAGTCAGACACAACTGAGGGACTTCACTTCACTTCTGTGAAGACAAAAAAAATCTTTGTTCCTTTACTACCATTGAGAAGGTAGCCGCTCTGTGTTTTGGTCCATGGGTCAAAATGATGCAAAAGGACTAGAGTTTTCAATAGAAAAAATAGCTGATGCTGCACTGATGCTGCAGTCAGTTTTGAAACCTAGTTCACAGTTGTTCAGAAGGTAAGAAAGTAAGACAAAGAGCAGACCTGTGACTGTTTCTCAAGACGGCTCTGTTGTGTTCATCACGACCACGAGGCACTCTTGCTTTTTTCCGGGCATAGCAGATTATTTCAAATCTCTCAGCTAGGTAGTTTGAAGGCACATTTCTCACTTAATGTCCTAACCATTGCTTCCTTGTTCTTATAATAAAGCATTACAGACCCAGACATTAACTACCAAAGGGAAATGGAAGCCTGGAATATGACGTTTGGCTATGTTCTCTCATGGCTGTCATATTGATTATATTTTTTTGTATCTTAAGAAAACTACAGAAAAAATAGACAGGCTTTCAAGGTTTTAGTGATTTTTTTCCTTCTTAGATGCAATAGGTGAATGGATTTTAAGACAAATGAGAACATTTCCAAGGTTTTATTTTATTTTTCTGAAATGGTAAATAAATCATGTGGTCTGATTATGAAAAGACCCACTTCTAATGACAAAGGTGCCAGCTGATTCACGTATCTTTTCAGATTCTTATTTTTCTTAGAAGAATACTTTTGAGTATCTGTTGTGTGACAGTAATTGTCCTAGGTACTATTTGCATATTTTAATGAATTTAATATGCAAAGCAGCCTCATGAAGTAGGTACTATTATTATATAGCATTTTATAGGTTAGCAAATTGAGAAACAGATTAAATAGTTTGCCTTAGTAAGCACCAGTTTGACTCAGAGTTTGTGCGTTCAACACTAAAGCTCTAGTGTATACTACTTACTTTAAAAGAACTGGTTAAACAAATCATGATGAGGTTTACTGAAGTATTTTTAAATGGTTTGAATATATATTCAATAGTATATATATTTACATATAATTGGTATATATATTGGTATAATTTATATGCCTCATTACATATCTTTAGTAAAGGATACACAAATTTGTTACACTCTTAAAGTGCAACATCACAAAGGCCATTTACTAAAAACCCACAGCCAACATAGGTACTCAATGGTGAAAAGCTGAAAGCATTTTCACTAAATGCAGGAATAAGACAAGGATGCTCACACTCACAGGCCTAGATAACACATTCATGGTTACCAAAGGGGAGAGGGAAGCAGAGGAGGGACAAATTAGGGGTATGGGATTAATAGATACAAACAACTATTACATATAAAATAGATAAGCAAGAAAGATATACTGTATAGCACAGGAAATTACACTCACTATCTTATAATAACCTGGAATGGAGTTTAATCTGCAAAAATACTGATTCACTATGCTGTACACATGAAACGAACACAATATTGTAAATCAACTACACTTCAATATTTTTTAAGTACTTTATATAGGTTATCTCATTTGATACTCACAACAACCTTACAAGTAGTTTTTGTCTCCATTTTCAAGTGAGAAAATGAGGTTCAACAAGTTTACTTACTCAAAGTTGCATGAAATAATGAAGTTGGACAAGAATTTAGGCCTGTCCAATGTTTTTTCCACCAGTCCATCTTCTTAATTTCATAAACAGTAATTCCATAGTGCCTGTGCAAGGTAGAAGAGGCATGGGGCAAAATGGGATATTTTTTTGAAATAGATTTTTTTGTTTAACTGAATCATATAAAAGTGCAAACTAAGGTAAACATTTACAATTCGTACTGTATTTAATACCCAAACTGAATTTCAAGTGAAGAGTTAGATTATTTCCTTCCCTCTTCTTCTTTCCTTTCTTTCTTACTATAAGATCAAATCTTACCAATCTCATTTTAGAAACTGTATTTCTTCACAATGAATATATTAGAAATTAGGCCATCCTCTTTACCTGCCTGTTGATCTTTAAAATTTTTTTCCTTAAATGAATTTAAAGTGTTTCTGAAAAGAACTGAAAAATATTGTTTGACTTTATTTAAAGCCTTTTTAAAAACTTATCTCCCACTGTTATTATTCACTGAGATCAGTCTTGAAATAATTTTGACAGTATCATAGCCTAGTACAGTTTATCCTTTCTGGTTTTGTTTGTTTGTTTGTTTTAATTCACAAAACACTTTGGAGGTTAATCAATTTGCTCTGTTACACACAATACATTAATAAAACAACAGTGTTTTAGAACATTCTAGAGCCATCTTCTCAAAGTTTCTGCTTAGAGGATGATCCTATACAGGTATAGTACTCTTCTGGAGCTTACTCCAAATGTAAGAATTATGGATATGTTCTGAGTTTGTTATGAATATGATACATAACTGCAGGAGAAGATTTATAAATAAAATATATAGAAAAGCAAATAAGGGAATGGAAGGAGAGGTGGTTGCAAAAACTCAGGACAGTTTCTTTCTTGCTGATTTACTCTTTATGAAAAAAAAAAAAAAGAGTCTAATCACTGTGCTCTCAAAAGCCTTAAAAATATACCTTCTGGTTAGTGGTCATTTTATGGAAACATTTGCTGGTTTTCATCCTTGAGCTGAAGTCTGTTGATGGAGAAGCAGATCAAAAATGAAGGAAAGGCTGTTTGATGAAGTCATATAAAGTCAGCTATTTATTTTTTGCTCCAGTTACAACAAGGTTATTTCTAGGCATATGACAATCCAGTCATAATCAGAATGGTCTTAAAAGATATAAAACCTTGGGCCCTGAGTTTGGGGCCACATTCATTCATATAGACAAGTGGTGGGCAATTGCAGCATGTGGAAACATGCGTCGACAGTGGCTTTTTAATTTGGTGCTATGGTTTCCATATCTACAATCACTCCACACATTCCTTTACTTTGTATCATGAATTGGGTGATTCTCTTTTTCATGTATGCTTTTCAGCATGCTCTCTCTTTTGATTTCTTGTTCCTATGGGCTGCTGCTGCTGCTGAGTCACTCCAGTCGCGTCCAACTCTGCGCGACCCCAGAGACGGCAGCCCACCAGGCTCCCCCGTCCCTGGAATTCTCCAGGCAAGAACACTGGAGTGGGTTGCCATTTCCTTCTCCAATTCATGAAAGTGAAACGTAAAAGTGAAGTCGCTCAGTCATGTCCAACTCCTAGCGACCCCATGGACTGCAGCCTACCAGGCTCCTTCCTCCATGGGATTTTCCAGGCAAGAGTACTGGAGCGGGGTGCCATTGCCTTCTCCGTCCTATGGGCTACTAATTATTTATTACTATTATTTTTTAATACCAAAAACATTTTGTATTGGGGTATAGCTGATTATCAATGTTGTGATTGTTTCAGATGAACAATGAAAGGACTCAGCCATACATATAACTATTCTCCCCCAAATCCCCCACATCCAAGCAGGTGCATAACATTGAGCAGAGTTCCATGTACTTTAAATTAGGTTTTTGTTAGTTATCCATTTTAAATATAGCACTGTATACACACGACCTTCCCGAAGTCCTTAACTATCCCTTCCTCCCTGCAACTATGAGTTTGTTTTCTGAGACTCTTTATGTTTTGTAAGTTCATTAGCATCATTTCTTTGTAGACTCCACATATAAGAGATGTCATATATTTCTCTTTCTCTGTCTACTTACTTCACTCAGTATGAACTCTCTAGGTCCATCCATGTTGCTGCAAATGGCCTTATTTCATTCTTTTTAATAGCTGAGTAATTTTGTTGTTGTTCAGTCGGTCAGTCGTATCCAACTCTTTGCAACCCCATGGACTGAAGCAAGCCAGGCTTCCTTGTCCTTTTCCATCTCCTGGATCTTGCTCAAACTCATGTCCATTGAGTTAGTGATGCCATCCAACCACCTCGTCCTCTGCCATCCCCTTGACCTCTTGCCTTCAATGTTTCCCAGCATTAGGGTCTTTTCTAATGAATTGGCTCTCCCTGTCAGGTGGCCAAACCAATGGAGCTTCAGCATCAGTTCTTCTAATGAATATTTAGGATTGATTTCCTTTAGGATTGACTGATTTGATCTCCTTGCAGTCCAAGGGACTCTCAAGAGTCTTCTCCAATACCACAGTTCAAAAGCATCAGTTCTTCAGGACTCACCCTTCTTTAAAGATAATCAGTCCTAAATATTCATTGGAAGGACTGATGCTGAAGCTGAAGCCACATTATTTTGGCCACCTGATGTGAAGAACTGACTCATTGGAAGAGACCCTGGTGCTGGGAAAGATTGAAGACCCTGGTGCTGGGGACGACAGAGGATGAGATAGTTAGATGGCATCACTGACTCAATGGACATGAGTTTGAGCAAGCTCCGGGAGTTAGTGATGGACAGGGAAGCCTGGTGTGCTGCGGTCCATCGGGGCACAAAGAGTCAGACATGACTGAGAGACTGAACTGAACCAAACAGCCTTCTTTATGGTCCAACACTCACATCCATACATGACTAATGGAAAACCCATAGCTTTGACTATATAGACCTTTGTAAGGAAAGTAATATCTCTGCTTTTTAATACGCCGTCTAGGTTCGCCATAGCTTTTCTTCAAGGAGCAAGCGTCTTTAAATTTCATGGCTGCAGTCACTGTCTGCAGTGATTTTGGAGCCCAAGAAAATAAAATCTGTCACCATTTCCATTGTTTCCCCATCTATTTGCCATGAAGTGATGGGAACAGATGCCATGATCTTAGCTTTTTGAATGTTGAGTTTTAAGCCAGCTTGTTCACTCTCCTCTTTCACCTTCACCAAGAGGCTCATTAGTTCCTCTTCACTTTCTTCCATAAAGTGGTATCATCCATGTATCTGAAGTTGTTGATATTTTTCCCGGCAATCTTGATTCCAGCTTGTGCTTCATCCAGCCTGGCATTTCACATGATATACTCTGCATATAAGATAAATAAGCCGAGTGACAATATACAGTTTTGTCATACTCCTTTCCCAATTTTGAACCAGTCATTGTTCCACATCTGGTTCAAATTGTTGCTTCTTGACATGCATACAGGTTTCTCAGGAGACAGATAAGGTGGTCTGGTATTCCCATCTCTTAGGAATTTTCCACAGTTTGTTGTGATCCACATAGTCAAAAGTGTTAGCATAGTCAATGAAGCAGAAGTAGATGTTTTTCTGGAATTCTCTTGCTTTTTCTATGATCCACCAGATGTTGGCAATTTGATCTCTGGTTCCTCAGCCTCTTCTAAATCCATTTTGTACATCTGACGTTGGTGGTTCACATACTGTTGAAGCCTAGCTTGAAGGATTGTGAGCAAGACCTTGCTATCTTGTGAAATGTGTACAATTGTGCGGTAGTTTGAAAATTCAGTATTCCATTGGGTGTGTGTCTGTATATATATATATATACCACATCATCTTTATCCAGTCCTCTGTTGATGGACATTTAGGTTGTTTCCATGTCTTGGCTATTGTAAACACTGCTGCAATGAACATTGGGGTTCATGTATCTTTTGGGGCCATGTTTTTCTTTGGGTATATAACCAGGAGTGGTATTGCAGAGCCCTATGGTAGGTATTTTTAGTTTTTCAAGGAACCTCCATGCTATTCTCCATAGTGGCTATACCAATTTACATTCCCACCGACAGTGCAGGAGGGTTCCCTTCTCTCCACACCCTCCCCAGCATTTGTTGTTTGTGGATTTTTTGATGAAAGGATGGGCTATTTCTTATACTTACCATATCTCCTGTACCAAAACTATGGTTGTTACAGCTTGGGAGAGTGAGGGAGCATAGCCAAGGATAGGGGGAAGTCCACCCCTCCTTGCCCCATCTATAGGTAGTGTGATTTACTCCAAGCCAAGAAAATCCTTCATTTTCCTATATTTTATTTAATTTTCTTTCTCCTCTGTGTTGTCAGAGCACTTAGTTCATACTTCTGATATGGAATTTGAAATCTAATATATGTGGGGTTATTATTATTATTGTCATTAATTTTGGCTGTGTTGGGTCTTAGTTGTGGCACGTGAGATCTTCTTCCTTGTGTCGTGTGGGATCTTTCCTTGTGCACAGACTCTTGAGTTGTGGCACTCAGGCTCTGCAGTGAGCATGTTTCAGTATTTGTAGCATGTGGGCCTCATTGCCCCGTGGCATGCAGTATCTTAGTTCCCCTACCAGGGCTCGGGCCCATGTGCCCTGCATTGCAAGGCAGACTCTTAACCACTGGACTACCAAAGAGGTCCCATGTGTGGTATTTTTTAACGTGTTTTTTATTTGTCTCTACTGCTTGAAGACAGGCATTCTATTAGATTCATCTTTGTATTGTTCTCTAACACCCATCTAAATCACTTATTATGCATAGTAGACACTAAATAATATGAAATGAACCAGTGAGACCAACATTCATATTTGTTTTTTCTACCTATATATATATATTTACAATGCACATTTTCTTTCTTTTTTTTTTTTTAAACTGTCTTTCTTTCTTTATTGGCTGTGCTGGGTCTTTGTTACTACACAGATTTTTCTCCAGTTGCGGCAAGCAGGGGCTACTCTCTGGTTGTGGTTTGCAGGCTTCTCATTGAGGCACATTCTTTTGTTGCAGAGCACAGGCCCTAGGCACATGGGCTCAGTAGTTTCAGTTCCTAGGCTGTAGAGCACAGGCTCAATAGCTGTGGCACACCTCAGCATGTGGGATCCTCCTGGACCAGGGACTGAACCTGTGTCTCCTGCATTGGTAGGATTTTTTACCACTGAGCCACTAGGGAATCCCTGCACATTTTCTTATGTTACTTTCTTAAGGAAAAAAAAAAAATTAGATTGTGTTATCTGAAGAATGTGCTAATTCCTAGATAATTCCTTTCTTGTTGATGATCTGTGTGGTTGGTAACTATCAGCATGGGCCTCTCAGAGTTTTAGAGTCACACCCGAAGTAGATACCAGTGAGCCCTGGATGCACACTAAGAAAAGACATGCTTGGCTGATTGTCACTCTTGGTGCCAGGCCTGCCAATCAGAAGCCTTGTTCTTGCCTGACACCTGTTAGTCAGCCTCTGTGCAGTAGCTAGGGAGCAGGCTACTACAGGCTCTGTGCAGTAGCTAGGGCTGCTTACTGATGATGGCTCTGATAACTACAGATGTACTAAGTAGTTTTATTTATCCACATGTTTTATTTCATCTAATCCTGTGGTGTAGGCACAGAGAAGGTGACTGACTTTGCCAAGGTCACACAGTGGCATGTAAGGGAGCCTGACATTCAACCCCCCACAGTTTACCTCTAATCATTTTTTTTTCTTAAACTAAAAATACACATTTTTAACATTTTTTATTTACTTTTTATTATTGGCTATGCTGGGTCTTTATTGCTTGGTGTGGGCTTTCTCTACTTGTGGAAATTGCGGGCTGCTCTTCCTTGCAGCGCACCAGCTTTCTCACTGCAGTGGTTTCTCTCGTGGGGCATAGGCTGTCACATATGCAGGCTTCGGTAGTTGTGACTTGTGGACTCGGTAGTCGTGGGTGGTGCACAGGCTTCATTGCTCCATGGCATGTGGAATTCTCCTGGACCAGGGGTCGAACCCATATCCCCTACCTTGGCAGGTGGATTCTTATCCACTGTGTCACCAGAGAAGTCTTGCCTATAGTTTTTATTCTTAACCACAACATGTTTCTGTCAAAAAGAGAATGAATTAAAAGAAGAGTAAATTGAATTTTCTCATAAAATAGATGATTATATGTATGTTTAATGATCTTTTGCCTAACTTTTAATACAAGTGACAGCTAAGGTATTTAATGTATTGATTATCATGCACAGCAAGTACTAAGTACTAGAATGTTTAAGTAAATTAGACAAGGTAACTCAGTAATGAAACATTTAAAATTAAAAGTTTTATCATTAATGGTGTTCACATTCTAAAACACAACTCAGATTGATTCTGAATCCAGAAACATAAAGCTCCTGATCTTGCTCTCAAGTCCTACATTTTCTTTTCTGATTATTTGTAATAGTAGTTCTCAAACATGGGTAATTTAGCCCCCAATGGGGCTTTTGGCAACGTCTGGAGAAATGTTTGATTATCACGACTAGGGGTGCTACTGGCATCTGATGAGTAGAGGCCAAAGATGCTGATAACCACCCTCTAATCCACAGGAGCCTCCCACCTCCCACTGTTATCCCACCCTGAATGTGAACAGTGCTGAGCTAAGAAACACTGCTTTATAAGAAACATTTTTGGGAACATTGCTTTGTCATCTTTTCAGGTACTGTAGAGGATTTTTTAGATTCTATATGAAAAAAATGTCAGATTTATAAGAATTTATACATTCAGATGAAAATTGTGCTTCAGAGGATTCTGAGACAGTGGATAAGAATGGAATCCAGAACCTAGCTTTAAGGGAATTTTTTTTTTCCCAGAAAATGGAGGCTTTTCCATAACGGAAGGGGGAAGGAAGGAAACAATGGATGTAGCTGCAAATAATTTTGAAGACGTGCAGATATAAAGTGGAGGTCACCTATTGAGAGGGAGGTGGCAGTGGTGTCCTAGGAGGTTTAAAAATAAAGGAAATTGATCACTGGTACCTTAAAACATAAGACAAAGCCCAATCTTGGTGATAGAAAAAGGACTTCTTTCCCTTACCTAAAACCAATGAATAAGCTCTACTGATTTATGGATTTAGGTAAAGCCCATAAAAAAATAATAATTGAAGTTGAAATAGCCACTGTAGAGAATGGACAGTGGCTGTGCTTGAAGTTAAATGGGTAAAGGCATCACGATTCAGGTAATCATCAAGTTAGTGCTAAATATAGCCTCCAGGAGATGGAGATTATGGAGGGATAAGGAAGGGCTCACTTCTTACCAAGTAGACTAGGGTGCAGGACAGAGTCCTAGCCATAGCAACGGACTTGAGGAACTAGTAGAAGAGAGAAGCCTGGTGGTTATTAGGGTAAATAATCACTGGGTGGATAAAAACCATGGTGGTTAAGGGAAACGACTGTAACTTGATGGGCATGGAAGAGCCCAAGCTTATACTGTGAGATTGATTCTTAATACCACCTGCAGATGGGAATGGAAGTCTTATTCACTTCTGTTTTAAGCATTAGCTCTAACAGCTATTGAAATAAAGGCTGGCATATTGTGGATGCTCAATAAATATTTGTTGAATGTGTAGATGCTGCATACTGTTACAGTACTAGAAATGCGTACTTTGCTGAAGAAAATGTTTTTTTCCTTACATAAACTGGCTGATTTGTTTTTTCTGGCATTTTGGCATCAAAAGAGACATAAATGATACAAGGGAGAAGCACGGTACTCTGAGACCCAAAGGGGAGTCATCTAACAGTCTTGAGGTTTCAGAAAGGGGCTTCCCAGAGTGGGTGAGCTTTGAGTTTGTATAGAGCAATCCGAGGATGAAGCAAGATCACTTTATTTTTGTAAGGATGTGTTCAGGTGGCACAAGTTGACACTGAGAAATTTGCCTCTTGCCCTAAATCCCTTTGCCTTCCTGCCAGAGAAAAATTCTGTAGGACAGAAATCTCCAATAAAAGCTGTAAGTCTAATGAGACCTTATACACATTCATTGTAAGCTGCCTGTTTTACATACTTTGCCAAGGATCATGGGCATGAATTCCAAGGTCAAATTACACCAAATTAAGGACAGTCAATTGAAGAAATGGTGAAAGTCCTTACTTAATGTGGGGATGGACAGCAAGGATTTTGCATTGGTATCATCAATTGAGTAATGTCACTGACCACTGCAGGTGAGCTGCTAAATATTTCTGCCTCAGTTTCCTTTTCAATAGCATGGAATCTGTGTTGCCTGTTGACATTAATTAGTATATTTGCATGTGGTTTGCCTTCTGCATTTCAAAAAAATGTTTGTTTTTAAATTGGAATATAGTTGCTTTACAACATTGTGTTAGTTTCTGCTGTACAACAAAGTGAATCAGTGACACTTTATACCCCTTCTTTTTTAGATTTCCTTCCCGTTTAGGTTGAATAGAATTCCTGTGCTGTACAGTCAGTTCTCATTAATTATGTATTTTATTAAAAAATGTTATAAGTCATAAACTGAAAATCAGAACCGAGTTGTTTGGTGATGGAAATACCTCTTAAACTGTTTATGTTGCCCTGTTTGGGGGAAGGAGAAGTAAACTCTTTGCATTATTAAAAAAATAAAAAAGGATTCAGAATGCTTGGAGGAGAAAGTAAAATTTATTTTTCTATTCAAGATAAATATCCAGCCATATTCACCAGAAAACCCATTTTTATTAATCTGTAATTTAGATTTTAGGTTATACAGCAGAAATAGCTTTTTTTTTCCTTCTTTTTTTGTGCTGAAATAAGTTTTTGCTCCTTTATGCTTGATGTTTTAAGTTGTTGGACCTAATTCTTGCTAATGTGTCTTTTTACATTTGATCCAGTGTACTTGCAACAACTTGCAGCAACTAACCTGCTAATTATCAAAAAACTTCCCAAGGCATCTAATGCACAAAATGGGCTGAGGAAGAGTGCTTTGCTGACTTATACTTGTCTGATGAAAAAAACCTGAAAATATGTTTATTTGTAAAGCATTACATGTTTTTCAAGATACTTTACCATATATTTTTAAATTGGAAGGTAGCATATATTAATGTAATATTGCCACAATAATTCTGTGAATTAAGTATTGTAATTTTACTCATTTGATAGTTTAGGAAGGTTAGGAGGTTAAAGAAGTTGGCTGACTGATCATTTCAGACTGTCTCTGCAGTATGTCTCTGGTAAGAAAAGTAAGCATCCAGGTGAACTGGATAAGCTAAGTTCTGGACTGAAGTTAAGTTGTTCAGCTCCTACACGTTTAGAACTAGCTGGAAATCTTTGCTGTTAGGTCTTAGATCCAGTTTTCTCCTCTTTGAGGAATCAAAGCCAAAGAAGTAGAAACATTAAGGATATTTTTCAAAAGTGGATTTTAATGGTCTCCCAGAAGAATTAATTTTGGAACTAATGTCAGCTGATTTTGGTTTAACTATATCTATACTTTGTCATCTTATTCAGTAGAATAAGATGGCCCATTCTTCCTGGATGATAGAAAGTGGTTGTTTACTCTTCTGAATTCATATTGTATTATATGGACTATATGAATAAAATTATGGAACCATTGCATGTTCCAACAGCTTTAAAAATCTTTTCTCTAGTAGATTTCCACTGAAAAGGTATTTGTGTATTCATATACATATAAGCCGGGGGGCTTTCCCAGTGGCTTGGCAATAAAGAGTTCACTTGCAGTGCAGGAGACCAGGGTTCAACCCCTGGGTTAGGAAAATCCCCTGGAGAAGGAAATGGCAACCCACTCCAGTCTTGCCTGGAAGATCCTATGAACAGAGGAGACTGGCAGACTACAATCCACAGCATCATTAAAAGAGTTGGACATGATTTAGCAGCTAAATAGCAACAACAAATGTCCTTCTTTGTCTTTTGTTACAGTTTTTGTCTCAAAGTCTCTTTTGTCTCATATAAATATTGCTACTCTAGCTTTCTTTTCATTTCCACTTGCATGGAATGTCTTCTTCCATCCTCTCACTTTCAATGTGTATCTATCTTTAGATCTGAATTTAGTCTCTTGTAGAGAACATATGTATGAGTCTTGTTTTTATATCCATTCAGCCACTGTCTTTTTTTTTTTCACTCTACCTTTTGATTGGCACTTTCATTCATTTGCATTTAAATTAATTATTGCTACTTATGTACTTACTGACATTTTTTAAATAGCTTTGCCTTTCTTTTTTTTTTTTCTCTTCCCTTGTGATTTAATGATTATCTTTAGAGTTATGTTTGGATTCCATGCTTTTTTCTGTGTATCTGTTTTAGATTTTTGCTTTGCGATTACTGTGAGGTTTATATCTAGCTATGTATATATATATCCAGTTCCAGTTCAGTCACTCAATCGTGTCTGACTCTTTGCAACCCCATGAACCGCAGCGCGCCAGGTCTCCCTGTCCATTACCAACTGCCGGAGTCTACCTAAACCCATGTCCATTGAGTCAGTGATGCCATCCAACAATCTCATCCTCTGACAGCCCCTTCTCCACCTGCCCCCAATCTTTCCCAGCATCAGGGTCTTTTCCAATGAGTCAACTCTTCACATCAGGTAGCCAAAATATTGGAGTTTCAGCTTCAACATCAGTCCTTTCAATGAACACACAGGACTGATCTCCTTTAGGATGGACTGGTTGGATCTCCTTGCAGTCCAAGGGACTCTCAAGAGTCTTCTTCAACACCACAGTTCAAAAAGCATCAATTCTTCAGCACTCAGCTTTCTTTATAGTGCAACTCTCACATTCATACATGACTACTGGAAAAACAATAGCTTTGATTAGTCAGATCTTTGTTGGCAAAATAATGTCTCTGCTTTTTAACATGCTGTCTAGGTTGGTCATAACTTTCCTTCCAAGGAGTAAGAGTCTTAATTTCATGGCTGCAATCACCATCTGCAGTGATTTTGGAGCCCAGAAAAATAAAGTCAGCCACTGTTTCCCCATCTATTTGCCATGAAGTGATGGGACCGGATGCCATGATCTTAATTTTCTGAATATTGAGCTTTAAGCCAACTTTTTCTCTCTTCACTTTCACTTTCATCAAGAGGCTCTTTTTTTCTTCTTCACTTTCTGCCATAAGTGTGGTGTCATCTGCATATCTGAGGTTATTGATATTTCTCCCGGCAATCTTGATTCCAGCTTGTGTTCCTTCCAGTCCAGTGTTTCTCATGATGTACTCTGCATATAAGTTAAATAAGCAGGGTGACAATATACAGCCTTGACATACTGCTTTTCCGATTAGGAACCAGCCTGTTGTTCCATGTCCAGTTCTAACTGTTGCTTCCTGACCTGCATACAGGTTTCTCAGGAGGCAGGTCAGGTGGTCTGGGATTGTTGTGTCAGTCTTTTCTGGTCTGCATGATTTCTGCTGAAGTCAGCTGATAGATTTACGGGAGTCACCTTGTATGTAACTTATTGTTTTTCCTTGTTGCTTTTAGTTTTCTCTCTTTATTTTTAATAGTTGCCATTCTAATTACAGTATGTACTAGGATAGTCCTCTTTGCATTTGGACTCTGTGCTTCCTGGACCTGAATATCTGTTTCCTCTCCTGGGTTAGGGAAATTTTCAGCTATTGTATTTTCGAATTTGTTGTCTGTCCCTTTCTTTCTCTCTTCTTCTCTGGGACGCCAGTAAAGCAAATGTTAGTATGTTTAATGTTGTCACAGAGGCCTCTTAAATTGTCCTCATTTCTCTTTATTGATTCAGTGATTTCTACTACTTTGTCTTTCAGCTTGCTGATCCATTCCTCTGTATTATCTAATCTACTATTGATTCCTTCCAGTGTATTTTTCATTTCAGTTGTTGTATTCTTAAGCTCTGTTTGGTTCTTCTTTATATTTCTAATTCTTCATTAAGAGGGAACAACCAAACATGTTTCAAACAAAGGAACATAGTTTTTCCAATTTTACTTTTTAAAATTTCTATGTATTTGGTGGATTGGTTACATTTTCCAACCGTAGGGAAGTGGTCTTTCATAGACCTTCTATTGTACTTCTATGCATCCCAGCAGCCCACTCCCCTCTGTTCACCAGAGCTGTATATTCAAAGGGTGCCTCCTATTTGAACTGCATGAGTCCTTCTGTTGTGGTGACCTGGCTACCATGGGTGATCTAGTAGGCGTGGCTGTTCACTGGTCCAGTTGGTTACAAAATCCTGCCTCATGTAGAGGTTGCTGTCCACTGGTGAGCAGGGCATGGTCACACAGCTGCTGGTGGTGGGGCCCTGGAGGATCGCAGGGCTGGTGCCAGGCCAGGGGTGAGCAGAGCTCGGTTCTGGAGTGACTCGCTGTGAGGCCAGTGGTCCCGGGTCTAGCGTCGACCAGCTGGTGTGTTGGGCTGTTTCCTGACATGCCGGCTGCAGTATCCAGAGTGTCCCAAAGCCTGTCTTAGCCTGCTGATACACGGGACTAGATTCCAGAAGATCCTGGGGCTAGTGCCGACCCACTGGTGTGTGGAGCAGGTCCCTGCGTCTCAAGAGCCCTGGGGATAACAGACCTTTTGCTGGCCTGCTGGTGGGTGGGGCCAGATCCTGGGGCAACTGGGTGAGGGGACTGAGTCATCTCAGAGCTGGTATTGGCATGCTGGTGGTCAGTGCTGGAGTGCAGCATGTCCCTAGGACTGGGGCCTGCCCACAGGCAGGTGGCCTAAGTCCCTGGACTAGCACCAGCCCACTGTTGGGCAGACTTGGGTCCTAAGATCTCTGGCTGTGTGGCTTAGGGATCCTGGATCTGGCGCCAGCCTATAATTGGTGGGCAGTGAAGGCCCTGGGAGACACAGGGCTAGTGCCAGCTCACTCATGCATGAAGCCACGTATTGGAGTCTCTGGCTGCAGGACCTTGGGGTATCCCTTAGTCCGTGTTTGACTCACTGGTGGGAGAGCCCAGAATCCCCAGAATCCTGGGGCTGGGGCTGGTGCTAACCCACTGGTGGGTGAGGCGTCCTGAGGCTGCTGCCAGTGCACTGCTGTGCCGGCCAGATCATGGTCTCTCTGGTAGACAAGGCTTGGCTCCAGGGTGCTGCTGGCTCAGGGGGTCATGAGGGTGCGGGCCTGCTGGTGAGTGGGGCTATGGCTCTGCCTGACCAGTTGCCTGGCCTTAGGTGTCCCAGTAACTGGTATGGATGGGCTCATGGGCACGCTGAGTCCTGGTGCTTAAGCTAGAGGGAGAATTTCAAAATGAAGCCCGCCAGCACCAGTGTCCACATGGTAGAACAGGCCTCCAAAAATGACCCAAGGTGTAATCCCGTCACCTCTTGCCTCTCTGAGAGGCTCTGCAATATCAGCAAGTGGGTCTTACCTAGTCGCCTTTCAAATTAGTGCTTATGTCCGGTGGGATCCTGATGTGGAGCTCAGACCCCTCACTTCTTGGGGAGAATCTCAGCAGCATTAATTATCCTCCCACTTGTGAGTCACCCACGTATGGGTATTGGTTTTAACTGAACCACATCCTTAAAAAAAAAAAAAAATTACTGTCTTGGGTCTTAGTTGCAGCGTGCAGGATCTTCTCGTTGCAGTGCTTAGATTCTCCAGTTGTGGCACCTGGGCTTAGTTGCTCCGTGCTATTCCACATCTTGACCCCTCCTACCCATCTTGTTGTCGTTCCTTGTTTGTACTTTTAGTTGTAGAAGATCTTTTCTCCCAGTCTTCTGAAACTTCTCATTGAGTTCTATAAATATTTGTGATTTTGGTGTCCCCATGGGAAGAGGTAAACTCAGGGTCTTCTTGTTCCACTACCTTGGCCATCCCCCCCGTTCTCCACCCACAGTGCTCTGTCCTTGACCATTTGGATGTGGCCATTTATATTGAACTAATTAGCAAAGTTACAGTAACAGCAGCAACAACAATGAATACTTGTTTAATAAAAATATTCATGAAGAATATTATAAAGATAAAACTGAGCTTAAATCCATAATTAAATTAAGAGAAAGAGAAAGACCAAAGTTAAGTGACAATGAAGGTTTTTAAAAGGTCAAGTAAACTTCTGCTTGTTTCCTCATTGACTAGCAATGCTGTGTGACAGGACTCCATACCCAGTCAGCTTTAGCCATCTCTCTCTTATCTTACCATGCTCACAGTTTCTATTGCCATCAATAGAGGCAATAAAAGGCAATAGAAGCAAGCGCAGACACAATAAAAGGACAGCAGACTCTTGCTTGAGTTTTCAGTTACTCATCAGTGCTGGTTTATGGGCGTTCCATGAATATACATGTTATTTGTTTTTCTTTGCCAAGTCACCTGAGTTCTCAAGTCCTGGCTTAGGAAATGAGACAGGCATAGAGGCATGCCATTGGCTCTCAGAGAACTGTGTTTGTTACAAGTGCCTTTTGTTTTATTTTTTACAATACAAAGCATAAAATGCCATGTAATTATATGACGTGACTATTTATACTCTGAGGCCAAAGAAGGAAAGGATTAATTGCTCTACTTTTCTTATTCCTATTTTTCCTAGACATTTCTGCTTTGCTAAACTTTTAGATTACAAGATATTATTTGCCACAACAGTCATCTCCATTTTGCTGTCTGCTTTACAAATATTAATCACTTCAGAATAACTGAACATTTTAATATTTTGAGGATATGAAATAATACATTGAGGTAAGCTATAGGATTTGATATAAAATTAATATGTTCTGAAGGAAAAGCAAAACACTGATGTGATACTACTCTAAACTTGGTGGCTAATTGTGAAGAATTTGAGAAAACACTTCTTTCTAAAGAGTTTGTTAAAAGCATTGAGTAGCTGAAAAGTAGGTAAAAAAAATTACTCTAAACTCATGCTATATGTATATTCACTTTATGTGTAATTTTTTGTACAGGTATTTTTCTTCTTTAACTATCATGGCAGTATACATGGATGAGGCTTCACTGCTCCCATTTTGCAAATGAGAAGTCTGAGGCAGAGTGATTAAATAGGTCTCCCTCCACCTACAGCTAGTAAACAAAACCAAGATTTAAGCCAGGTTATAGGTTCAAAAATCTACATATTTAACCACTATGTTACACTTTCCTTCTTTATTTGTTTATTAAAAATAATAATAAAATAAAAATTTTACTGTACTTTTTTAATATGGAAGAGACCAGCCAGAAGCCCTCATTCTTTCTAGTCACTAATCTGAATCCTAATAAATGAGGTAATTCTTCCTGAACTAAAGCTGAAACTTTTGTTAAATTTGGTGAGAGTTCTTTAATTATACTAGCAAATTAGAAAACAAATTCATGAATATACATATAACAATTCAAAAAAGACACTGGCACACTTACTCTCAACTAGACAAAGAGCCATAGTCTGAAAACCTGTTTGTGTAGAAAAAATTGAATCCTAGCTCTTGAATGAACTGTTCCAGCACTCATGCTGAAATACTTCAAAAAGATCATTTCTAGAGATAATGTTAGTAGCTTAGTGGTAGAGGTACTATAATAAAGAATGAATTACTTTTGTAGATCTTTTTTCCTTCTTTTTTTTCCCCTTAGTCATCTGTTGTTGTTAGCTGCTGGTAATCATAAAAAAGACATTGTCTTTTCTCATATTTTCAGGATTTCTTAGTATTAAGTCATTAAAGCTCAACATTCAGAAAACGAAGATCATGGCATCTGGTCCCATCACTTCATGGGAAATAGATGGGGAAACAGTGGAAACAGTGTCAGACTTTATTTTTTTGGACTCCAAAATCACTGCAGATGGTGACTGCAGCCATGAAATTAACAGACGCTTACTCCTTAGAAGAAAATTTATGACCAACCTAGATAGCATATTCAAAAGCAGAGACATTACTTTGCCGACTAAGGTCTGTCTAATCAAGGCTATGGTTTTTCCTGTGGTCAAGTATGGATGTGAGAGTTGGACTGTGAAGAAGGCTGAGCGCCGAAGAATTGATGCTTTTGAACTGTGGTGTTGGAGAAGACTCTTGAGAGTCCCGTGGACTGCAAGGAGATCCAACCAATCCATTCTGAAGGAGATCAGCCCTGGGATTTCTTTGGAAGGAATGATGCTAAAGCTGAAACTCCAGTACTTTGGCCACCTCATGTGAAGAGTTGACTCATTGGAAAAACTCTGATGCTGGGAGGAATTGGGGGCAGGAGGAGAAGGGGACGACAGAGGATGAGATGGCTGGATGGCATCACTGTCTTGATGGAGGTGAGTCTGAGTGAACTCCGGGAGATGGTGATGGACAGGGAGGCCTGGCGTGTTTCGATTCATGGGGTTGCAAAGAGTCGGACACGACTGAGTGACTAAAGTGAACTGATCAGACAGAAGGAAGTTGAGTACTTGGAATTTAAGTGGCTTAGTCAAGATTACAACAGTGACTCATTTACTTGGCTGAAAAGGGAACAAGGAACCTCCTTGTTATCAGTGTTACACGCTGTTGACTCAATCTGCCTTTTCTCCTCCCCTTCAAATCCATGAGATTTTAGTGCAAAAGAGGAGGGCTTGTTCTTCAATGTGACCATCACTGCTGCTCTCTGAGGAGACATAACTTGAATTAGGATTTGTTTTGATGGTCAGTGTATAAACCTCATGGTTTTATTTTGAGAAGTTAAATCTTTTTTTTAATTTATTTTTTAATTGGAGGAAAATTGCTTTACAGTGTTGTGTTGGTTTCTGCCATACAACAGTGCAAATCAGCCATAATTATACATTTATCACCTCCCTCTTGAATCTCCGCCCCCCACCCCCCCATCCCACTCTGCTAGGTCGTCACAGAGTGCCAGGCTGGGCTCCCTGTGTTATACAGCAACTTCTTACCAGCTATCTGTTTTGCACATACTACCATTACTAAGTCACCTCAGTCATGTCTGACTCTGTGCGACCCCATAGATGGCAGCCCATCAGGCTCCCCCGTCCCTGGGATTCTCCAGGCAAGAACACTGGAGTGGGTTGCCATTTCCTTCTCCAATGCATGAAAGTGAAAAGTGAAGTCATTCAGTCATATCTGAGTCTTAGCGACCCCATGGACTACAGCCTACCAAACTTGTCCGTCCATGGGATTTTCCAGGCAAGAGTACTGGAGTGGTGTGCCATTGCCTTCAGTGTACATATGTCGATGCTACTTTGAGAAGTTAAATCTTAAAGTGAAGATTCCTTGTTAGTTGGTACTTTCTTTGCAAACGTTGCCTTAAGAGTTCATTGTTCCTGCAGAGCAAAGGTTTTGAAGTTCGGGCAGTCTCGAATCAAGCTGTAAGCAGGAATAAGGAACGAGACAGTGTGATCATTTGCGCTCTTATTTTGCAATATAGTTTACACCCACGAGGTATCCACCTGGTATGATGTAATATTTCAGGGGAGGTACAATAAACTGTGGAAAATTCTGAAAGAGATGGGACTACCAGACCACCTAACCTGCCTCTTGAGAAATCTGTATGCAGGCCAGGAAGCAACAGTTAGAACTGGACATGGAACAACAGACTGGTTCCAAATAGGAAAAGGAGTACGTCAAGGCTGTATATTGTCACCCTGCTTATTTAACTTCTATGCAGAGTACATCATGAGAAACACTGGACTGGAAGAAACACAAGCTGGAATCAAGATTGCCAGGAGAAATATCAATAACCTCAGATATGCAGATGACACCACCCTTATGGCAGAAAGTGAAGAACTAAAGAGCCTCTTGATGAAAGTGAAAGAGGAGAGTCAAAAAGTTGGCTTAAAGCTCAACATTCAGAAAACGAAGATCATGGCATCTGGTCCCATCACTCCATGGGAAATAGATGGAGAAACAGTGGAAACAGTGTCAGACTTTATTTTTTTGGGCTCCAAAATCACTGCAGATGGTGATTGCAGCCATGAATTTAAAAAACGCTTACTCCTTGGAAGAAGAGTTATGACCAACCTAGATAGCATATTCAAAAGCAGAGACATTACTTTGCCGACTAAGGTCTGTCTAGTCAAGGCTATGGTTTTTCCAGTAGTCATGTATGGATGTGACAGTTGGACTGTGAAGAAGGCTGAGCGCCGAAGAATTGATGCTTTTGAAGTGTGGTGTTGGAGAAGATTCTTGAGAGTCCCTTGGACTGCAAGGAGATGCAATCCGTCCATTCTGAAGGAGGTCAGCCCTGGGATTTCTTTGGAAGGAATGATGCTAAAGCTGAAACTCCAGTACTTTGGCCACCTCATGCAAAGAGTTGATTCATTGGAAAAGGCTTTGATGCTGGGAGGGATTGGGGGCAGGAGGAGAAGGGGACGACAGAAGATGAGATGGCTGGATGGCATCACTGACTCGATGGATGTGAGTCTGAGTGAACTCCCAGAGTTGGTGATGGACAGGGAGGCCTGGCCTGCTGCGATTCATTGGGTTGCAAAGAGTCGGACACGACTGAGTGACTGAACTGAACTGAACTGAACTGTTAACTCTGACTCACAGGTATCACTATTGTCTGACCATGAGTGATCTCTAGAATTTATTTCTCATGAAATAAGATTTTACTTGTAGTGCTGTAGCAGTTAGAAATTAATTTTACATATGTATTGATAATTCTTAATATTCAAGTTAAATTTTTTTAATGTCTGTTTCCAGTGCTAAGCTATATACCATATAATTTCCTATATTGCAGTTGTCTCTATCAATTTTTCTCACGAGCTTTGATTATATAAAATTTGCCTGTTGGCCCATAATTTAATATATTTCATTAGGCAAGTCAGGAACGACCTCAGTTGGACTGAAACAACAGGCCTCTTTGCTGGCGTCTCACACAGAGTCGGACACGACTGAAGTGACTTAGCAGCAGCAGCAGCATAGTACAGCAGATATTAATAGAAAATTTCACTTTCCTTTAATTATTATCTCTTACTTCTCCCTGCAAAGGCCCCTTATTGCTGATTAAATATTTAAACTTTTTTTAATTTATTTTTTTATTGATGATAATTCCTTTACAGAATTTTGTTGTTTTCTGTCAAACCTCAACATGAATCAGCCATACATATATCTCCTCCCTTTTGAATCTGCCTCCCATCTCCCACCCCATCCCACCCCTCTAGATTGATACAGAGCCCCTGTTTCTATTTCCCGAGCTATACAGCAAATTCCCATTGGTTATGTATTTTACTTATGGTAATGTAAGTTTCCATGTTACTCTTACCATACATCTCATCTTAGATATTTAAACTTTTAATAGCATTTTCTAAATTCTTCCCATCACTTCCCATGTTCCTTAAGTAATAACAACCACTGCACATCACAGTGGCCTTCTCAGGTGGTGCAATGGTAAAGAACCTGCCTGCCAACATAGGAGGAGAAGCAAGAGACGCAGTTTTGATCCCTGAATCTGGAAGATCCCCTGGAGTCAGAAACAGCGACCTACTCCAGTATTCTTGCCTGGAAAATTCCATGTACAGAGGAGCTTGGCAGGCTACAGTCCATTGGGTTGCAAAGAATCAGACCTGACTGAGCACACATGCACACACATCAGGATACATGCCCTCAGCCAAGCGGTGGATTTTAATTCCTATTTCCAGGTCATATTATATTCTTCAGAGCTGCTGCACCATCCACCAGTTATTCCTAGAATGTACTTCTTCCTTTTCCAACTGCATCTCTTGCCTCTGTTACAAAATACTATTAAATTTCTTCCCGTAGATTTTTTCCCTACCCACATACATACTGGATTTATTGTCTTCAGATAATAGGAAAAAGACTGAGAGAAGCAGATAAGTGTACTCATTGTAGCCCTAATCATCACTTTCCATCGGTGATCCAGGAGAACATCTATGTTTTTCCAACCATATATGCCAACTTTCCTGCTTCTGTAATGTTATAGTTTGTCTTCTTTCCTATTATAACAGATTAATTATACATGATGTTATTTAGAGTCAGACTCTCCGCTCATGCACTAGGTCCTCTCTAACAACCTCACTTCATTTAGGTTCACTGCTTCATTGTCATTAAAGAGACCTTCTCTAACAATCTAAAACAACAGCATTCCCACACCACTGAGTTCTAACCCCTCAGCCTGTCCTACTTTTCTTCAAGGCAACTATTGTTACCGGGAATGATATTAAACATTTTCTTGTCTCCTTCCACTTAGAACAGAGGTTGGCAAACTATGACTTGAAGGACAAATTGGCCTACCATCTTTTTTCAATTAAAAAAAAAAATTTATTGAAGCTCAATCATGGTCATTTGCCTGTCTTTCCATTTGTCTGGCTTAGGCACTTACAACAACAGAGTTAAGTAGTCATGAAAGTGGAGAAGGAAATGGCAACCCACTCCAGTACTCTTGCCTGGAAAATCCCAAGGACAGAGGAGCCTGGTGGGCTACAGTCCATGGGGTCGCACAGAGTTGGACATGACTGACTTCACTTTCACTTTTCACTTTCATGCATCGGAGAAGGAAATGGCAACCCACTCCAGTGTTCTTGCCTTGAGAATCCCACATTGGAGAAGGAAATGGCAACCCACTCCAGTGTTCTTGCCTGGAGAATCCCAGGGACAGAGGGGCCTGGTGGGCTGCTGTCTATGGGGTCACACAGAGTCGGACACGACTGAAGCAACTTAGCAGTAGCAGCAGCAACAGTCATGAAAGACACTGTATGGATCACAAAGCCTAAAATATTTATTGACCTTTTATAGAAAAAGTTGTTCCACCCCTGCACTAGATTACAAGCCACACAAAGGAAGGATCTTTGTTTTGTGCCCTCCCATATCCCTGATACCTAGCAGAATACATAAGACTCAATAATTGTTTGTTGAAGAAAGAAAATAAAGAATAAATGAATCATCTCTGGAACCATCTTGATTCAGTCTTCTCTGTCTTCAATATTCTTCTTCCATTTTCTATAAATGTCTGTCCTCTGATTTGTTTCCTCCATTAACCTTTTTTTCTTTCCACATAAAATTTCCAGTTGGAGAAAAAACTCTAAAAATAGCTAAGTAAATTTTGGAAACATGAAAGTTAAGTTAGAGGAATTATTTTTCCTCTGGCACTAGTATTAAAAATATGTCTAAAACTATTAAAAATGCCAACACATGGAGGCTGAACAACATGCTGCTGAATAACCAACAAATCACAGAAGAAATCAAAATATGCATAGAAATGAATGAAAATGAAAACAACCCCAAACCTATGGGACACTGTAAAAGCAGTGCTAAGGGGAAGGTTCATAGCCATACAGGCTTACCTCAAGAAACAAGAAAAAAGTCAAATAAATAACCTAACTCTACACCTAAAGCAATTTGAAAGGGAAGAAATTATGAACCCCAGCATTAGTAAAAGGAAAGAAATCTTAAAAATTAGGGCAGAAATAAATGAAAAAGAAACAAAAGAGACCATAGCAATAATCAACAAAACCAGAAGCTGGTTCTTTGAGATAAATAAAAATGACAAACCATTAGCCAGACTCATCAAGAAACAAAGGGAAAAAAATCAAATCAACATTAGAAATGAAAATGGAGAAATCACAATAGACAACACAGAAATACAAAGCATCATAAGAGACTATTATTAGCAACTATAAGCAAATAAAGTGGACAACTTGGAAGAAATGGCAAATTCTTAGAAAAGTACAACTTTCCAAAATTGAACCAGGAAGAAATAGAAAATCTTAAGACCCATCACAAGTACGGAAATTGAAACTGTAATCAGAAATCTTCCAACAAACAAAAGCCCAGGACCAGACAACTTCACAGCTGAATTCTACCAAAAATTTAGAGCAGAACTAACACCTATCCTACTCAAAATGTTCCAGAAAATTGCAGAGGAAGGTAAACTTCCAAACTCATTCCATGAGGCCACCATCACCTTAATACCAAAACCTGACAAAGATGCTACAAAAAAAGAAAACTACAGGCCAATATCACAAATGAACATAGATGCAAAAACCCTTAACAAAATTCTAGCAAACAGAATCCAGCAACATATTAAAAAGATCATACATCATGACCAAATGGCCTTTATCCCAGGGATGCAAGGATTCTTCAATATCCACAAGTCAATCAATGTAATCACTATGCCAAAGCCTTTGACTGTGTGGATCACAATAAACTGTGGAAAATTCTTCAAGAGATGAGAATACCAGACTACCTGACCTGCCTCTTGAGAAATCTGTATGCAGCTCAGGAAGCAACAGTTAGAACTGGACATGGAACAACAGACTGGTTACAAATAGGAAAAGGAGTATGTCAAGGCTGTATATTGTCACCCTGCTTATTTAACTTATATGCAGAGTACATCATGAGAAACGTTGGACTGGAAGAAACACAAGCTGGAATCAAGATTGCCGGGAGAAATATCAATAACCTCAGATATGCAGATGACACCACCCTTATGGCAGAAAGTGAAGAGGAACTAAAAAGCCTCTTGATGAAAGTGAAAGAGGAGAATGAAAAAATTGGCTTAAAGCTCAACATTCAGAAAACGAAGATCATGGCATCTGGTCCCATCACTTCATGGGAAATAGATGGAGAAACAGTGGAAACAGTGTCAGACTTTATTTTTTTGGGCCCCCAAATCACTGCAGATGGTGATTGCAGCCATGAAATTAAAAGACACTTACTCCTTGAAAGAAAAGTTATGACCAACCTAGATAGCATATTCAAAAGCAGAGACATTACTTTGCCGACTAAGGTCTGTCTAGTTAAGGCTGTGGTTTTTCCTGTGGTCATGTATGGATGTGAGGTTTGGACTGTGAAGAAAGCTGAGTGCCGAAGAACTGATGCTTTTGAAGTGTGGTGTTGGAGAAGACTCTTGAGAGTCCCTTGGGCTGCAAGGAGATGCAACCAATCCATTCTGAAGGAGATCGGCCCTGGGAATTCTTTGGAAGGAATGATGCTAAAGCTGAAACTCCAGTACTTTGGCCACCTCATGCAAAGAGTTGACTCATTGGAAAAGACTCTGATGTTGGGAGAGATTGGGGGCAGGAGGAGAAGGGGATGACAGAGGATGAGATGGCTGGATGGCATCACTGGCTCGATGGACGTGAGTCTGAGTGAACTCCGGGAGTTGGTGATGGACAGGGAAGCCTGGCATGCTGCGATTCATGGGATCGCAAAGAGTCGGACACGACTGAGCGACTGAACTGAACTTAACTGAATACACCACATTAACAAATTGAATAATAAAAACAATATGATTATCTCAATAGATGCAGAGAAAGCCTTTGACAAAATTCAACATCCATTTATGATTAAAAAAAACACTCCAGAAAGCAGGCATAGAAGGAACATATCTCAACATAATAAAAGCTATATATGACAAACCCTCAGCAAACATTATCCTCAATGGTGAAAAATTGAAATTATTTCCCCTAAAGTCAGGAACAAGACAAGGGTGCCCACTCTCACCACTACTATTCAACATAGTTTTGGAAGTTTTAGCCACAACAATCAGAGAAGAAAAAGAAATAAAAGGAATCCAGATTGGAAAAGAAGTAAAACTCTCAGTGTTTGCAGATGACATGATCCTCTACATAGAAAACCCAAAAAACTCCACCAGAAAATTACTAGAGCTAAACAATGAATATAGTAAATTTGCAGGATATAAAATTAACACACAGAAATCCCTTACATTCTTATACACTAACAATGAGAAAACAGAAAGAGAAATTAAGGAAACAATTCCATTCACCATTGCAATGAAAAGAATAAAATACTTAGGAATATATCTACCTAAAGAAACAAAAGACCTATATATAGAAATGTATAAACCACTGGTGAAAGAAATCAAAGAGGACACTAATAGATGGAGAAATATACTGTGTTTATGGATCAGAAGAATCAATGTAGTGAAAATGAGTATACTACCCAAAGCCATCTATAGATTCAATGCAATCCCTATCAAGCTACAAACTGTATTTTTCAGAGAAATAGAACAAATAATTTCACAATTTGTTTGGAAATACAAAAAACCTTGAATAGCTAGAGCAATCTTGAGAAAGAAGAATGGAACTGGAGGAATCAACCTGCCTGACTTCAGTCTCTACTACAAAGCCACAGTCATCAAGACAGGATGGTACTGGCACAAAGACAGAAATATAGATCAACAGAACAAAATAGAAAGCCCAGAGATAAATCCACACACCTATGGACACCTTATCTTCAACAAAGGAGGCAAGAATATACAATGGATTAAAGACCATCTCTTTAACAAGTGGTGCTGGGAAAACTGGTCAACCACTTGTACAAGAATGAAACTAGATCACTTTCTAACACCATACACAAAAATAAACTCAAAATGGATTAAAGATCTAAATGTAAGACCAGAAACTATTAAACTCCTAGAAGAAAACATAGGCAAAACACTCTCCAACATAAATCACAGCAGGATCCTCTATGACCCACCTCCCTGAATATTGGAAATAAAAACAAAAATAAACAAATGGGACCTAATTAAAATTAAAAGCTTCTGTACAACAAAGGAAACTATAAGCAAGGTGAAAAGACAGCCTTCGGAATGGGAGAAAATAATAGCAAATGAAGCAATGGACAAAGAATTAATCTCAAAAATATACAAGCAACTCCTGCAACTCAATTCCAGAAAAATAAAAGACCCAATCAAAAAATGGGCCAAAGAACTAAACAGACATTTCTCCAAAGAAGACATACAGATGGCTAACAAACACATGAAAAGATGCTCAACATCACTCATTATCAGAGAAATGCAAATCAAAACCACAATGAGGTACCATCTCACACCAGTCAGAATGGCTGCTATCCAAAAGTCCAAAAGTCTACAAGCAATAAATGCTGGAAGGGTGTGGAGAAAAGGGAACCCTGTTACACTGTTGGTGGGAATGCAAACTAGTACAGCCACTATGGAGAACAGTGTGGAGATTCCTAAAAGACTGGAAAAAGAACTGCCTTATGACCCAGCAATCCCACTGCTGGGCATACACACTGAGGAAACCAGAATGGAAAGAGACACATGTACCCCAATGTTCATCACAGCACTGTTTATAATAGCCAGGACATGGAAGCAACCTAGATGTCCATCAGCAGATGAATGGATAAGAAAGCGGTGGTACATATACACAATGGAGTATTACTCAGCCATTAAAAAGAATACATTTGAATCAGTTCTAATGAGGTGGATGAACCTGGAGCCTATTATACAGAGTGAAGTAAGCACGAAAGAAAAACACCAATACAGTATACTAAGGCATATATATGGAATTTAGAAAGATGGTAAAGATAACCCTGTATGTAAGACAGCAAAAGAGACACAGATGTTGAACAGTCTTGGACTCTGTGGGAGAGGGCGAGGGCAGGATGATATGGGAGAATGGCATTGAAACATGTATATTATCATATGTGAAACTAATCACCAGTCCAGGTTCGATGCATGATACAGGATGCTCGGGGCTGGTGCACTGGGATGACCAGAGGGATGGGATGGGGAGGGAGGTGGGTGGGGGGTTCAGGATGGGGAACACATGTATAACCATGGCAGATTCAAGTCAATATATGGCAAAACTAATACAATATTGTAAAGTAAAATAAATAAAAAATTTTTTAAAAAGGAAAAAAAAAATTTTTTTTTTAATTTCTACCATCTGTATCATTGTGTTCATTTTGAAACAAAAATTTTGTCAGGATATTTGTAAATAATAGAAACATAACTATTTCTTTTAACAGTCATTTTCACAACTAGTTATCTAGCATATTGCTTGATACTCTTGGCAGTCTTTTTGCTAATAATGTTGACACTTGTTTTAGCTTTTTTAAAAAATTCATTTTATGGAGTTTGATTTTTATAGAGCAATCTTTCATATTTGGTTGCCTGAACACTTTTTATTATTAATATGTAATGTACTTACCCCTTCTTCAATTTTCACTCATGAGTCTCTCTCCAAAAAGTAAACTCTCTTGACACGTGCGGTTGTTTTGATTTCACAACTTACCCATGCCAGAGATAGTTTCCATTCTAACTTTGATCTCTTGCAGATGGAGAACAAAACCAGTATGAAATAAGTGAACTTTCTATGCCTATACTTAAGACAAAAGAAAACAAACAAAAGCTTCTGCTGGATCTGATTACTCCTAGGTGACTAAAAATTCTGTGAATCTGTGGAATCTGGAATGTACTGGTAACAGAGCTAGGATTACCTAATGGAGTCTTGGATTATGATTTTGAAATAGGAGGTTAAAGCTCTGCTGTATCCCAAAAGAACCTAAAGTGTGGAGTTGCTCCCTTAGAAGAGAATTCATAATTGTATAGTATCTATGGTAAAAGTATATGATTCTGAATAAGCAGTTATGTGTTAAGAGTGAATGCATGAAAACAGATCTAGCATTACTGTCCTGACGTGATCATTTTTGTCACCTGCTTCTAACACTGAAGTGACCTTCATGGTTCCTCAGTCCCCATGGTTCCTGAGAGGTGATTTGCTGCTGCTTTATAACAAGTAATGATGAAGACACTTGCCCCTTCTCTCTGTCTCAAGCTCTGACCTCATTTATTTAAACTCTGAGGTTAACTCCTGACAGATCTTCAGTTTACATTCCACCTCACCTATATCTCCGTGCCCTCACTTGTGCTAAGTCGCTTCAGGCATGTCTGAATCTTTGCTACCCTAGGACTGTAGCCCACCAGGCTCTTCCATCCACAAGATTCTCCAGGCAAGAAAACTGGTGTGGGTTGCCATGCTCTCCTACAGGGGATCCTTCTGACCCAGGGATCGAACCCGCATCTCTTACATCTCCCACATTGGCAGGCACATTCTTTACCACTAGCTGCATCTGAGGAAGCCCTCTATATCTCCTTAGTTATAATTTATTTGAGGCTCATAAGTAGTGATAATGGCAGAGAAAACTGATGAAAGATTTTTATTTCTAAATATCTAAATAAATTCCTAAGTTTATTTCAAAATATAAAGTTTGTAAACAATAAAAGTTTTTTCTTTAATAATAATGACATCCCTAAATAACTTTGACATTTCCTAGTTCTAAC
This sequence comes from Oryx dammah, assembly GCF_014754425.2. Classification (NCBI taxonomy): domain Eukaryota; kingdom Metazoa; phylum Chordata; class Mammalia; order Artiodactyla; family Bovidae; genus Oryx; species Oryx dammah. Next base: position 6,046,588 of record NW_024070187.1, read on the forward strand.
TACTGTGCTGGTAAAGACAAGTAAGATACTGGGAAACAAAAAGATTAATCTATACCATGTGATGGAAAATTGTTTGTTTGTTTATATATATAATTTATGCATTCATTTCAGCTTTATTTTTTTAATTGGTTTATTTTTTGGCTGTGGTGGGTCTTCATTGCTGCACGCAGGCTTTTCTCTAGTGTCTGTGAGTGGGGGCTACTCTTCACGAACTTTGCATTGCAGTGGCTTCTCTTGTTGTGAGACACAGGCTTTGGGCACATGGGCATCAGTAGTTGCGGTGCATGGAGTCAGTAGCTGCAGCTCGCAGGCTCTAGAACGCTGGCTCAGTAGTTGAGGCGCATGGGTTTAATTGCTCTGTGACATTTGGGTCTTCCCAGACCAAGAGTGGAACCGGTGTCCCCTGCATTGCAAGGTGGACTGTGAACCACTGGACCACCAGGGGAGCCCCTGGCTTTTGTTTCATTTTTGAATTCCAGTGGATTGGTTTTGCTCATTTTTCATAAATTTCTGACATTAGGTACTCAAATTTACAAAAATCTATCAAGTTTACTAAACATATTCATGATTTTTTTTTTGGTAAAATAAAGCCTGCATATTACATGATAGCAATTCTTATCTGGCTTCTAGGCAGTTTCTATTGATTGTGGAAGGCCAAGAACCCTGGTTGTTATCAAAATTCCTGTAGTATATCGTGATCATTCAATGAAAGGTAACAATTATATTCTTTTAAAAAGAAGAAGAAGAAATAAGTTCCTGGGAATCAGGAGACCTTGTCCTGGAATTGCTTCTGTTTTGTGATTCTAAACAGGTCACATAACTTCTCTGGGATTTGGTTTCCTCATCAGTGATGGGAGAGGATTGAATTATGTGATCTCTCCTCCCTTCCAGTCTTACACTGAAATAGTCTCACACTCTATTTTAAGGCCTCTGGGATGTGTGTTGTGGAAATAAATTCACAAACTGAAATCCAGGTATATATATCCCTACTTCCATCTTTAATTTTTTTATTGTTACTTTCAGTATTTAGCTCAAAATGAGGATCAAAGTAAGTTCTTTTAGTTTATTCATCTTTTATTATTCCAAGGGCACACCCAAACATGGGTCAGTGAGAAAAATGTTCAAACATTTGTAAACAATCAACTATCCTAATGTGAAGGCCAACCAAGCAGAATCCTAAACAGGGCAAGGCAATGAAAGCAGTCTTAAGTTCTGGCTCGGACTCCTTTAAGGGGTCCAGAATTAGGATTCTTTGTTAACTATATCCTTTTTATCTCGCTTCCTTTTATAGCAGTGTTTTATTGCTTAAGGCAAAAATGGTGTGGAAAGATAATGCAACTGACTCACTGAAACATAAATCTCAGCATAATGACTTAAACACTGTGACTTTGTATTGGGCAGATACCAGGCAGGGTGATCGGGCAACTTGACTCAATACCAGACTGCACAATCTGTGAAGGGCAACCTGATGTTTTGAGTGCCCAGACAAAGCCTGTTGCTAAAAAAAACTTAAAATGTTGGTTGAAAAAAATCTTGATTGCATTCATAAGCTGGAATGCTCAGCCATGAAATCAAAGAAGGTAGTAAACCAGAGAAAGCAGCAGAGTAGTACATCTTTTATTTCCTGACTTGGATGAACTTAAGGGTTGATATTTGTATCTTTGCAATTTTATGGGACTGGGTAACACCCAGAAGGGAAAGAATGACACCTTTGCTGGTAACCTGGCAGGAAAGGGAAATCTGGAGAAGAGGAAAAATGTCTACCAGGAATTTTCACATGGAGTGGTCAGCTCTAGAGCTGTGTGCTTTGAATATTTCTTCCTTTGTCTCTGTAAAATCCTTTGTCAAGTTCAATTTTCTCAGCAATATTTTTCTGTGAAGTGGATTCATTATTTTGTGTGTGATTGAGGAGGCTACTGGGGAGCTCAAAGAGAAGGACCAGGAGACAGATGAAATCTGAGCTGCATTTACACGTGATCTCCTAATTTAAGCTGCCAAGGATACTTTTTCAACTATAGGAGAAAAGGAAGCGAAGATTGAATGGACTGAGTAAAAACAGAAAGGCTGTTTTCTCTAAAACCTCAGCATGACTTTAGGGTAGTGCCGCTTAATCCAGACGCCACGAACTGAGAAGAGAATCATCCTTCCGTCTTTGGCCTATAGCTGGGCATTCTCTGTGGAGGAAGTGCACAGTAGTCCTTTTGAGCCCACAGTCTTGAGCAGCCCTGAGCCACAGTACCAGGTCTGACAGTAAAAGAGTCATGCATGTCAGGAGATATACAGTGGGCATGTAGACTTGCTATTGTTAGCCTGGAGGAAACAGCAAGACAGAGAGTCTAAGAAACTTGCTCAAGGTCGCAAAGCGAGGAAGTGATGGAACTAGGATTTGAACCCAGGCTACCTGACTGCAGGATCAGGCTCCTCACCACCGTACTAGATCCTAGAGGACACATTCTGGAAATCAGACACCTGAAATGTTCTCAGGCTCCACAACTGTATTCTATAGACTGTAAGCTCCATGGAAGTAAACCGGACAAGGCAAGGAGTATGTGTCTGCTCTGCTCATCAACGTACACTCAGCAGCTGTTAAATGGTAGGTATTCAGTAAATATTTATAGAATGAGTACAATGAGATGTATCACTGCATACACAGGATGTCTTCTCTCATCCAGACTGGAATTCTCTACGCTGTACAAGTCCATAGGATGTACAAGTCAGAGCAGAAGTATTTTTAAATTGTTGTTTTCCTTTGAAGGATAAAAGAGAATGATCTCTAATAAACTCATAGGGATTAAAGGAATATGACACAACACACCAACTTTATAAGTGAGCAACCAGACCCAGAGTGGTAGGAATCTGCCAAGGTCGCACCATCCAGATGGACTAGGATGGTGTTAGAAAAGGCAAACCAAACATGTGTCAGGGAGTGGTGACAGAGAGAGAGAAAGAGAGAGGTCATCTCTATAACTAGTTTGTTCAAAATGTAAAAATCACAAAATCTAGAAAAACAATTATCCTAATTTCAGCACATGGGTAAGTTATGTGCTATTGAAAACATTAATGTGTTATTTGAATTACATAATGGGAGCAGTGGTAGACCCATAGTTTTTGTATGCTTGGGACCTAGAAAGATCTAAATCCTACCTAAACCAGAACCAGGAACTGGACTCAGACAGCTTCTCCTCTTCCCACCCCACAACTGTCAGTCTATGCATTCCTCTTGAAACTGAGCAGGACCCTGCAAGGCCCTCCTGGGTCCAAAAGCCCCTCCATGCCTTCCATTTCCTGTTTGCAGAAAAAGGCTTCAATCTCATAGGCCTTCCCTGAGTTCCAAGGTGCAGATTCAAGCAGTTACTAATTAGGTAAGTGAGAGAATGCAGAAAAAGGAAAAGCAGACAAGAAAAAATAGTTTAGTGATAAAACATAATCCTAAACTTTATGATGGTGGAAACTTGAAAGAGTCTTTTACCACTCTGGATATAGTTGCTCATATAAAGTTGGTGTGTCTTGTCCCCTAATGTCTAGTTTCTTCTCAAGGGATACGCATAACAATCCAGCACACATCTTTGAGTTATTCTGCAGGAACTAAGACCCCCACCCAGATGGAGGGTGATGACTTCATGCTGCACACAAGCTAGTAGACTCCAGATTGGTCAGTACCAGGCTGATGACTGAGACTGCTGAAACACCACCCTGTTACCTCACCACCAGCCAAATCAGAAGAAAGTCGTGCACCCCGCACCCCTCACCCCAGATGTTGCCTGTAAAATTCTTCCCTGAAAGCCATCAGAGTTCCAGTCTTCTGAGTAGGAGCTGCTTGTTCTCCTTGCTTGGACCTGGCAGTAAACCTTTCTCTGCTCTAAACTCAAATGTTTCTATTTGTTTGGCCTCTCTGTGTGACAGGCACACAAACTTAGGTTCAACACCACTCTTACTCCTTTTTGTCACATGGAGCTAGTATGTCAGGGCCTGGCTGGATTCTGAAGGAAATGCTGAAGGAGGGGTGGGGTGCAGAGAAGGAATGTGGATGACAGATTCCCAGCCCATCATTCCTTTCCTTTTGCACAGGGAGGCCACACATGACACAGGGAAGAACTGGACTCATTAATCGTGTTCTTTGTCGTATGTCCTTCTTTCCTTTTCCTCTTGCTTCTAACTTCCCTCTTCCCCTCACTTCCCAACCACAACAAGCATGTTTTACTCTGAAATTTCAGACAGATCATAGAATTGATGTGAACTGATGACACTGAGTGAGCCAATGTGATGCATTTTCTGTTCGTAGCTCAGAACCAAGGTATTCTGTGGTTGCTGAAGTATTTGTTATCTTTCTTTTCCTTCCTTGTTTTCTAGTTCACTTCTCTTTTAGGGGGCGTGGGTGGTAGGAAAGGAGAGAGACAATAGGAAACTCTCAATTAGAGGCCCCACCCTCTTTCTCTACCCTAGGGGAGGACTCAGGGGGTGGCGCTGAGCCTCTCCCATTCAATGTTCAACAGGAAGCCTGTACCACACAGCAAATCCTCCCAAAGCACTATTGACTTTTCTTTAAGCTTTGTTTACAAAAATTTGTGACCATAGATAATCATCTAAGTCTTGGAACTAGAGGTGGCTTCAAGTTTTGTGGAGCCTGTTGTTGTTCAGTCACTAAGTTGTGTCTGACTCTTTGCCACCCCATGAACTGCACACGCCAGGCTTTCCTGTCCTTCACTGTCTTCTAGAGTTTGCTCAAACTCATGTCCATTGTGTTGGTGATGCCATCCAGCCATCTTATCCTCTGACACCCCCTTCTCCTCCTGCCCTTAATCTTCCCCAGGATCAGGGTCTTTTCCAGTTAGTCTGCTCTTCACATCAGGTGGCCAAAGTATTGGAGCTTCAGCTTCAGCATCAGTCCTTCCAAAGAATATTCAGGGTTATTTTCCTTTAGGATTGACTGGGTTGATCTCCTTGCAGTCCAAGGCACTCTCAAGGGTCTTCTCCAGCACCACTTCTCCATTTCAAAAGCATCACTTCTTCAGCCCTCAGCTTTCTTTATGGTCCAACTCTCATATCCATACATGATTACTGGAAAAACCATAGCTTTGAGTATAAGGACCTTTGGTGGCAAAGTGATGTCTCTGCTTTTTAATATGCTGTCTAGGTTTGTCATAGCTTTTCTTCCAAGGAGCAAGCATCTTTTAATTTCATGGCTGTAGTCACTGTCCACAGTGATTTTGTAGCCCAAGAAAATAAAATTTGTCACTGTTTCCACATTTCCCCCCATCTATTTGCCATGAAGTGATGGGACTGGATGCCATGATCTTAGTTTTTTGAATGTTGAGTTTTAAACTAGCTTTTAAACAGACATTTCTCCAAAGAAGACATACAGATGGCTAACAAACACATGAAAAGATGCTCAACATCACTCATTATCAGAGAAATGCAAATCAAAACCACAATGAGGTACCATTTCATGCGAGTCAGAATGGCTGCTATCCAAAAGTCTACAAGCAATAAATGCTGGTGAGGGTGTGAAGAAAAGGGAACCCTCTTACACTGTTGGTGGGAATGCAAACTAGTACAGCCACTATGGAGAACAGTGTGGAGAATCCTTAAAAAAGTGGAAATTGGGACTTCCCTGGTGGTCCAGTGGCTAAGACTCTGAGCTCCCAGTGCAGGGGGCCCAGGTTCGATCCCTGGTCAGGGAGCTAGATCCCACATGCTACAACTAAGACCCAGAGCAGCCAAATAAATAAATAAAACTGGAAATAGAACTGCTATATGACCCAGTGATCCCACTGCTGGGCATACACACTGAGGAAACCAGAATGGAAAGAGAAATGTGTACCCCAATGTTCATCGCAGCACTGTTTATAATAGCCAGGACATGGAAGCAACCTAGATGTCCATCAGCAGATGAATGGATAAGAAAGCGGTGGTACATATACACAATGGAGTATTACTCAGCCATTAAAAAGAATACATTTGAATCAGTTCTAATGAGGTGGATGAAACTGGAGCCTATTATACAGAGTGAAGTAAGCGCGAAAGAAAAACACCAATACAGTATACTAACGCATATATATGGAATTTAGAAAGATGGTAACGATAACCCTGTATGCGAGACAGCAAAAGAGACACGATGTATAGAACAGTCTTATGGACTCTGTGGGAGAGGGCGAGGGTGGGATGATTTGGGAGAATGGCATTGAAACATGTATATTATCATATGTGAAACTAATCACCAGTCCAGGTTCGATGCATGATACAGGATGCTCGGGGCTGGTGCACTGGGATGACCCAGAGAGATGGGATGGGGAGGGAGGGGGGTGGGGGGTTCAGGATGAGGAACACATGTACACCCGTGGTGGATTCATGTTGATGTATGGCAAAACCAATACAATATTGTAAAGTAAAAAAATATATATATGAATAAAAAAATAAGCTTTTTCACTCTCCTTTTTCACTCCCATCAAAAGGGGAGTGAAATGCTTCCTGCCATTCAGGTTCCTGTGGAGCCTAAAATATGTCCAGATTTGGGCTCCACCCCCACTTTAAGAAAATAAAGACGTAAAGTTAAAAATATAAAATTAGCACAGAACTTTAGAAGGGACCTCTATAAATCAAGTCCCTTAAACTACATGAAAGTAGTTTAAAATATATTATCTTCAGGCTAAATCTTGGGAATCCTTTTGACTTTTCAACTGAAAGGTATTATTCTGTGACTGTAAATAAGTTATGAGGGCAAAGATTGTTTTATCTACCTTTTCCACTTCTCCAACATTTAGCCATAGCACCTACTACTGGTGTTCATAAGTATTGGTCCATAAATTGTGTTGTCAATGAAACAATCTGATAGGCAGGCATCATGCTAGCCTGATAGGATCAGTACAACAAAGTGCTCTGGAAAATTTTTGGCCCTGGAAGCAGTGGGGACATAGGGAGGAAAGGTCTGTTCTATTTGAGGCAGAGGCAGAGTAATCAGAAAAAGCTTCAGAGACAAGTTGATCTGTGAGTTGAAACGTGAAAGATGGGTGAAGGTGTGGGGATAGTGTTGAAAGGCATTTAAAGCAGGGAGAGAAGTATGAGCTGGAGGTTGCTGTCTGAAACCACATAAGGAGTTCGTGGAATTGTAAGCAGTTTTGGTATGAAGCACCACAAGAGGTAAGGCTGAAAGGAAGGAAAAGGTGAAACCCCTGTGGGCTTCACAGGAGTTAGGACTTTAGCCTGTGAACCGTGGGGAGCTGTTGATGGCTTTAAAGCAGGAGAAAGGCATGGTGTGCATTTTCTGCAGCATTATTCTGGCACTTGCATGATAAACAGAGTGAGGCTGTGGCAGTGAGACACTTCAGACCCTGTTTCAGCGAAGGGCGATGATGTGTGTGTGCTTAGTTTCTCAGTCATTCCAGCTCTTTGCGACCCCATGGACTGTGGCCCACCAGGCTCCTCTGTCCATGGGAGTCTCCAGGCAAGAACACTGGAATGGGTTGCCATGCCCTCCTCCAGGGGCTCTTCCCCACCCAGGGATCAAACCCAGGTCTCCCACATTGCGGGCAGATTCCTTCCTGTCTGAGCCAGCAGGGAAGGGAGATGAGGGGCTGGTCAAATGCTGTGACGGTGGATGTGGCAGGGCAGGAAGATAACTAGAGACTCTAAGGAGGGAGCTCTCAGTGTCTAGTGATTAATGTGTTGAGTAAGGGTTGGGGTAGTAGGGGAAACTAGAGCAATGATTCAAGGCCTGGCAGAGGTAGCTGGGCACCTAGAGAGACATGTAGGAGAATGAGCAGGCTATGGGGGGAAAGGAAGTGATGTCTTTTTGAAATCCATGATGTTTGAGAGTCACCCAAATAGTGAAGTCTAGTGTGATTCAGGGCTGAAGTGGACGGGATCATTGAGTCAGGCTTGGATATGGATCGTCTGACACCACAGGGAGGCAGCTGTAATTGGGTTACTCGGGGAGAGCCTTCAGAAAGAGGAGAGCCGGGGCAGGCAGAGTTGGAGCACTCACGTTAAGAAAGGCATTTCCATATCTGCTCTGTTGGAAGTTTTGGGTACCTGCTATCCTGTCAAATGGCACAGATGGTCCTATGGTAGTTCCAAGATGCTCTATCAGACTCTTCTCTTCTCTGGCTGAGAAATACTGAGCTGAGTCCTAGCTGAATCCTACCTAATTCTCACATGCAGGAAATTTCCTCATTTCCCCGCTATGTCTACTATTTCCAGCACACATCACAGTTTATTTTAATAGGTGGTGATGGTGGTGGTTTAGTTGTTAAGTCATGTCTGATTCTTTGTGACCCCATATTCTGTAGCCCACCAGGCTCCTCTGTCCATGGGATTTTCTGGGCAAGAATACTGGAGTGGGTAGCCTATCCCTTCTCCAGTGGATTTTCCCCATTCAGGGATCAAACCTGGATCTCCTGAATTGCAGGCAGATTCTTTACCAACTGAGCCACCAGGGAAGCCCTATTTTAACAGGTGGGGGTTTTTTGTTTTTTTTTTTTTTTTTGTCTCCTGCTCTAATTGGGAGCTCCATGAAAGCAGGGAATTGTAGTTCTCATGTTTGCTCCAGTGCCTGGCTCATTACAGATGGCCAGTAAATAGTCTCCAAAGTGGATGACTGTGGATGGAAGTGGGTGTCTGTGGGTGATTGTCCCTGGAGAAGAGAGCTAAATGGGGATCCAGTTAATTCCCCTGGGAGAAGTCCTTGCTGAGCAACAGTCTCTACTTGGTGCCCAGTACATAATGTGATTTCTATAATGGCATTCATAATAAGAAAAGTTATTTTACTTCAGCAACAGAACTGTCATTTATTAAAAGTCAGTGTTTAATTAATCTTATCATGTAATGTTTGGAGAGCTGGGTTTGTGTCCTGTTGATTTTGTTTAGAAGTAAATAGGATTTAATTGCTTTCCTGGCACCAGGTCATTACTTTTTCTTTATACAGAGATTAAAAGACCAGTCTCTGGAGTCAGACTGCCTGGCTTTGCATCCTGGATCTGCCATGTACAAACTTCAGGCCTTGGGGAGGTATTTGACCATTCTGGGCCTTACTTTCCTCATCTGTAACATGGAGGTCACAATAGTAACTTCTTTATAGAGCAATTGTTTGGGGAATTATATAGCTTAATATGTAAACAAAGTGTGACACGTGATAAGCAATCCCAATGGTTATTAGCTATTCTTATTGTTACCTGATGATTTACTTTAAGAGCAGTTTTCTCCAAAGTTTAAAATCTCCATTCTTAACATCAGTTCAATATATCCAAACATTAAACTCTTTTTTCCTTTCCTAAATTTATTTCTCACTTTAGTCTTCCTCATCTCAGTAAAAGTTATGCCATCCAAACAATGATTCAAACCATAAAATCTAAAAATAAACTGTAATGCCTCCTCTTCTTTTTCTGCCCACGTCTAATAAAACATTTCCAAGACCTAGTGAGTCTGTCTCCTAAATATAACTAAAATCTGTCTGTGTTTCTTCCATCTCTGATGACTCTACTTTAACTATTATTTGCCTGGATTTCAGCAAGAGCTTCCTAGTTGGGCCTCCTACTTTGACCCTGGTCCTGCTTCAGTTCAGTTTCTTCATTTTTAAATACACGAGTCAGATCAGTTCCACTGACTTGGAACTCTTCCATAGCCCCCAGTGGTTTTTAAGGGAAAATTCTAATTGCTTATTATAGCCTACAAAGCATGTGAAGCATTCATGAGCTGTGATTGCCCTGCCTTTACAACCATTTCACCAATGTGGCAAGGGCCACATAAACCTCTTTCTTTCTTTGACCATTTGATTGATCCTTTTCCTCTCTACTGCCTGAATGCTCTGACTAACTCTCTACCTGGAGAAGGTAATGGCAATCCACTCCAGTGTTCTTGCCTGGAAAATCCGATGGCCAGAGGAGCCTGGTGGGCTATAGTCCATGGGGTCACAAAGAGCTGGCCGCAACTCAGGGACTGAGCACAAGTCTTTACCAGGCTAGACATCTCATCCTTTGAGATCTTCATTGGAATAGTAAGTGCTTGGAAAAGGTTCTTCTAACCCCTCTTTCTACGATGGCCTTCCACAGTTACTCTCTCACTTCTCTGCTATCAGTTACTTCCCTGACATTTAATGTTTGCATGTTATTTTTTGTTATCTGCATTTCTTGGTAGAAACAGTTCCATGAGGCCAGGAACCTTAAGGAAACTTATTTACCTTTTTTCTTTTTTTTTTAATCACTATAACCCCTGAGCCTAGCAGAGTACCTAGCACAAAGAAATATAATATTTGTTGAAGGACCAAAAACTTGAATGGAAGCTATTGGGGCAAAAATTGGAAACCAAGAAGCCCCAGTACTCTCCATATGCTCATTCAACAAGCTTGCACTGAAGACGGACTTTGAGTCATCCACATGATTTGTTAGATGTTAGAGTGAAAGATGAGCAAGTCCTTGTCTCCAATACTGAGTATAAGTGAAATATTATAGAAATGCAGAGGAGGAAGTTTGGAGAATGAAATACTTCACCGAGTGATATTTGAGCTGCTTCTTGAAGGATGAACAGGTTCACAGACTAGGAAAAGAGAAAGCATTTTAGACAGAGGGAAGAGTATACTGAGCACAAAAGGAGAGGCCTCTGAATCAGGACTGTAGAAATGGATTATTAACCAGCTGGAGCGGTGGTAGGAGCTGGAGCAGGAAGGAGGCTAGATTGGTGCTTGATAAGGTAGACCTGGGCCTTCAGGAAAACGAAGAGATAACCATTTAGAAGGGTTTAAGTAGTTCAACATTAACAGATGATATGAGTTTTAGAAAAATAATTATAAGGGAAAATAATGGAACCGGAGACAGAGAGACATAGTATGATGTATGATGCTATTTTAATAGTTCAAGTAACAGATGATGAGGACCCAGCCTTGTATAGGAGCACTAGGAGTAAGGAAAGTGTTTTTGCACTCTATTGGGCATTTTGTCCTAGCTGGGTCTCAATTTTCTTCCTGCAGAATGAGAGTTTTGACTAGATAATTGCTATGATCCTTTTCCGCATCATGAACCCATATATGCCTTAGAATTTGTCTTTTGTTGTAAATTTACTATCTAGTTTCCCAAACATGGAGAGGCCACGCTATCTATATTTTTATCACGTATATATAGATACATGCAAAGAGAATGGACTGTGAAACAGGAAAGCCCAAATTCAAATCCTTGATCTACCATCTTCTGTTAGTATGATCCTGTCAGTTATTGATGTATTCTGTACCTCAGTTTGTTCATCTGTAAATAAGGATATTAACAGTATCAAGTATTAAAAGTTAGGAGCCTTAACAGATAATAGAGTTAAAAGTGTATAGGATTTAGTACATTGCCAGTATGTATAAAGGGTGATCATCATCATCAGTCTTTCTACTTAGCAGAGTAATTATCACCTAAAAATACTGTATTCCTGATGAGTGACTGACTAAACACCATGAAAGAGAATATGTCAAATCTCTATTTTTTTCTTGATTATTGAATAAGATTAATTCTGTGAATAAATGATCTGTCTAGTCAAGGCTATGGTTTTTCTAGCAGTCATGTATAGATGTGAGAGTTGGACGATAAAGAAAGAATTGATACTTTTGAACTGTTGTTAGAGAAGACTCTTGAGAGTCCCTTGGACTGCAAAGAGATCCAACCAGTCCATCCTAAAGGAGATCAGTCCTCGGTATTCATTGGAAGGACTGATGTTGAAGCTGAAACGCCAATATTTTGGCCACCTTATACAAAGAGCTGACTCATTTGAAAAGATCCTGATGTTGGGAAAGATTGAAGGCAGGAGGAGAAGGAAACGACAGAGGATGAGATGATATCACCGACTCAATGAACATGAGTTTGAGTAAACTCCAGGAGGTGGTGATGGACAGGGAGGCCTGGCGTGCTGCGGTTCATGGGGTCACAAAGAGTTGGACACAACTGAGCGACTGAACTGATAACTGATACTGTGAATAAATAAGCAGGGTGACAATATACAGCCTTAACATACTCCTTTCCCAATTTTGAACCAGTCTGTTGTTCCATGTCTGGTTATAACTGTTGCTTCTTGACCAGCATACAGTTCTCCCAAGAAGGAGGTAATGTGATCTGGTATTCCCATCTGTTTAAGAATTTTCTGGTTTGTTGTGATTCATGCAGTCAAAGGCTTTAGCATAGTCAATGAAGCAGAAGTAGATGTTTTTCTGGAACTCTCTTGCTTTTTCTATGATCCAGCAGATGTTGGCAGTTTAATCTTTGGCTCCTCTGCCTTTTCTAAATCCAGCTTACACATCTGGAAGTTCACATACTGTTAAAGCCTAGCCTGGAGAATTTTGAGCATTACTGGTTCAGCTTGGGAAAGAAGTATGTCAAGGCTGTATATTGTCACCAGCTTATTTAACTTACATGAAGAGTGCATCATGTGAAATACTAGGCTGGGTGAAGCACAGGCTGAAATAAAGATTGCCAGGAAAAATATCAATAAACTCAGATATGCAAATGACACCACCCTTATGGCAAAAAGCAAAGAGGAACTAAAGAGCTTCTTCCATGAAGGTGAAAGAGGAGAGTGAAAAAGCTGGCTTAAAACTCAACATTCAAAAAACGAAGATCATGGCATCTGATCCAATCACTTCAAATAGATATGGAAACAGTGGCAGATTTTATTTCTTCAGTTCCAAAAGTCGCTGCAGATGGTGACTGTAGCCTGAAATTAAAAGACACTTGCTTCTTGGAAGAAAAGCTATGACCAACCTACACTGTATATTAAAAAAGCAGAGACATTGCTTTGTCGATAAAGGTCTGTATAGTCAAAGCTATGGTTTTACCAGTAGTCATGTATGGATGTGAAAGTTGCACCATAAAGAAGGCTGAGTGCCGAAGAATTGATGCTTTTGAATTGTGATGTTGGAGAAGACTCTTGGGAATCCCTTGGACCGCAAGGAGATCAAACCAGTCAAACCTAAAGGAAATCAATCCTGAATATTTATTGGAAGGACTGATGCTGAAGATGAAGGGCCAATACTTTGGCCACCCCATGTGAAAAGCTGACTCATTAGAAAAGACCCTGATGCTGGGAAAGATTGAAGGCAGGTGGAGAAGGGGACGACAGAGGATGAGATGGTTTGGATGGCATCACCGACTCAATGGACATGAATTTGAGCAAGCTCTGGGAGATGGTTAAAAACAAGGAAGCTTTGCATTCTGCAGTCCATGGTGTTGCAAATAGCTGGACACGACTGAGCAACAATTCTGTGGAAGTAGATGAGCAATAGCTAAGTCTCTAGTGCACATCTGCACCTTGACATATTTAAGAAGCTTTCATTTGGAGTAACAAGTGTGATAAAATCAGATCAGATCAGAAGCACAAGTGGCAGAATTGTGCAGGTTTTGTAACACTTTTTTTTTTCTGTTTTTGAAAATCCATAATAATTGAACTCATGTGACTTTGTCATAATTTTTCACATATCCTGTTGAAAGATTTTCACATCATTCTTGAGCTTGAACTATTTATGCGAGTATAGTAGACTGGCAATTTCCAGACTCCAGGGCCGCTTTAGTTAGAACGAGTTATTATTGTACTATGGCCCTTTCTGATTTACTCTTTTAGAAGCACACATTATTATACTTCTTCCATTACTACCTTCCCATTCATTTTATGTTTCTCCACTTTGGGAGGATTTTAGAATGGAGATAATGATAGAGTGCAACATAAAATCTATCCACTAGATCACCAGTGACATCACCTCTGTCTGTAGAACAGGAAGGGAAGAGTGATGTTAACCCTGGCTGTGTCTGGAACAGGCATAACATTGGTTCAGGTTTATACACATCAAACACCTTAGGAGTTTAAAATGGAGTAACATTCATGTTTGAAGGGCTTCTCTGGTGGCTCAGTGGTAAAGAACCTGGCTGCCAATGCAGGAGACACGGGTTCAATCCCTGGGTTGGGACGATCCCCCGGAGAAGGAAATGGCAACCGGCTCCATTGTTCTTACCTGAAAAACTCCATGGACAGAGTAGCGTGGCAAGCTATAGTCCACTGAGTCACATACCAGTCAGACACGACTGAATGCACACACACACAACACAGAGACACATTCATGTTTGAAAGCAGCATTTTACCGAAAGTGAGATAATCCTGCCATCTTAAAACTAGTAGATCTTGCCTTAGAAAAGCTCTGCAATGAATTGTTTGAAGAAAGAACATAACATTGAAAGGAAAGAGAACCTGATGCTCGTTGTGGCTTTTTAAATCTCTCCTGTGTTTCACTATATGGTCTAGGTTCCCTTTTCATTTTAATTGTCCATGGGTTTTAAAAACTTACCAAAGCTATCCCTATTTTAGTTCTTAATCTATTAAAATCATTTTGATATCAAAACATTTTTGTGGGATATTTCATTTAAAATGCTTTGAAATCAAGACTCTTTAGCAAAGGAAAAAAATCTTAGATTACGTTGCAGGAAATAAGATGACATTACTTCATCTGCCAAATGCAAATTAAATTTTAAAAGTGACTTATTCCTAGCAACTGGAAAATAAATGTTCCAAAGATTGTAACCACATCTGTAACATTCATTGATGACTTGAGGGAAGGTTGGGTCACCCTAGTGCTCACTCAGCCGTTACCATCTTCCTAGAAACTAGAGAAGTGGGGCTCCTGGGGGTCACTCTTGCAGCACAATTTCCTGTTTTTTGGTCTGTTGAAAGAGTTTACAGAGAAAGCCAGCTGGCAGCCATGGTGTATGTTTGGGATCAGATGGTGAGGTTAGGAGGAGGGTGAGATAGGAGGAGGAAGCACTGTGGCAGAGAAAGGAGTGGGCAGTAGCGGGGGAGTGAAGAGACATGTAGGGGATATTCTAGTGCTGACTGATTTATTACAAAGTGTTCAAGGAGGCAAACTGTGCTCCTTTTCACAGGAAAGACTTAACAGTTCTCCATGTCCTTCTTTCCTTGTGCTCTTCTCTCTCAAATGTATCTTCCCCACTGCTGCCATTGCCTCTACCAAGAGGAAGTGTTATTTAGCGGCTAAGTCATGCCCAGCTCTTTTGCGACCCTATGGACTGTGCCCACCAGGCTCCTCCTAAATCAGGCCATTTCCTGTTTAAAATCCTTTAGTGGTTTCACATTGTTGCCTGACAGCAGAAATTGGAAAACTGTGGCCAACGACCCAAGGTTAGCCTGACGCCTATTGTATACACAGGCAGTTACAAATAATTTTTACACTTTTAAGTGGATAGAAAAATTTTTTTAATAATATTTGATGACTCGTGAAAGTTATGTGAAATTCCAATTGTGGTTGTGTTGTTCGGTTGTTTAGTCAGTAAGTTGTGTCTGACCCTTTTGCAGCCCTATGAGCTATAGCCTACCAGACTCTTATGTCCATGGAATTCTCCAGGCAAGAATACCATTTATCTACTCAGCACTACGTACAATGCTTCATGCCAGGGACGTATCAGTGAATAAATGTGGCCTCACATCGTGAGTTGATGGTGCTAAGGACACAATGTAAGGAGACAAGAACATTGCAGTGGGTTGCCATTTCCTACTCCAAGGGGTCTTCCCAACCCAGCTATCGAACCCATGTCTCCAGCACTGGCAGACGGATTCTTTACCACTGAGCCGCTAGGAAAGCCCAATTACAGTCTCCATAAACAATGTTATATTAAGCCATGCTCATTCATTTTCATATTAGTTGTGGCCATGTTTGTAGAGTTGAGTCAAAGTCCTATGCTTCTTTAAGCCTAAAGTATTTACTCTCAAATTTTTCAAAAAGGAAAAATTTGTCCTTCCCATAGGATAAAATCTACTGCTTCCTGACTCTCACCTTATTATCCAACAATAACACAGATCTTCCTAGAGCTTATTAGCTGTGCCCTCTGTCTTGAATGGGTTCCCTCTTGGCTGTACTCACCTCAACCAGTGACTAATAGTAGGAGTACAGTTACTCAATCTTTAAGACACAACTCTGCCATGAATTCTTCCAAAAAGGCTTCCCTTTCACCCCCCACACAGCAGTCTCCCACCCTTAAGGCTGAATTTTTTTCCCCCACTCTTCTCATAATCTCTGGGTACAATCCTATCCATGTTCTTGTCTCCTTACATTATACCCTTAGCACTATCAACTCATGAGGTGAGGCCACATTTTATTCATTGATACATCCCTGGCATGAAGCATTGTGTGTAGCACTAGTAGATGAATGATAATGGTTGCTGACTGATGCATGAATGCCTGTATCTCCCCACGACAGTAGTTCCTGAAGCTACCAACAAAAGGGTTTTTTGTGTCCTGGTCAAAAGTGATACATTCTAGGGGAATTGCTAAATGCCCACCAATTGTGATATTTCATTTTCCTTCCTTGGGATAGCCTCTTAAAATTTGCAGAGTCTATAGCTATAGACCATGATGAGCCTATTTATATTAGTTTCTGCTTTGGGAAAGGATTTGAATTTGCTGTCCCTTTAAACCCAGTTTTGAGTACATTCATTGTACCAGGAAAAAAAAAAATTTAGGACAGAACAGAAATATCATTCAGTGTTTTTAAACTTGTTCAGACTCATAAAATTTCATGTTTCCTTTTGTAACAGAAATTAAAAATCAGGATGAGCATTGCTTGCTGACCTGATGATTCTGCTGCCTTCACCAAAGGCACAGTTTTCTTAGATTAAAATCAAATTTTGCCATTGATAACTTCAAATAATAATAACTTGGGGAAAATTCAAACTTGAGTAATTTAATGCCTGAAGGCACATTTCCTCCAGTGAATGAAATGCATGTTTTATGGAAATATTTAGCCATAAATATCAATGTCTTCATAGTAATAAAGTCATTTGCCCTATACTTATGACTAAAATTCAACCCCTCCTTTTTGTTTTTTTCCATATTGGAATGGCCTTCATTTAATGTGTTTTATTTTAAGAATAATTTTATAGTTGGGTAATGGAGAAATAAAAATCTGTTACAAATTATTTTGAAACTTCCTGAGGTAAAATATCCACAGATTTTGTTCATACCTCTGATTTTTTCCCTATGTTAGCACTATAGGCCTTGAACAATTCTTATTTCTTTCTTAGTGTCTTCCCTTTTATGCAGAGTGAGAAATCCAGTTACTTTGCTTATTTAACGTATTGTGGAAGTTGAATTTCAGTTGGAAACACTGTAAGATTTTCAAACACTATGGAAACCATGTAACTCAGAATGCTACTTGAATCCATGTGGCTTGGACTCAAATCTGGCCAAAACCCACATTTTAAACTGAGATGATACATCTGGTTTCAGGACTTAATGAAACTCAGATTCTTGATGTCTCACTGCAGAAATAACTCAGCGAGAGAAAAAGTGATAGGTAAGAAATGGATTTATTTAGAGATAATACACTCTTCAGACAGAGTATGGGTCATTTCAGAATACAAGAGCAGCCTCAAAATATGGTGTAGATAGCTTTTATGGACTGGGTAATTTCATAGGCTAATGAGTGGGAAAATTAGAGATACCAAGGGAACATTTCATGCAAAGATGGGCACAATAAAGGACAGAAATGGTATGAACCTAACAAAACAGAAGATATGAACAAGAGGTGGCAAGAATACAATAGAAGAACTATGCAAAAAAAAAAACAAAAACACAAAACCTAATGACCCAGATAAGCAGGATGGTGTGATCATTCACCAAGAGCCAAATACCATGGAGTGCAAAGTCAAGTAGGTCTTAGGAAGCATCACTACGAACAAAGCTAGTGGAGGTGATGGAATTCCAGCTGAGCTATTTCAAATCTTAAAAGATGATGCTATTAAAATGCTGCACTCAACATGCCAGCAAATTTGGAAAACTCAGCAGTGGCCACAGGACTGGAAAATGTCAGTTTTCATTCCAATCCCAAAGAAGAGCAATGCCAAAGAATGTTCAAACTACTGCACAATTACACTCTTTTCACACGTTATCAAAGTAATGCTCAAAATCCTCAAAGCCAGGCTTCAACAGTATGTGAACTGAGAAATCCAGATGTTCAAGCTGGTTTTAGAAAAGGCAGAGGAACCAGAGATCTAATTGTCAACACCTATTGGATCATAGAAAAAGCAAGAGAATTCCAGAAAAACATCTACTTCTGCTTCATTGACTATGCTAAAGCCTTTGATGGCGTGGATCACAACAAACTGTGGAAAATTCTGAAAGAACTGAGAATACCAGACTACCCTACCTGTCTCCTGCAAAACCTGTATCCAGGTCAAGAAGCAACAGTTAGAACCAGGCATTAAACAGTGGACTGGTTCAAAATTGGGAAGGGAGTATGTCAAGGCTATATATTGTCACTCTGCTTATTTAACTTATATGCAGAGTACATCATGCAAAATGCCCAGCTGGATGAAGCACATGCTGGAATCAAGACTGCCAGAGAAACAGCAGTAACCTCAGAAATGCAGATAACACCACCCTTATGGCAGAAAGTGAAGAAGAACTAAAGAGCCTCTTGATGAAGATGAAAGAGGACAGTGAAAAAGTTGGCTTAAAGCTCAACATTCGAAAAATGAAGATCATGGCATCTGGTCTCATCACTTCATGGCAAATAGATGGGGAAACAATGAAAACTGTGTCAAACTTTAATTTTGGGGGCTCCAAAATCACTGCAGATGGTGACGACAGTCATGAAATTAAAAGATGCTTGCTTCTTGGAAGAAAAGCTATGAAAAAATCTAGACAGCATATTAAAGAGCACAGACGTTTCTTTGCTGACAAAGGTCCATCTAGTCGAAGCTGTGGTTTTCCCAGTAGTCATGTATGGATGTGAGAGTTGGAGCATAAAGAAGGCTGAGCCCCGAAGAATTGATGCTTTTGAACTGTGGTGTTGGAGAAGACTCTTGAGAGTGTCTTGGACTCTAAGGAGATCAAACCAATCAATCCTAAAGGAAAGCAATCCTAAATATTCATTGGAGAGACTGATGCTGAAGCTGAAGCTCCAATACTTTGGCCACCTAATTTGAAAAGCAGACTCATTGGAAAAGACCCTGGTGGCTGGGAAGGACTGAAGGTGGTAGAAGAAGGGGATGACAGAGGATGAGACAGTTGACTGGCATCACCGACTCAATGGACATGAGTTTGAGCTAACTCTGGGAGATGGTGAAGGACAGGAAAGCCTGGCATGTTGCAGTCCATGGTGTTGTAAAGAGATGGACACAACTGAGCCAATGAACAACAAATGAGTGGCAGGGTCATTCCAACTATTTTGGGAAAATGGTGGAGATTTCCAGGAATTCGACCACCACCCACTTCTTGATCTCTGATGCTTGGCCTTGGAAAATGGTGCCTCTAGATGTGTCATTTAGCTTGCTGATGTGTTACAATGAGCATATATTGAGACTTAGGTCTCAGTTCAGTTCAGTAGCTCAGTCCTGTCTGACTCTTTGCGACCCCATGGAGTGCAGCATGCCAGGCTTCCCTGCTCAAACTATGTCCATCGAGTCAGTGATACCATCCAACCATCTCATTCTCTGTCATCCCCTTCTCCTCCTGCCTTCAATCTTTCCCAGCATCAGGGCCTTTTCCAATGAGTCAGTTCTTCACATCAGGTGGCCAAAGTATTGGAATTTCAGTTTCAACATCAGTCCTTCCAACGAATATTTAGGACTGATTTCCTTTAGGATGGACTAGTTTGATCTCCTTGCAGTCCAAGGGACTCTTGAGAGTCTTCTCCAATACCACAGTTCAAAAGCATCAGTTCTTCGACACTCAGGTTTCTTTATAGTCCAACTCTCACATCCATACATGACTACTGGAAAAACCATAGCTTTGACTAGATGGACCTTTATTGGCAAAGTAACATCTCTGCTTTTTAATATACTTTCTAGATTGGTCAATAGCTTTTCTTCCAAGGAACAAGCGTCTTTTAATTTCATGGCTGCAGTCACCATCTGCAGTGATTTTGAAGCCCTCCAAAATAAAGTTTCTCATTGTTTCCATGGTTTCCCCATCTATTTGCCATGAAGTAATTGGACCAGATGCCATGATATTAGTTTTCTGAATGTTGAGTTTTAAGACAGCTTTTTCACGCTCCTCTTTCACTTTCATCAAGAGGCTCTTTAGTTCTTCTTCACTTTCTGCCATAAGTGTGGTGTCATCTGCATATCTGAGGTTACTGATATTTCTCCCTGCAATATTGATTCCAGCTTGTGCTTCATCCAGCCTGGCATTTCACATGATTTACAGTGCATAGAAGTGAAATAAGAAAAAAAAAAGAAAAAAGAAAAAAAAAAAAAGGAGTGAAATAAGCAGGGTGACAGTGTACAGTCTTGACATACTCCTTTCCTGATTTGGAACCAGCCCATTGTTCCATATCTGGTTCTAACTGTTGCTTCTTGACCTGCATACAGATTTCTCAGGAGGCAGGTAAGGTGGTTTGGTATTCCCATCTCTAAGCATTTTCCACAGTCGGTTGTGATCCACACAGTCAAAGGCATTCAGTTCAGTTCAGTTCAGTTCAGTCACTCAGTTGTGTCCGACTCTTTGCGACTCCATGAATTGCAGCACGCCAGGCCTCCCTGTCCATCACCAACTCCTGGAGTTCACTCAGACTCACGTCCATCGAGTCCGTGATGCCATCCAGCCATCTCATCCTGGGTCGTCCCCTTCTCCTCCTGCCCCCAATCCCTCCCAGCATCAGAGTCTTTTCCAATGAGTCAACCCTTCGCATGAGGTGGCCAAAGTACTGGAGTTTCAGCTTTAGCATCATTTCTTCCAAAGAACATCCAGGGCTGATCTCCTTCAGAATGGACTGGTTGCATCTCCTTGCAGTCCAAGGGACTCTCAAGAGTCTTCTCCAACACCACAGTTCAAAAGCATCAATTCTTTGGCGCTCAGCCTTCTTCACAGTCCAACTCTCACATCCATACATGACCACAGGAAAAACCATAGCCTTGACTAGACGGACCTTAGTCGGCAAAGTAATGTCTCTGCTTTTGAACATACTATCTAGGTTGGTCATAACTTTTCTTCCAAGGAGTAAGCATCTTTTAATTTCATGGCTGTAGTCACCATCTGCAGTGATTTTGGAGCCCAAAAAAATAAAGTCTGACTGTTTCTACTGTTTCCCCATCTATTTCCCATGAAGTGATGGGACCAGATGCCATGATCTTCGTTTTCTGAATATTGAGCTTTAAGCCAACTTTTTCCCTCTCCTCTTTCACTTTCATCAAGAGGCTTTTTAGCTCGTCTTCACTTTCTGCCATAAGGGTGGTGTCATCTGCATAACTGAGGTTATTGATATTTCTCCCAGCAATCTTGATTCCAGCTTGTGTTTCTTCCAGTCCAGCGTTTCTCATGATGTACTCTGCATAGAATTTGAATAAGCAGGGTGACAATATACAGCCTTGACGTTCTCCTTTTCCTATTTGGAACCAGTTTGTTGTTCCATGTCCAGTTCTAACTGTTGCTTCCTGACCTGCATACAGATTTCTCAAGAGGCAGGTCAGGTGGTCTGGTATTCCCATCTCTTTCAGAATCTTCCACATTTTATTGTGATCCACACAGTCAAAGGCCTTGGCATAGTGAATAAACCAGAAATAGATGTTTTTCTGGAACTCTCTTGCTTTTTCCATGATCCAACGGATGTTGGCAATTTAATCTCTGGTTCCTCTGTCTTTTCTAAATCCAGCTTGAGCATCTGGATTTCTCGGTTTACGTACTGTTGAAGATTTTTGAGCATTACTTTGCTAGCATGTGAGATGAGTGCAATTGTGTGGTAGTTTGAGCATTCTTTGCCATTGCCTTTCTTTGAGATTGGAATGAAACCTGAATTTTTCCAGTCCTGCGGCCACTGCTGAGTTTTCCAAATTTGCTGGCATATTGAGTGCAGTACTTTCATAGCATCATCTCTTAGGATTTGAAATAGCTCAACTCGCATTCCATCACCTCCACTATCTTTGTTTGTAGTGATGCTTCCTAAGGCCCACTTGACTTAGGACTCTAACATGTCTGGTTCTAGGTGAGTGATTTTACCATTGTGGTTATCTGGGTTATGAAGATCTTTTTTGTATAGTTCTTCTGTATATTCTTGCCACCTCTTAATATCTTCTTTTTCTGTTAGGTCCATTGCATTTCTGTCCTTTATATAGAGTCCATCTTTGCGTGAAATGTTCCCTTGGTATCTCTAATTTTCTTGAAGAGATCTCTAGTCTTTCCCATTCTCTTATTTTCCTCTATTTCTTTGCATTGATCTCTGAGGAAGGCTCTCTTATCTCTCCTTGCTATTCTTTGAAATTCTGCATTCAGATGGGTATGTCTTTCCTTTTCTCCTTTGCCTTTTCTTCTTTCCTCAGCTATTTGTAAGGCCTCCCCAGACAACCATTTTGCCTTTTTGCATTTCTTTTTCATGGGGATAATGTTGATCACTGACTCCTGTACAATGTCATGGACCTCTGTCCATAGTTCTTCAGGCTCTCTTGTCTATCAGATCTAATCCCTTGAATCTATTTCTCACTTCCACTGTATAATCATTAGGGATTTGATTTAGGTTATAACTGAATAGTCTAGTGTTTTTCCCTAGTTTCTTCATTTTAAGTCTGAATTTGACAATAAGGAGTTCATGATCTGAGCCACAGACTTCTTGGACCCATTTAGTTCTAGTCAGCATTGAACTTTGCTTTCACCATGAGACACAGAGACAACTGAGCATAGTTTCCCCTTTGGCTCAATGAGCAGGAGATTGTGAACAACGGGACTGAGCACTGAGCAGCAACAAAGTTCTGGTCAGTTTACGTTGTGTCTTCGGGCTGTGTCATTCTTTCCAGGTTTGTGCCCTGCCCCCTTCCTTCCTATTTCATTATCACTGGTGAATGCTGCAGGACATACAAACCTCTGCCTTCTTTTTATTTTCTTTATCAAATTCATGCTGGACACAGGGCTTGGCTTAGCTGAGCATTGAACTTTGGCTGCTTTATCCCTAAATCAGTGTTCTTTTTCCTCTTAGCCCTCTAGTAAGTATCCACTTCAATAAATTAAATGCCTTTTATATTGCAAATAATCAGACTTGTAGTTTTTGTAGACAGAAACCAGAGAAGATATCATTGGAATTTAAGAATCAAATTTAACTGACATAAAGTTCCACATTAAACCATGTTGTGGGAAAATAGGTAAACTCCTCCCCCATTTATTTATTTATTTTAAAAATATTATTCTTTTCTGTCTTATGTACTGGTCTGGCAGAAGGCTATGGTACGAATGACATGTAGAATAGCAAGAAAAACTACCAACTTCTTGAAATGAACCTGTTTCTGACTAGGTCAGCGATCAGCCCTGGGGTCCTGCAAAACTGCTGTGGACTCATGTCATGGATTTCTATGCTGCATAAAAAATGGTTGTTCCATCCAAGTGAGAGTAAGGGCAGTACAGTGTATCTTCCCTAGTTTAAGGATGGTACTTTACTTTCCAACACATGTACTATATCTACAGAATACATCTGTAGCTCAAATTTCTCAATGGATAATTTTTTCTAGAAGGGATGATGCTGGCAAAAGGCTAAAGCAGGGTCCTCTGAGTATTCATAGTAATGTAGACAGGGTTCTTCAAGATCAATTTGACCTTAGGTAAGATTGTGCCTTTACCTATATACACCCCATTATAAGGGCTTCCAAAGTGAGCCTGATGGTAGAGAACTCTCTGACCAATGCAGGAGACATAAGAGATTCAGATTCAGTCCCTGGGTCCAGAAGATACCCTGGAGGAGGACATGGCAACCCACTCCATTATTCTTGCCTGGAGAATCCCCGTGGACAGAGGAGCCTGGCGGGCTACAGTCCATGGAGTTGCAAAGAGTCAAACATAACTGACACAACTAAGCACACCACTCACACCCCTTTATAATTTATTTGGTAATTTAGGGCAAACCTCACATTTATACAGCTCATCATGGTGAGGCAGTCCTGCCCTAGAAAGCCTTTTCAGAAGTATAAATCTTAAAATTCTGAAGAGGTGGTGAAGCTTTTTCCTCTTGGCAGTAAGTGGGAATGGAGGACAGTTTATGAAGAAGAGTGGTAAAGAAGTCAAGGAGAAAGAAGGTACAAAATAGCAACACTTCACTACAACTTTAGAGAGGAAAAAAAATCATAGCAAGACACACTGGTGGCATTTCCTCATAAAGTTACTTGATTTTTATAGAGGGGATTGCCAGACTCTTTCTAGAAATATAAACTGTTACATTTTTTTAAGACTGTGAATAATGAAATGTCCCTTTGTGAAAAATGCTGCTCCATTAAATTTGAGAATTCACAGATTTTGTTATTTTCCAAAAC